>NC_091263.1:29108409-29411439 GCF_042477335.2 Ovis canadensis
ATGACTCAGACTGTAGCCTGGCTACTATCCATGGGGTCACAAACAGTTAGACATGACTCATTGACTAAAGCACCACCACTCCTCATCCCAGGGAACCACGGATCTGCTGCCTGTCTCTATAAGTTGCCTATACTGGATACTTAGTATGAATGGAGTCATACAATATATGGTCTTTTATGTCTGGCTCCTACTGAGCATAAAGTTCTCATTTGTTTTCAGTACCTTTCAGGTGGAAGTAGATTTATTTGGTAGAGCTTCCTTGTTCAGAAGTGGAACTTCTGTTTGAAATACTGTTCTCATGGAGAGAGAAACTTGAGATGGTTTATTGTAGATTGAGTATCTGGAAAATTGGTGCTTGAAAGGTGCAGACTGTGCTTGTCGTACTGTTTAAAGCGTCATTTGTTAGTCCTCATTTCTTGGAAGAGGAAGCCCAAGACGTAATTACGGGGTTTGCCCAGGGCCTCATGGCCGTGGTAGATTCTCCTATGAAAACCTGAGCCTTATGGCACCAGCGTCACAGATCTGACCTAAAGTACGGGCGCTTTTTGCTTTCTTTATGCTTCTTAAACATTGTTGATCTGTGCTGACCTCAGCCGTGCCCTGGAATCTTCTGTGGTTCCCTAGTTCGGTACAGGAGCCAGGCTGGCCTTTGATCAGTCCCCAGCACATGCAGCTTCGTTTGCTGTGACCTTGGGTCGGGTCCTTAACTTCTCTGAGCCTCAGTTTCCTCATCCATAGAATACTCATCAAAATAGTGCCTACCCTGCAAGATTGTTCTGAGAGGTAAACAAGAAAAGCAGATTAAATTCCTGGATATAGCAGGGACTCCTTAAGTGTTAGCTGCTGCCTCTGCTAGGAGCCTCCTCTTACTTTGAAGTTCACCATTTGCTAGCTGTGTGACATTGGGTGAGTTAGTTAACCTCTCTAGGCCTCAGTTTCTCTTTGGTAAAATGGGGTTAAGGTGAGTACCTACCCTGTAGTGGAGAAGGCAATGGCACCCCACTCCAGTACTCTTGCCTGGAAAATCCCATGGATGGAGGAGCCTGGTAGGCTGCAGTCCATGGGGTCGCTAAGAGTCGGACACGACAGCGACTTCACTTTCACTTTTCACTTTCCTGCATTGGAGAAGGAAATGGCAACCCACTCCAGTGTTCTTGCCTGGAGAATCTCAGGGACGGGGGAGCCTGGTGGGCTGCCATCTATGGGGTCGCACAGAGTTGGACACTACTGAAGTGACTTAGCAGCTACCCTGTAGTAGTTTTTACTCTGAGGAGTAAATGAGATAATCCATCTAGAGGGCTAGGAACAAGGCCAGGCTGTAGTTAGCGTGCTTGGTAAATGTAAGATGGTGCTATTATGAATTACTCTTAAAAGTTACCTCAGGGAGTACCCTATATTGTAGTCAAATATTTCCTGGAAAATATTTTAAGTAATGTTTTTCTCATCAGGGCATGGTCATTACAAAAAAATAAAATACAAAAAAGAAAATTAAAAATTGCAGTTCTCTCCAAATGGCAGAAAGTGAAGAAGAAATAAACAGCCTCTTGATGAAAGTGAAAGAGGAGAGTGAAAAAGTTGGCTTAAAGCTCAACATTCAGAAAATGAAGATCATGGCATCCAGTCCCATCACTTCACAGCAAGTAGATGGGGAAACAGTGGAAACAGTGACTGAATTTATTTTGGGGGGCTCCAAAATCGCTGCAGATAGTGATTGCAGCCATGAAATTAAAAGACGCTTACTCCTTGGAAGAAAAGCTATGACCAACCTAGACAGCATATTAAAAAGCAGAGACATTACTTTGTCAACAAAGGTCTGTCTAGTCAAGGCTATGGTTTTTCCAATAGTCACATATGGATGTGAGAGTTGGAATATAAAGAAAGCTGAGTGCTGAAGAATTGATGCTTTTGAACTGTGGTGTTGGAGAAGACTCTTGAGAGTCCCTTGGACTGCAAGGAGATCCAATCAGTCCATCCTAAAGGAGATCAGTCCTGGGTGTTCATTGGAAGGACTGATGCTGAAGCTGAATCTCCAATACTTTGGCCACCTCATGTGAAGAGCTGACTCATTTGAAAAGACCCTGATGCTGGGAGGAATTGGGGGCAGGAGGAGAAGGGGACGACAGAGGATGAGACGGTTGGATGGCATCACCAACTTGATGGACATGGGTTTGGGTGGACTCCGGGAGTTGGTGATAGACAGGGATGCCTGGCATGCTGTGGTTCATGGGGTCGCAAAGAGTCGGACATGACTGAGCGACTGAACTGAACTGATTGGCTATTCTATTTTTTTCTGTTTATTATAAATCTACTCCCTTACCCCATCACCATTGGGATTATATGTGTTTTTGAAAACTTAGCTGGAATAACAGAGCACATACTTCCATAGTAGTTTTTCATTTCTGCCTCTAACTTCTGTGGCTGGGCTGTCAGGGACCTCAGAGCCTCCTGAAGTCTCTGCATCGTTCCGTACCCCTCGCCTCCTGTCACCATGTATGGTGATGACGTATGCCTGACTGGTTCATGCTGGAAAAAACCCTGGTCCAGGTGTAGGTTTTATTGGGTTCAGTTGTTAAGGCATGTTAAATCTTTAAAAAAAATAGCTTTATAAAAGGGCAATACAACAGGTTCTTGTGATGGTAGATAATGAGTCTACACCAGTGATAAAATCATATAAAGCTTAATATTCACATGTGCAGGTGCACACGCTCACGCACCTGCACGTGCGCGTGCACACACACACACACACACACACAAGTTCAAGTAAAACGGAGAAATCTGAGTAAGATTCCTAGATTGTAGCAATGTCAGTACCCTGGTTGTGATATTATTTTACAAAATGTTACTATCGGGTAAAACTTTGGTAAAGGGTATATGGAATCTCTGTGTTATTTCTTACATCTGCATATGATTATCTACACAATTAACTACAGTGATCTCAATTCAAAAATATAGCTTTAAAATGTAAATATAATTTTCAGTTAATTCAATCCCAGAGCAAAAAAGGTGCTCTGAGTCTTATTCTCTTACGTTAGGGTAGCACAGAGCCAAGATGAGTTTAAAATGTAGCCTGGTTGTCTTTCTCTCCAGGAAAGCCAAGGACCCGGTCCTTTGAGGAGAGCTAGGGTGGGCGTTAGAGGCTCTGGAGGCAGCACGGCACAGGTTTCAGCATAGCGGCCTTTTGCCCGTTGATGCCCCGGCTCGCCATACTCTTCTAGAGGGAGCTGGCTGGAGGCCTCTGGGTCTTGTGTGCACCGTTGCAGAGCATCACAGCCGTGCAGCAGGAAAACCAACTCCTGTCTGCACCCTTGGACTCTGCACTTAAGGTTTCTTGTGACCTCAAGCTGGTGAACTGCTTAGAGCAATTTGAGCTGGACTCCATCTCCATCAAGTTAAATTCTGGTTTTCACCAACCCTGTACATTTCCCTTGCTTTTTCTCCAGCCAGCGGCCAGAGGGTTTCTGCCGTAAAGCTCTGGGCGGAGAGGCCAGCAGAAGAACCGTCCCCCATCCTGGCTCAGAGGGCCCTGTTTTGGGAGGGTTTCAGATTTGGAACCAGATTTCAGGTCTCTTCCTTAAATGAGAAAATCATTCCAACAGATCCAATTTCTCTGAGCTCACCCACTAGGATGATCTCTGCTTGCATTTATAAAATATTTAGCGACCTATTGCTTTCCAGCTGCAATTAGCCATTAGTGATGCTACTGAGTTTGGTTAGAAATACACTTCAATTCCCAAAGGCCTTGCCTGGGCTGTGACTGCAAGTGGGTTGTTGCGAAAGCTGAACTAAGTCTTTTACTCTTAAAAGAATTGTTTGTTAGAGTCTTAGTTATGAGGAATTAATAACAAGTTATTATTTGGCCCCTAAGTGGCTGGTGTCAAAAAATTTTATGCTTTGGCTCTAAATCCATTTGCTTTCACTCCTTCCTTCTCAGAATAAAACCCAAGCTACCTTCACGGTGTTTGGACTACAAATCATTTCCTTGCCACTGATTTAAAATAAAACAACCCTGAGATTTTTCTGGAGATGAAAGCCTTCTTTCGGTGCACACCCTTTTTCTCCAATGGAAAAATAAAGACATAGTCCTGAAGTGGCCTGGAGGCATCCTCTTAAGACCTCTTAAGCAAATGGCATATGTTATGAAATACCATGTGTATGACTGTGTGTGTGTGGATTAAATAAAAAAAAAATCTATCACCCCAGTTTTCATGGTTTGGAAACTAGTTGCAGAGACTTAGGTTTTAGGCCATTTGGGGAAGAGGAGGCTGGGCCATTATGGAATTATCAGTTAAGATTGTTTAATAATTAATACCAAGAACTGCTTTGGAAAGGACCCACTGGGTCTGTACAGAAAGTGGGGTCTAGATCCTAGGGCTCTTTCTGGCGGTTTATATATCACTCACTGTGCTGCTGACCCACTTTGGTTTGATGACCGGATATGAGGCCAGACCCCTTTCCACTCCAGCGCCTTGCCCTCAGCAACACCCCCGAGTGTGCACGTGCGGAAGTGCACGCACACACGCACACACACACACATATGCAGTGTCAAGACTTTGCAGTGATTAGTAGACCCCTGTCCCCTCACCCCACACAGCTTGGGGCTTTTCTCTGGAATCAAACCCAGTAACGCTGAACCTGGCCAGACTTTGTTTGGCAGACTTGTAGCATCGGTAGTTACATGGTCATTTTTATTTCTTGCAGTTTTATGTGCTGAACGAGTTGGCCAGATGACTAAAACATATAATGACATAGATGCTGTAACTCGGCTTCTTGAGGAGGTAAGTGATTCGGGGAAAGGCAAAGAGTCGTTTATAATTGACTGATTATAATTTATATCGATTAAAGCAGACATTACTATTTTTCTTGGTGAAGAATGTCAGAAATTGAGCCCTCTCAGAGTATTATTCAGTGGCTTTTTATTTATTTTTTGAGCTGGTAGCTATGTTGGCTTTAGTTGCTGTAATTTTGTACAAGAAATTTTGGGTTTTAAAAGGAATCTATTAATAACAGAATAGGGTAACATTTAAATACTTGCTATAGAATAGCCAGTTGAAGCTTTATAAACTCTTAAAATATATACTACTGATATATATTAAATGTATAGAAAAATGTCAGAAAAAAGACATCATTATCCATATCTTTGTAATGTTTTTGTTTTGTTGTGTTATGTTTTTACTTAGTCAGGTTAAGAGAATGTTACTATGCAGTGTCAGCATGGAAATAACCAAAACAAGCGAGGCAAGAAAAATTTAGGAAACTTGCTTAGGAACAGCTGCAGGCATTCTAGAGACTATGGTTTTCTCAATTTCTTCTCAGCATCCTATTGACATTTGAGAATTAAGGTGTTCTGATGGTCTCTAGAAGCAGATGAGTATACTGTGTGTATCCCCATGCCTAGAACAGGCCAGAACATGGTAGGTTCTCAGCATTTGCTGAATAATTGCCCGTCTTTAAAACTTCTTCCACTCTCCCCACAAAATCAGGCCTCAAATGCAGAGGTGTTAACTTTTAGATCCTGGTTTGTGCTCTAGAATCTAGCACGATATGAGTCATGTGACTATTCAGTAGCCCTTCTTGAGGAACAGAGTAGAAAGATACGAGGGACACAGAAATCCTCATTTTCAGCCAGTGGCAGGACAAAGCAGAAGTGTGGGACCCGAGGTTTTGTTCTTGGGTTGGGGAGGGTCTTCAGCCCATTTTCATGTCTCTCTTTGCCTGTGCTCTTCCTTCTGTACACCCAGTTTTCTCCTACCTGTTCTGAGGACAGGACCCCTCTGATCCACCCCCATGTCCCATTCCTGAGGGCTCACCTCCCCGGCTACCCGCTTCCCTCTCATTCCCCTGAAGGCCACCCCCTGGCAGGTCCACTGGAGCAGACACAGGGCAGGAGCTGAGACCCACTTGACCATCTGCATGTCAGGAAAGTCCCAAATTCCTCAGCCCCAAATAAGTGAGATTAGATTTTCTGGCTGTGTGACAGGGCCCCTGCTGAGGCATTTTAGGCGCACTGGCCTCTGGGTGGTTCTCCAGTTGCATCCGTCTGGCATTAGCCACCTCGTAGGCTAGCTCGGCTAACATCACCAACTTTCAAAAATGGTTTTTACAGACCCCTTTCTGCTGTGTCCATTTCCCCCAACAGTGCCCTGTTTCTGAATCCACTCCTCACCCCATACCCAGTTAGTCTTCTGAAGGTGGTCCTGTGTCTGTGCCTTTATTATTTTTTTCCCAAGACTACTGTCACGGCTCCTGGAGCCCTGGCATGAGATTTTGAGTTTTCTCCCTTTCTTCTCTGCAACTGCCACCCTCCCAAACCCTCTGTAATCACCTGGCCCACCCCCAAACCCGAGACTCAGCACTCCTTGGCATGGCATTCAAGGCCATCCACTTAACCACATTCCTAAATCCTCTTCTTTACCCTTCCCTGGTGCCTTCCTCCTGCTCTCCTACATGGGACCTTTTGCACCGTTTGGCCCCTCTGTCTCTTCCTGCCTCTGAATGTCGTACTGCAGGGCTCACTGGGGACCTCTGCAGCTGCCACACACCCCCAGCCACAGGTAGTCCGTGCCCCCGCCGGCCATCCTATTGTTCTGTTAGCTTTGTTCTTCCAGCTGGGTTGTTAGAAGTTTCTCCAAGGCGGGAACCCTGTTGGATGATTTCCTTCTCCATTTTAATCTTGGAAATGACAGGCCTTAGATAAATGCCTGCCTCTGTGGTCATGCTGATTCATAAGGGTAAACTTTGACTGAGAATTAGCTGCTGTCGTGCATCATCTCATTAATTCTACGCTAGTTCTCAGACGTAGATGCCATTGCTGCTCCATCCTACAGAGAAGGGACCTACTCTTGAGAGAACAGAGGATGCCCACGTAGTACAGCTGTTTTCTAGCCCGGGCCCTTAACCACTGTGGCCCTGTTGCTTTTGACTGTAGTTGTTTATTGCCCTGTTTATTTAGTTCTGGAGAGTATGATTAGTTGATTGTCAATGAGACATTCTTACTTTAAAAACATGAACTGGCTGACTTTTGTTTTTAACGGGATGCTGCTTCAGTGAGTGTCCAGGGCCCATGGGTCCTGGCGGCTGGTGAGTGTGAGCTGGCAGGGCTGGGCGAGGCTTTCACAGGGCCAGACCCATCTCTTCTTGGATGTTTGAGGATCGTGTTCAGAGGAGACTGGGACTCCAGCCTAGTATTTAGATTCTGGTCATCAACAATTCACAGCTAATTTCCTAAATGAGTGTCACTCATTTATAAAAAGTATGTTGTCGTGTTTTTAAAAAAATTGTTTGGGTTGTTGAAAAGAATATTTGTGGGGCAGTTTCTTCAGGTAACTCTTTGCTCTGCCCTCTTTGTTTTATTTTTAGCAGTTCCCCATGGCCACGGTCTGGGTGCATCTGTGTGTTTTGTATATAACAGCATTGTATACACTATATACGGCATTCCTCTCCCTCTTGATAAGAATCATGTCTGAGTTGCCGCCTTTCTTTGGAACTGGGCAGGGTTTCCTGGTTAAAGTCTGATTGTCCCAGGCACGTGACAGCTGTCCCATGCTGTACTCTTCCTGGCTTTGGTTCTGTTTCTTTTGGTTTTGCATGCCTGCCGCGTGCAGATGGGGTACCAGCAGGATCTGCACGGATGCCACGCACAGCCCTCAGCTGGCCCGAAGAGTTTGCTTCTCATTGAAGGGGAAGAGGATTCTGCGGCTTGCCCTGGCTTGCTGCTGCTAGGAATTTACCTTTGGGCAAAGCTACCTCCTCCCCAGTTACGGAGAGGGTTATTCTGGGGGCCTCTTAGTCATGCTTTTCATCCTTAAATGGGTGAATGAGATGAGTCAACTGCTCAGTGTGGGAGGCAGGCTGTTCTCCATCTCCGGGGCCATGCCAGGCAGCTCGAGTGCTCATTGGTAAAAGAGGCCGAGACGCAAGTCACAGTCTTTTAAATTTTCAGGAAAACTTTGATGTAGATAGGGAGTAGGGAGAGCCAGATTGAGCCCCACCTGGCTGCCATCTCCTGGGGAATCAAAGAACCAGTTGTTTTAATATCTTGTTTCCAAGGGCACAATGTGTTACGGTCCCATTTTTCTCACTGAAGTTTGGACAGTGGTCATTTCCTACCCATTTTCCTGGTTTTAGAAGTAAATATTTATCATGTTTTGGCTGGTTGTAAGAAATAAGACTCTTTTCGTTCCTGAAATTCTTAAGGAGAAACCCAGCCAGCCTTTTGCCTGAGAAAAACCAGAGACCTTCTCACAACCTTTTTGTTTAAGGTTTTTGTTTCATCTCTGAATATTTTTGTTGTAACTTCCTTTTTTTCCCCAGCAGAGCATTTTATGTATGTTACTATGAAGATTAGATTTGGGGTGTAGACAAGGTGAGAGTCGTCCCTTTAGTAGAGCAAGGAGGCCTTGGGTCTGAGGTTTGGGGTGTATCAGCATAGGTTGGGAGGGCTGGAGGGCTTTGTGGTTGAGCCCACTGCCACTTATTTCCTTCCCCTGCCTGCTCCCCATTCCTCTTGGGTTCTGGCTCCTGTGTGCCATGGGAAGCCTTCAGCGTCCTTCATTTGCTCAGCAGTGCCTTGCTGAGCTTGTCTTTATCCATTATGATTTTGGCTTGATTTGTTCCCACTGAAATCTGTGTATGAAACATCTTTGTGCATAGGATCTTAGCAGCATGTATGCATGATGGCAACAACACAGAACAGTAGTCAGTGAGCCGAAGAGCATAAAACACCTGCTGGGCATTCAGTCTGAGGGCGTGTTCTAGTAGAGAGGTTTAATAGGCTGGAGTGAGAGTTATGGAGACCATGCTCTTTTGGACAGTGGGGCTGCAGTTTTCACTGAGACGTAGCCAGCTAAAGGGCTTCCCAGGTGGCTCAGCAGTAAAGAATCCATCTGCCAAGCAGGAGACACGGGTTTGATCCCTGGATCAGGAAGATTATCTGGAGAAGGAAATGGGAACCCACTCCAGTATTCTTGCCTGGGAAATCTCATGGACAGAGGAGCCTGTCATGCTACAGTCCATGGGGTCGCAAAAGAGTCAGATGTGACTTGGCATCTAAACAATAGCAGCCAGTGGAAACCACTTGCACTGGTTGGTAATTTGGAGACAGCCTCTGGAGAAGTGGGCTCCCTCACACAATCCCTGTGGGTCATTTCCTCCCAGTACCAACTATGCACAACTGTTGGCGTCTGAGAAATGATAAAGGGCCACTGAGATAAGGACTCTGCTTTGATGTGGAAGCCAGTGCAGATGAATGCACAGAGAGGGGCGTCTCGGTTGGTTGGGCAAACTCACTGGTCCCCTTTGTTCCCTGGGAGGGCATGAGGGGGAGGCACAGATGGGGAAGGAGTTGGAAGAATTTATGGCTCACTTGACATGACCCCCAGCTGTCTTCTGGGACAGTAGTGGCAGCAGTTACAGGCTTCAGGACCATGGAAGACTTAGGGGAGAGAGACCATCGTTCATGTAAGAGCTCCAGAGAGTTAAATCACGATTGGATCCAGTCCCCCCACCCTATGCTTTGCTCATAATTCATTGAAACTCCCATGATGAGCGAAGGAAGGTGTGTTCCTATTCCGTTGCATGAAATCATTTGGTGGGTATGAAAAAAGTTGGAAATAAAAGCTGCTCTTTGAAAAGTCTTACAACTCAATGAATTGTAAAGCTGGAAGATTCTTTTACCCAGCCTCTTCTCACAGACAAGGGAAGAGGCCCCAGGGATTGTTCAACCAGAACCCACACTCTCAAATTAGAGGGTGGAACAGTTCACATGAAGCAGTTAAACTTTGGACAGGTACCTACTCTAAGAAATGCCTCTTAGGTTGTAGGTAAATATGTGACAAGTGAAATTTAAACATGAGATAATAACCTTCCTTCGTGGAATGCACCTTGGTATGTCAGTTCTGTGCTGTTGAATGTCGTTTAAAACAAAATGTCAGTTGCCATGACTAGAATGAGTCTCAACCTACTGATGATTTATAATCTGTGTTTGGAAAGAATGGATCTGGAGGGTCCTTGTTAAGTGTAAACCATAAGGTCACTTGGTTATCGGAAGGTGGGACCCCTCCCCAGCTTTCTTCTGCTCAAACTGCATGTCCCTGGTCTTCTGCTTTTTTACACCAAATGAGCAGAATAATTAGCATAGACATCTAAGAGGATTTCACTTTCCAGAGTTCTCCCCATGCCAACCTATAAGTGAGCATGTGAATGTACACTTGGTGGCCAGTGGCTTCATCAGCAAGGATCAGTAAGTCTGCATTTGGTGATGGCATCCACCCCACTGTCTCCACTGTCAGGGGCCAGCTTTCCTCCCATAAACCCAGCTGGACCTTTATATGCCACTAAAGATTTTCCTCTGTACCTTGCTGTGCCCTAAATGTCAGCTGCTGAGCTAACAGAAAATTCTGTGTCTGCAACAGTCTTTGTTTCTGAAGTAGGGTGATTTTATGCATTATTTCTCCATTCTTAGAATTGTTTCTTTAAAAAATAAAGTCTAAGTAACCGTAAGTTGAAAAAAAACAAAACTGTATTCTATTTTAGAGTCACTTTAAATATTTTTGTTGCATACGCAGTGAATCTAAGGAACTCAGTAAATCCCATCTTAATTGAAGTATGCCAAAGAGGCTGCCTTGGCTATTTTAGCACACTTGGAATTTCTGGATTCACTCCTTCATCCTGTAAACAGTTTCTGAGTGTTTCCTTCTGCTGGGCACTCATGGTGACTAGAGCCCAGCCCACAGGTAGGAAGACAGGTTATCAAATGACTACACAAAGACCAAAAGCAGTTGCATAGAAAGGTTTTGGAAAGCACGTTTTTACCTGCAGGGAGAGACTTGTTTTCATCAGATGGAAGGTTCCTTTTCATTGTTTGGGGTCCGTGTCACTGAGTAAGCTGCTCTTTGAACATGTATCAGAGGCCAATGCATGGATGGTGACTCAGTAATCCATTGTTATTGCTAAACGCCCTTGTTTTCTTTCATTGACACGGAGTCCTATGGGCTCCTGCTGGATGCATGGGTTTTCTCAATGTCTGTCTCACTTCTGTCTCTCACAGAAAGAGCGGGATCTAGAGTTGGCTGCTCGGATTGGCCAGTCGTTGTTGAAGAAGAACAAGACACTAACCGAGAGGAACGAGCTGCTGGAGGAGCAGGTGGAGCATATCAGGGAGGAGGTGAGGCGCTGGCGGCCTCTGCAGGACAGCCGTCTGCAGGGTCTTGGGTGCCGTGGGTACAGCCGAAGAAAGTGATGATGGAACAGGGTCCTGTTGGGAAAAGCCCAGCCCAGACACAGAGGGCTGACTTTCTGCCACCTCTTCTGATCATTTACCCCTTTTGACAATGAGGATGGGATGGCCCAAGTTGGACCCGCCCTTGTGTGGTCAGTAGGCCCACAGTCTGGACCAGTCACAGTCCCCATCCTCCAAGAGTCCAGATCACCCTGTGGGCTGAGAAAGGCACTCAGAGCTTTGGTGAAAGCGTACACAGGCTACTCCAACAAGGCGTGGGGCTCCCTGAACCTGGGTGGGTGTGGGTGGGTGGAGAAGGAACCACAGCCGGAGGCCAGCCATGCTGCAGAGCGAGGCAGTGATGGCTCCTTAGTCAGTACAGTTGTATAATTTTGTGTTTGTAAAACAAAACCAAAAGTAGCCCATCGTTTTCATGGTAGAAACCCTACCATTTCAATGATACAAATCTCGGCTATTGTCGTCAGCCCCCATCATTGTGAACAGTTTATGTGGAACTTGGGGGCTGAGGTCACAGCAGAGCAGCCCTGGTTTTCCAGCAGGAATGTGGTGTCGATGGAGGAGGAAGGCTGCAGGGTCAGGTGGGGTTGCTGCAGCAAGAGTTAGAAACTTAGAACCAGGTCCCACTTGGTAGCGTCTTTGCCATCATCTTGACTATCCTTTGAACAGGGCATTTGAACTGTGAGGACTCTTTGCTTTCCTTCTTCTCATTTATTTTCCCTTATTTTCTATCAGAAACTTTCTTAGTGGGAGGGGATGCCCTCATGCATTGTCCCTAAGATGTACTGAGACCTATTGCTCATTAAAGCTGTTCCCAGCTATTGCCTCGGTTTAATCATCATTTCATATGATGAAATAGAGTAGCCACTAGGTAAGAAAAAGTTTTTTAAGGGTTTACTGTCATTTTTATTGATCTTTCTTCTTCCAGTTTTATTGAGATACAGTTGACATACAGCATTGTATAAAGACAGGTTTTAATCCTGGGTTCTCTTTAAAAGATGATGAGGTAGGTTATTTGCAGGGTAGGAATAGAGACGCAGACTTAGAAACTGAACTTGCGGACACAGTGGGGGAAGGAGAGGCTGGGATGAACTGAGAGAGTCGCACTGAAATGTATCCACTACCGTGTGTAAACCAGATAGCTAGTGAGAAGCTGCTGTGTGGCACAGGGAGCTCAGTTCAGTGCTCTGTGGTGACCTAAAGGGGTGGGGTGGGGAGTGGGGTGGAAGGAAGGCTCAGGAGGGAGGGGATATATGTAAACACATAGCTGGTTCATGTTGTTGTACGGCAGAAACCAACACGACGTTGTAAAGCAATTATCCCCCAATGAAAATTTTCTTAAAAATAGAACAAATGGCAAAAAAAGATGGTGAGGTAGGATACTGATAAGGTATAAGAAATAAAGTTAACCCTTGCTTTCCCGGCCTCCAGCATCTTGATCTGAATCCCCCTTCTTCCACGTGTGAGAGAAGGTTAGCCTGCCCCCCTCCTTGGCCCCTTCTGAGCAGAGAGACATGCCATCAGGAACTAGGAAATGGTTCCCCATTGCCCTCATGTGCTGTTTCTCCACTTTGCTGCCCTTGCTTGGGGCTCCCTCACCTTCCACAGAGTACATCCTGCCCTATGAGGGTGGAAGTGCCTTTCTTTCCTTTGGGGAACCCTGGACTTTGAAAACTGATTTCCTTTGGCACATCATTAAATGATGTCAAGGTGTTAAAGCTGAAGCCTTTAAGCACCTAAAACTGGCTTTACCACAGAAGATAAAATATATTTACTTGTGTTATGTAGGAAAAGTTGGAATAAACTAGAGAACCCAAATCAAATTTGAAACAAGAGAGAATGAAAACAATTACAGTTCTCCTGCTGGTTGCCTGTTCATCAGTGCTGAATAGTGAAAGGGCAGGTGAACAGTTTTATGACTCAGGTTTGTTTACTTTAAACCTGAAGTGTAAATAAGTGATTTGTAGAACCGTGCCTGCAGTAGTTGGTATGGCCAGCTCCTGATGGTTGCCTCTTTTATTCCTGTATCTGGAATTCCTATCTTGTAAGCCTTGAGCGCAAAGCAAGATCTGGCCATGCATGGCCAGAATTCCCATGAGGGTGTAGCGGTCACAACGTGGGGCTGTGAGATTTTCCAGGTGGAAGAACAAGGGCCGACCAGCTTGCTGCCCACCTAGAGCTGGCCTCGCCAGGTTCCTGATCTGAGGTGGAATTTGGTTTGGGCAGGAGTAAATGACTTCCTTCATTTGATAACATGGTCCACCTCTCCGGGTGTCTTCCCAGTTGTCATCTGTTTACTGGCAAAGCCCATATGCTGTCTTGTCCCCCCACCCCCACCCATCATTCTAGCATCTGCTTGTCCTCTCTCACTTCTTCTCCATACTAGAGTAAAAACTACAAATTTAAGTGGAGGGGTTTTTTGCCACAAAGTAATTGATCGTATGTTTCTTAGATAGGATCAAACGCAACCCTTTGTTTTCCTTGAATAGCACAAAATCAGTGATGTGCCTTCACTTTGAATGAGGAATTTTAAAATATTGTCCCTGGGCAGGCAGTGTTTAAGCATGAATGGGGATGATGTCTTGTTTGGAGAGTGCGTGATGGGCCTCAACTGGGTCTGCGCAGGTGTCACAGCTCCGGCATGAACTGTCCATGAAGGATGAGTTGCTTCAGTTCTACACCAGCGCCGCGGAGGAGAGCGAGCCGGAATCTGTGTGCTCCACCCCGTAAGTCACCGAGGGCCTGTCTCCAGAGGCCAGAGCACCGCTGGCTGTGGGCCATGACCTTGGAGTTGCCCAGACACGGTCACCTTCACTGGCAGCACAAGCCAGCTGCCCTCGGCCTTCTCCAGGCCAAGCATCTGAGTGCCTCAGACAGATTGATCTTGCTTTTCTGATGGGATTTTAGTTAGCCTCTTCCTGGGTCTTTCACAGCTTAGTTGTCAGTGTAGATTGATCAGGCCTGGCTGTGAATGAGTAACAGTTGGCTCTGCTGTTGGAGGGAATACAGGGGCCAGCAGATCTGTGGGGGCTTCTTGGGGTCCTCTTCTCTGTCAGCAGAGTCTCCTATAAGGAACGTGAACTCTAGAGCCCAGTGACCTGAGTCCAGATCTTGGCTCTGGGGCTCACTGCTGTGTACTCATGGCCAAGTTACTTAACCTTTCTGTGCTTATTCCCTCATTGGTATAATGGGGGTAATAATAGTAACTTAGTTCTTAGGGCTGTGAGCACTGAATGAGTTCATACATATAGAGTACTTAAAATAGTTCCTGACAGATAGAAGGCATCCCAGAGTTGTGCAGGCTTGAAATAGAGTTGGTTCCCCAGAAACCTGAGGCAAAGTGGCAGCCAAGGGTTGGGATGTGGGACTGAAGGGATGCGAGCCTGTGCTGTTTTCCTGGGGGCGGGGGAGAGGCCTGATGGATCATTGTCACACCCACACCCTCGCGCGCTTTCCTTGAAAGCCCCATCTGTGTGCCGCAGTGTGGTTTGCCAAGTGGTGGGAGGAAGTGTCTCCCTCCCTAGGAAGCGGACTTTCTCCCCCAGGTTGAAGAGGAATGAGTCGTCCTCCTCCGTCCAGAATTACTTCCATCTGGATTCTCTGCAGAAGAAGTTGAAGGACCTTGAAGAGGAGAACGTTGTACTTCGATCCGAGGTGAAGTGCAGTCCCTGCCCTGTCCCCTCTCTGCAAGGGTGGTGGCCCAGCGTGCTTATCTGGCGAGTACAGCCGTGATTACAGCCCTGCTGTTCTCAAGGGTGGCGGTCTGCGGAAGGGCCACCTGGCCCTGGGTCACGGCCACACTAAGTGCCCAGCGGGCATGCCTCATTTATAAGCCAGGCAGCACACACCATCCTGGTTGCAGCAGATGGACAGGTGAATTGTGCAGTGTGAGGATGGGTAACAGTGGCAGACCCTCCTCCTTCACGGTTAGGGCAAAAGCTTCTGGAAGGTGGGGCCTTACTCTGGTGGTCTCCAGCTCGGATGTAGAAACAGCTCGGAGGCCGGGTGTGAGAGCCTTGTTCTCATGCTACTGCAGGTCAGATGTGCTCAAAGGAAATAGTACTTGGAGACATATTTCTTAGACAACTAACTTTAAAAGGTTGAGCTGAAGCAACTTGGGAACTCATGCTTTTGAGTATTTCTGGTTGGCTAGTCACTGTGGTGGGTACTTTGCCTGCTTTCTTTAAAAAAAAAAAAAAGTCTTCATAACAAGGGTGGAAAAACCCTGGGAAAACCAGGACCCAGGCTGCTAGGTATTTTGATTGCCCAAGATTTTCCAAATTAGTGAACAACAAAGCCAGGGTTTATAAATCTCTGTGACTCCAAACCCACATAATTTCCCTTTACCCACTGCCCCTATCCAGAAACACAGATACATAGGGATTTAGTGTTTTTTGTTTATTTATCAGTGAGCTTTTGCTCTCCAGCCAGAGGTTTGGTTCAGCCCTGTTTAGCAGGCCCTTGGATTGTCAAGTTTGAGCTGCAAGCTCACCTGGGCAGGCCCAGGGCTCCCCAAAGTCCCTCAATATGGCAGACCATCTGTCACCTTGAACTTGCCTCCCTTGTTGCAAAGAGCCTCATGTCTGGGCTTAGCAAGATGCTCCTGTGCCTGAGAAAACGGTCATGTCTCTTAGCCCTCACCTCTTTCAGCCCCTCATAAGAGACATAAACCCAGAGTGATCAAGAGGGTTACCCAAGCTTTCTCTGCCAGCCAAGAGCCGAACAAAGAGTCTAGCCCAGTTTTCCCCATTCTGAGTTCCAGCAGCCACCCTAAGTAAATGCTCTGGCCCCAGGCACATGGTGACCGGTCCCTCTGTTGGAGTCATCACGTGAAGCAAGCAGAGGGAATCTGATCCCAGCCATAGATTCTGACTCCTCCACCTAGCTTTCAGTACGGTGATGTGTCTGGGGCCGGGACCTGAGAGCTCAGAGATACCTCTCTACCTGGGGCATTTTCTTGGAGCCTTCAGATCTCTGTCTTCCCACCTTTACACCCAGAGCAAAGCCATCCAGAGTCCAAGCATAGCTCCTAGGTCTCTGAACCTCAATGCTTTCATATTGTATCTTGTTTTGGCTCACCTGAAAACAGCAGGACAGATTCCCACTTGTGAACCTCAGAGGACCATACCTAGCACATAGCAGGTGTGGTAATTGTTAACCCTTCTTATTGTGGGGCTTATCCTTAGAATGCCCACTGTAGGCAAGGATGTGTCATAGGCTGTTTTGGGTCACAAAGGGATCCGTGACTGTGAGCCCGGACAGACACACATGAACAGACAGGCGGACTAATAGAGGGGCTCGCAGTTTCAGCAACTGCTTTGCATGATGCCCTCTAGTGGTTGGGATTGACTTTCTGTATCTGAGGGCGCAATGGGTGACAGCTGGGGAGATGCTGAAGGGCAGCATTCCAGACCCAGGTTAGCCCTTGCTGCATCACCTGGCCTGACCAGGTGTGGCTGTGGGGCCTCTGACCTGAGCCCTGTCCACAGGCCTGCCAGCTAAAGACGGAGACCATCACCTACGAAGAAAAAGAGCAGCAGCTGGTCAACGACTGTGTGAAGGAGCTGAGTATGGCCCGCCCCCTGCCACTCCTGTCCTCCCACCTTTTACTTTTCTCATTGGCCATCCTTAAGACTGGATGGATTTGCATCACTTGATAGAATGTGGTCTTCCTGCCAGCCTGGGCTCTTTAGCATTTTTTTCCTGAACACTAGAGGCCTCCCCTGATCTTGTGTGACACCCCTCACCCTCATTTATGACAAACTAGGTGGGAGGTTGTCAGCTATACATTCTCAGTCTCTCACCAAAATGGCTATTTAATTTTCATTTTGGCTTTCTGCAGGAATATTGGTTATCTAATGGCTAAATTAGGTCCAGCTTTAGAGTCCTGAACTGAAGGTGTGGAAAAATAACTTTCTAGTCATTTGATGTGTGAACCTTGAGGCCAGAGTTCTCAGCTTTGCAAATATTATGTGCCTTCCCCCACCCTCTCCATGAGAAGTTTACACATTAAGATCAGACAAAAGGGCAAACAGAATATTTTGAGTGTCAGCAAAATATCAGTGAAACACACCCTATGTTTAAATCTAGTAGAATGAGTTATGGCTCTGAATATGGGCTGCAAACACCCAGGGGAGTTGTGTTGTGCACGCAATAGTTCCCTTCTAGAACAGAGTGCAGCAGGAGTTCCTGTCACTGGTGATGTGTTTGTATGGAACATGTGGAACTGGTGAGAGTCGCCTTCTGTTTGGTGTGGTGCCTCCTGGCTGACCGCCAAAGCCTGCCTCATTTCTGGGGAGGTGACTCTAGGCAGTGAGGTGAGGCTCCCATACTGACCCTGGGAGCCACAGCTAGGGGTTGGTTCCTCCTCAGGACAGACCAAGCCCATAGAGGAAGATGGGGACTCTCCCCCCAAGCTCATCATCATGTGCCCTCTCCACTTCTTCCCCTGTCTTGTAATAATGACTTTTTTTTTTTCCTTGTACAAACCACAAAGAAACCATTGTCTCTGGTTCTTGTAATTGTTGTTTCTTGGTCAAAGGGGACGCCAACGTGCAGATTGCCAGCATCTCTGAGGAACTGGCCAAGAAGACAGAGGATGCTGCTCGCCAGCAGGAAGAGATCACACACCTCCTCTCCCAAATAGTTGATTTGCAGAAGAAGGCGAAAGCTGTAAGGCTTCTGTTTCTCTGACAGTTCTGAGATCAAGAAGGGGGCCATTTACCCCAAAGACAGTGCCCTTTGGATTCATATTTTAGGAAATTGTGCTGTCCGTTGAGAACTTTTGCTAAAGCTTAGCAGATTCAATAGCATAAAACTGGTTACCCTGAATTGGCAAGGGGATCATATTTATCACTATCTATTTTCCTGAGAAAAATCTGCAAATGAATGGAATTCATTAAGACATGTAAAGGTGCTATAAATAGAGAGTTTGGGAATTTAAGGTATAAATGATCTAGGTTAGCATTTCTCCTTACACAGGGCACGTGTAGGTTGTGCACAGAACAATGTCCCCTTTCGATTTAAGATGAAGCAGCAAAAAACCAGTTGTTTCCCATGTCAGGCCTTTGCTAGAAGCCCAAGGTGAAAGACTTCCAGAAAGCAGCTGTGATTATGGAAGTTCTTGCTTAGTCGCTAAGTCGTCTCTGACTCTTTGCAACCCCGGGGATTGTAGCTCACCAAGGCGCCTCTATCCAGGGGATTTCCCAGGCAGGAATACTGGAGTGGGTTGCCATACCTTCTCCAGAGGATCTTCCCGACCCAGGGATCAAACCCGCATCTCCTGCTTGGCAGGCCGACTCTTTACAGAATTCTTCCCAGGGCCACAAGGGAAGCCCAACTATGGATGTGGAGGTGGGCAATAGGGAATGAATGCAGACACAGGAAGGACTTTGCCTTCAAAACTAAAGGACAGACTTTCACTCCAGGATAAGATGAAAATCTCCTTGTGGGTGTGTGATAAGATCATAATGGATCGGTTAATAAGAGGGAAAATGTTAGACTTTGCTAAGTGTCGTAAAAGAGAAGCTGACTTCCCTTTCCCACGCTCTAGTGTGCAGTGGAAAATGAAGAACTCGTCCAACACCTGGGGGCGGCCAAGGATGCTCAGCGGCAGCTCACGGCCGAGGTAAGTGGCTCTCCCTCATTTCATAAGGCCCCCTTCCCAGCTGGGGCGCATCAGCCTCCCTCTGACAGGCTGTGGGTCCCATCCTTCTTAGCAACCGTTTTGATTATGAATTGAATGTCATTCTTACTCCTAAGGCAGCTCCCAGTTGCACTGACGCTGGTCCTGAGCACCTGGGAGGCTGGGCTCTTCACCAGCCTGGAGCCTGGCGTGCACGGGCTCCTGACAAATATTCCAATAAGGGAGAGGACACCCAACATGGTGTGCAGAAGGAACCCCATTCAAAGATGTGGCAGGAAATGAGGGAGTGATGATTTGCCCTCTCGTTTGTTTTGTCTCAGTTGTTAGTCTTTTAGGAGATTTCTGAGTCTGCGAGCTTCCCCCAAGTTCTAGAGAAACCATGCCTTGAGGACTGTTTGGCCTCAGGACACAGGACAGCTGGTCCTGGTGGGGGGCCAGGACATCTGTTAGTAATCCTGGGTCTTCCAGGCTCTTGGGAAGTGCCTGGTCTCACCATCTGAGCCCTCTCTGCTCTTTCCTGGTCTCCCGCAGCTACGCGAGCTGGAGGACAAGTACGCGGAGTGCATGGAGATGCTCCACGAGGCACAGGAGGAGCTCAAGAACCTCCGGAACAAGACCATGCCCAACACCACGTCCCGGCGCTACCACTCGCTGGGCCTGTTTCCCATGGTGAGTGCCCGCCTGCCGCCTGGCCACCCGCCTCCCACCCTCAGGCTAGCAGGTGCTCCTGGGAGGAGGGCAGGTCTGGAGCTGAGTCTCTATGGGTGGCTGGCTTCTCCCTTTTACAGCTTGGATCTGGATCCAAACTGAGGGCTTGTGAGCCCAGCCAGTAGCTTCTTAACCACACGAGACAAGTTGGTTCTTTATTTTCCATCCCTCTGAATCTATCTTTTTTACCCCTGCCCTTAGAAGATAAATGTAGTAGGAACTGGATTTTGTAGGCACCTCAGATATTTGGAAGATGCTATTTCTATGTTATTTTTTTCTGTAGAGTATGTGCTATTTGGGCCTCACAAGTGCATTCCAGAATTCTTAAGTTGCCTTATGGTTCTATTAGTTCTTTATATGCTTATTAACAACTTCCCCACTGGTTCTGGTATCTGTAATATGAAAAAACATTTCCCTTTGTGCTTTGTGCTGTATTTTTATATTTGTTATATTATTTCCCCCACAGTCTTTTTAGCTCTGGCCTAATCTGTTTCGTGTTTATACCTTAGGGGAATGTGGTTGAGAAGAGGGCTTTCCAGGAGGCTGACCTCTCCCAGGGTCGGGGTGGTTGGGTGGCATAGGGTGGAGCCCCTCTGCTGGTCATTTCCCAGTAATATTTGGTTGGGGAACTTTCTCATTTTGTCTTCTTCTGTCAAACTAGGGCCCCTTGAAGGTGGGGGCCCATGTCTTGCTATTTCCTCCTTCCCTGATACTCTGCACCGGTGCAGTGCTTGGCATGTGGTAGAGTCACAGGTCCTCACTAGACATTAGATCCGGGTGGCTGAATCAACAGACTGAAAAACCAACCACCAAGGAGTTTTCAGGCTCTGTTTCAATGGTTTGATGAAATACCAATTCTCTCTGAGAAGAGAATAACTCTTGAGGAAAAGCCCCCTAAATGAGATAGGCATGGAGGGCTGTATAAATATTTGTGAAACTTGGTCCCTTTAGAATTGGCCTTTACTCGGGGCTCTTATTCCTCCCTACCCTCCACCTCATTGCTTACGTTGTTACCCCAACCCCTTGCTGTCTGGCCCACTTTTCCTAAATCATAGTCTCCTTTTCTCCTTTGATTTCACATATAAAGTCAGGCTGGAACTCTCTCTCAGCCTGACTGAAATCTAAGGAAAACCAAAAAGAAAGACACAACATCAACAGTCAACTTTCCCAGGAGCACGTGGGTGATTCAGTGATCCCAATGAAGGCAGACAAGGACATTCTGGCCCCCGAATTCACTGATCTCGAGCTCACTACGCTCGGCCCACAGGCGACCCGTGCAGCTTTGCACATCCCCTGCCTCGCTTCCCCTTCTTCCCGGCTTCTCGTCTCCTGGGGCCATCTTGTTTCCTGCGTTCCCCGCTCTCAAGGACAGACGTTTTTTAAAACTAAACCATGCCAAAAGAAAAGCTGAATTGAAGGTCTACATGAATTTCTTTTTGAGAGATTGAGTTTCAGCTTTTATTATTTGCTGAGGTGGAGCTTTTGTTTGCCTTTTTCTGCTGTTGGCAGAGCTCAGTTTTTGAAGATGGCTATTTATAAAGTGCATTATGCATGAAAGGTATTTAAGGCAATCTAAAGCTTGCATCATGCCCATGCTTCTGGAGCAGAACGCCCGGATCTGCTTCCCTTGCTCCCAGCCCCTTCTAACTGCTGAATAAAACAGTGAGTAGCAGTTTTTCTCAAGTATGTTCCCAGTTCTCTCACCTTATGGCAATAGTTCTTAATCTGGGATCTACAGACAGGATTTAGGGGGCCCGTGAACTTCAGAGGAAGATTTTATCTTTTATCTTCAATAATCCCTAATTGCACTTGGTGTTTCCTTCCCTTGTGAAGGTAGGTAACAAACCACAGCAGCTGCGGTAACAAGCACAGCAGCACAGTCATCTCTGGGACTTTGTCATCCATCAAAATCACAGGTCCTATCATAATAGCACTTGTCAGTTGCCACAGATGTCCCAAAATACCACCTGTGCTAATCTCCTGCTCAGAGTGACAGTTGTTACCAGTTACTCTATCACACTTGCTGTTACTAACATTTTAGTAATTAACTCGATATATCTGGCTTCCTCTTTAATCCTAATTATGTCATTCATTTATAAACATCATTCTGATGCTTCATCACCTAATCCATAGGGTCCAGCACTCCCCTCCTTGTCTCCACCCTCGGACCTTACTTCCCACTAGCTTGTCTTTTTTTTCCTCCTTCATCTCCTGAATCTATACTCTGAAGTCCATTTTTGAAGGGCTGCCCACTGGATGGAGCTCCCCATGTGCTTACCTGCTCTCGTCTCCCTTCCCCTGGAGCACCTGGCTCCTGTCTCTTCTCTGGCCACCCTTGCAGGGGCCACACACTCATATTCTACTCCAGAGATAGAGCAATTGAATTGCTCACTCGCTGTGTGTCTCCTGGCTTTTCCCAGGACTCCCTGGCGGCGGAGATCGAGGGAACCATGCGCAAGGAGCTGCAGCTGGAAGAGTCGGAGTCGCCAGACATCGCGTAAGGCCTTGGTTCTCAGCTCCCAGGGGCTGTGGGGTGGGCACCAAAGTGCACTGTGGTCCTTCCACAGATGATCCAGATTAAGGGAAATTAGAGAATGAAGCCAACAACAACATCCTCCTTCCAAATGGCTCCTCTGGTTGGGTTTTAAATACATATTGTGAACTTGTGGAAAGTTGGGGAAGGACAGATGTATTTCCCATCTCTTGTCACACAAGCTCTGTCTTAACACCCCCCACTCACTTTTATCTTTCTTTTTGATGGAAAACATTAAAGTATTTTTACCGTGGCGGATTCATGTCAATGTATGGCAAAACCAATACAGTATTGTAAAGCAAAATAAAGTAAAAATAAAAATTAAATAAATAAAAGTATTTTTAACATCTGTTAAGGAAAGAAAAATAGGATGCAGTATGAGATACAGAGAAGGGCTTCCCAGGTGGCTCAGTGGTAAAGAATTCACCTGCCAAGGCAGGAGATGCAGGAAACTCGGATTTGATCCCTGGGTCAGGAAGATCTCTTGGAAAAGGGAATGACAACCCACTCCAGTGTTCTTGCCTGGAAGATCCCATGGACAGAGGAGTCTGGTGGGTTACAGTCCGTGGGGTCACAAAGAGTCAGGCACAACTGAGCACACATGTATGTGTGAGGTACAGAGGGCTCTTTGGGAAGGTGTGAGCAAGGCTTCCACTTCCCTTCTGCATACATTTAGGGGTGTCAGCCATTATCATCTCTCTTGCTAACTTGAAACCTTGCGCTTGACCTGCTTAGAGGCGTAATAAACCTGGAGTTTGATTTAATCAAGTTTTCTCTGTATCCAAATGCCATAGACAGAACTTGGAACCCCGGGATCGACCAGTGTCCCTAAACCTCAGTGCACGTGTGAAGCCGTTTGCAACCCAGAAAGAAGCAGCCATTACAGAAACACACCTACCATTTTCTCCTTAGAAGGGAACAAATGAACATCAGTGCAGTTCTGCTCTTAGAGATGGCAGTTTCCGGTGGCGGGGGCGAGGGGGCCGGTGTTTATCATCTCATTATAGATGTTTAAGACTAACTTGAAATCTTACTTTTTAAAAAAATATGAATGGTTGACAAAGACTCATTCTATGAAAATATTTTGAGCCCTGCTATATGCTTAGCAGTAAACACTGCCCCCCTGAAGTTTGCATTCTAGAGACTATCAAGAAGAATAGTAGGTGGGAGACAAAAGTTAGTATTAAATACGTTTGTAGGTCAAGCTTAGGGGAAGTAGGAAGCAGTATCACTCTAGCTAGCATCACCTTTAGGACACAACCATGTAGTGGAGCCTTGAATTCTGTGGGCGTTGAATCTCTTGAATTCCAACCAACCCCCTAAGAAACATGGAAGGTACAGGGTGGCGGGTTGCTTGGGGGTCACAGTGGACCTGCTGCCTGTTGGGTCCTCAGTGAATAGTGTTGGGAGGGTTGAATTCCAGGGTCATTCCTGCATCTGCTTAGTCTTGGATGATGTTGTGCATTCTCCCCAGTCACCAGAAACGAGTCTTTGAGACCGTGAGAAACATCAACCAGGTCGTCAAGCAGAGGTCTCTGACCCCGTCCCCCATGAACATCCCTGGCTCCAACCAGTCCTCAGCCATGAACTCCCTCCTCTCCAGCTGCGTCAGCACCCCCCGGTCCAGCTTCTACGGCAGCGACGTCAGCAACGTGGTCCTGGACAACAAGACCAACAGCATCATCCTGGAAACAGAGTCAGCCGAGCTGGGGTGAGCCAGCCAGGGACTTTTATCTTTCTGTTTGGGGGATAGGTAGGGGGTGAGTGAACACAGGTCTAGTCATCAGAAGAGGGAGGCCTGAAAAGTGTAGACTTACCTTTCAGTTCTCAAATTTGTTGTGCCAAACGGCTGAGCTAATGCTTATCTTGATGCTGGTATGTTAACCAGTTTAAAGGGGTGTAACAGGACACACCAGAAGTCAGCTTTTCTGTAAAATGTTGGAGGGGAGGATAAATGAATATTTTTTTTTCTGTTAATCTCTATCTGTTAGGCATTTATTTCATGAATCCCTTTGTAGCTTGGATTCTGAAAGGCTGAGGAGGACTCAGGCTCTGTCTCATGACCAGAATCTGGTTTGCTTCAGAAATTGGGGTGCAGCATGTCTGGCAAGTGCCCACCACACTCTGCATGCCTGGGGTGGGTCCTCCTTGTTAGTGGTCTCTCCCTCTCCTCCTGAAGCCCTGCAGGAACCCCACCTCCACCCTCATTGTCCATCCTTTTCCTATGACTTAACAAAATTAGTTTTTCTGACCGAAGAGTCAGATAGTTGGAAAATGCTTAATCAGAACTCTGAGGGTTTTTTGGACTTAATTATTATTATTTTTCTTACTGAAGTATAGTTGCAGCCTATGTTATGTAAGTTATAGGTGTAGGATATAGTGATTCACAATTGTAAAGACTATAATCCATTAATAGTTACTATAAAATATTGGCTATATTCCCTGTATTGTATAGTATATCCTTGTAGCTTATTTATTTTATACGAAGTACTTGTACCTCTTAATCCCCTGCCGCTGATAACCACTAGCTTGTATCAGAACTCTCTTAGAGATCTCAGCTCCCTAAATTCAAGAGGAAAAAGGCGCATCCCTGGAGCCAGCTGTCCTGTTGGAGACCAGGAATTGCAGCCTGAACAAGGTTTCTTCCCTAGGTGTCACGAGGGAGATATTTGTAGGGGCTGGGTTTATTATGTCATGTTTGCAAGTTTTCCTTGCACTTTAGTAGCCCCCTCCTCACCTCCCTGAGGAAGAAAAAACCAACAGAGGGAATTGTTCTTCTGGACAGGCATTCGTTTCCCCATTTTTGCCTACATTTAGCCGTTTGCCTTGGAGAAGGCATTGGCAACCCACTCCAGTACTCTTGCCCGGAAAATCCCATGGACGGAAGAACCTGGTAGGCTGCAGTCCATGGCGTCGCTAGGAGTTGGACACGACTAAGCGACTTCACTTTCACTTTTCACTTTCATGCATTGGAGAAGGAAATGGCAACCCACTCCAGTGTTCTTGCCTGGAGAATCCCAGGGATGGAGGAGCCTGGTGGGCTGCCGTCTATGGGGTCGCACAGAGTCAGACACAACTGAAGCGACGCAGCAGCAGCAGCCGCCGCTTGCCTTGGTTTCCTTAGAAGTTCCAGCTGCCACCCGGAAACTAATAGTAAGGACAGTGCTGTCCAGCGCCCCCTGCTGGCTGCTCCGCGCTCACCCCCCCGTTTCCCCTCCTTCTAGAAACGAGGAGCGGAGTAAGAAGCCTGGCACGCCAGGCACCCCGGGCTCCCACGACCTGGAGACGGCGCTGCGGCGGCTGTCCCTCCGCCGGGAGAACTACCTCTCGGAGAGGAGGTTCTTCGAGGAGGAGCAGGAGCGGAAGCTCAGGGAGCTGGCGGAGAAGGGCGAGCTGCTCAGCGGCTCCCTGACGCCCACTGAGAGCATCATGTCCCTGGGCACGCACTCGCGCTTCTCCGAGTTCACCGGCTTCTCCGGCATGTCGTTCAGCAGCCGCTCCTACCTGCCGGAGAAGCTTCAGATCGTCAAGCCGCTGGAAGGTGATCACAAGGGGCCTCGGCCCCTCTCTGCCCTCCTCAGCGACTCCCTGTGGTCCCTGATCCACCACCGGAAAGCGGGCAACCTCTGTAACGCCTACTCCTTTTTCTTCCGGGATAGCCACCCCCGCTGCTGGTTTGAGTTCCTCTGAGTGCCCCAACCTCCACCTCTCCCGGTGCAGGTTTGGAAATACAGCCCAGACTAACCTCCATCAGCTAAGCCAAAGAAAAGAAAACGTGTTTGGCGCTGGTTTCCTAATTCTCTTGCATTCAGAATCTTTTAAATACAAATGGTTAGGGAAGGCAGAGGCGCTCCTGACATCCTCAGGAGTCAATTAGGTCAGGTCAGAGGGCTCTGAGGAGTGCAGAGAATTGATGCTTTGACTTTTCAGAAAATTTGGTGTCAGGGAGGGGCTGCAAAGCAAACCTTGTTTTAAGTTGTTTATTCAGTAACCATGAGAAAGCAGTTTCCTGTTTGTTGACTCACATGTTCTGCTTTGATCTTCAAACAAAAAGGGTGTGGCTTTCTTCAGATGCAGTGTGCTCCACAGTTGGGGGGCCGGGAAGAGGGTGGCTGTGAAGGAGAGTGAGCTCTGTACCTCCTTAAGCCTACCTTTTCCAGGGGCCATTCAGGTTTAGGTATCAGGAACACCCTAGATGATTAAACTCATGGAAACACTTTTCTTTCTCTCTTTCTGCTTTCAGCATTATAAAGTATGTTCCCTTTACTTATCACTGCCCTGCTAAGAACCATCAGGTGTTTGTAATATGCATTTTTTTCACCTTCTTTAGTTTGAAAACCCATGAGAGTTTTAGAAGATATTTTAATTCTATATTATACATCTAATGCAAAGCCAAATCAGAATTTCTGTAGAGGCAGTATTTCTCAACTTCTTTAAGAACCCATTTTAGACATTAATTCCTAATCTATCCCCTCAGAAAATGTAATGTGATAGATATACTGTTTACGTATTATATGTGTATCTGTGCCTAAAAAGAGTACAGTTATTCACCCCAAAAGAACCAGTTTTCGGCCCTGGAGTGGGGGCTGGAGTATCACCTCTGTTAGGATGCATGCTGTAAGATGAGCTTGTACTTGTTAAAGATCCAAGAAATGCGGGGTCCCATATTCTGAAAAGGAAGGAAGAGGGTGGATAAACATTCTTTTTCATGATTACTTCTAAATTGTATAATGTAGGTCCTTAGATTTCAGAAGAGGGATAGCTCATCCTTTTTTTAATTTATTCAGTTGTAAGCTTGGTGATTGTTTTCTGATTCACTATTATGTCTGTTTTTCTTTCAATAAAATTTTTCATTTCTGCAATTTTACTTTTTGCCTTTCTTTTCTTTTTTCTCCTTTGTCTCTCAAAGGTCATTGGAATTTATCATCTCTATCTTGTCTGCTTTCTACATTTTACTTTGTGTTTCATTGATCATCTAAGGATATATTTTTGACTGGTTTTCCAAGCATATTTTAGAAGAGATTTTTTTTAAGAAATTATTTTGACCAAGTCATCTTTTTCTCTTTTAATCTTGTGACATAGATAGCAGTATTTCTGTGATAAATTAATAGAATAAGAACAAATCCCATTAGATTTGCAAGATAAACTTCATCTATAGAACTCTGTTCACCAGGAACCTTTATCACTACCATTAAAAAGTCATGTCTTATCAATATGGGCTACAAGGTATTCTCACGATAGAATCTAGCCTTCTGGCTCCATTTTATAGTCCTTTGACTTCTTAACGGTTTAAAATACAATCAACTTTTTTTCTTTCTCTGCAATTACCTTTTTGTGTTACTGTGTTTAATTTGATATGGTGGAGTGCTGACATAGAAGTATGCCTGATGCTGTGTTCATTATAGCTCTAACTGTGATGCTGGCTAAGTTACTTCACCTTTTTGAGCCCTGTTTCCCATATTGTAAAATAGGGCTCACATCTGCCACACAAGATTGTGGCAAGGAATAAACGTGATGTGTTTTGTATTATGCTCAGCATCTATTAGGTACTTATTAACTTGTAGGCTCCTCGAACTTATTCCTGTTCCGGTAACTCAGGTAAAAAGGCTAGCCTCACCAGTGTTGAGACCTGGACCAGCATTGTGGTGGTGCCATGTTCTTACCTCCTTTTTCAATGGACCGCCAAGAAGCTGATAGGATTCCCGTGTTCTCCAGTGACCCAGGTAAATGTACCTGGGGTGAGGCCCCTGGAGAATGTTGGCTGGGATCATCATAGCAGATAGCCAATCTATGCCTTCCATCTGTCTTCCTTACCTGTTTAATTAATCTTGCTGTCTGCTCATTGGTGCCAGCCAAAATAGATGGGCTAGGTGTTTTGTCTCTTCACCTTACCTTACACGTTTTAAGTAGGTGAAGAACAAACAAAACATTCAAACTAGAAAGAGATATATCTGCATTAAAAAGATGAATCAGACAGTATTTTTTTCCCTCTATTTTGCTCTTCCTTTCTAATTATAATCAGATAGTATTTCCAAATAAACAAGTTAATATGTAATTAGGGAAAAGCACACACTTCCAAGCTGTCCATTATCCAGCAAGTTTAGTTCTAACTTTTAAGCCTCAGGTGCCCTGCTGACATAAATGGATTGAGTCTTCTTCTGTTTTGGTGACATGAAAACCTTTTAGTTAAAACAGTGGGGTGTGGAAAGAAAGCAAACAGAAGGAAAAGGATAGTGACTGTAATTATGTTTTTGCCCTATCCACACCCTGCTCCATAGGCCTTCATCTTGGTGCTGACTGGGAACCCAACATTTCCTCTCTTTGCCTGCCTGACCCCAGCGTCATTCACATGTGGGCGGGAGAAGGTGATGTTGACGGGAGGTGGGGTAAAAAGCCAAGTATTATGCATCTTTCAGCATAATCTTTCCATTGTAGTCTCACTAGATTTCCTTGCTCTGCATTTTCAGGGAATGCAAATAACTTGGTGTACTTTGTAAGCTATTTAACTCCAAATAGCAACTCTCTGTAGCCTCATTTGTGTCTTGGACTCATGCATAGGGTGGGGAAAATGGGGCAGCCTGTTAAACAGATGGAAGACGGAGGCCCACCGGACTCTCTTCTGGGCCTAGGCCTCCAGCCTCCTGGTGCATTGTAAATGTCTAGAACCCCCTTCAGATGGATGGGGAGACCTGGCACTTCCTTGACACAGTTCTTCACTTTCCAGTGTGTTTGCTTTGCCTTTAGTCCCCTTCCAAAGGTAGAGGTGATGTGGCCACATTGCACCTGGGGATTTCTCATCTTCCTTCTAAGCCCTGGTTGTGCTGCTCCAAGCTGGGTATCAAAATTCTTTAAAATTTCTCCCCAGTACAGTTTTGTTACCAGGGATGTGGATGTGTGAATAGTGAACACAAAAACAGTGGGCCCATTTTGGATTACTATGCATGGAGGTCCCCAGGAGTGACAGGAGAACCCCAGTGGCCGGAAACCCCATTGCATCCCCTGGCAGGCCCTGGACACCCATGAGGAAGTTCCACTGCCCGCTGGGTATTCCTCCAGATTCTCATTGAGCCCAGGTTCCTGGCTGGAATGCTGATGGCCTTGCTTGTTTTCAGACCTGTGGTTTGGGGAGGGAAGTGGGGTGAGTTTATGGAAAGAACTAGGCCTTTAGCACTGAACATTGGCTGTGCTACAACTAACTCAGTGACTTTGGAAGTTAGGTAACTTCAGTAAACCTCTGTCTGTGAAAGTGCGTGTCATAATACTTAACCATGACAGGTGGTTTTGAGGAATGAGTTGAGGTGATACATATAAAACAAGCTGCCCTGATGACATGTCTCTGTACAGGGTAGCTTTTTAAGAAATAGTGCCATGGAACCTAGGACTTAGGATCCCATGGACAGGTTTGTTTCATTATATGCACCTTTGGTCTTTTTTCTTTTCTTGTTGCATTTAGACTATTTTCTATTTTTATTCAGTAGATTCCAGTTAAGTAGGTTGCTATTGTACTTGTGACACTTAATGCCTGGATAAACTCCAAAGTGTGTATGACTTTTTTCTGTTTTAAGTGGATTTGAAATCGTCCATCTATAAAACCCTTTTAAGACTCTTTGGCTGAGACTATCCGATGAGAAATTATTTTCCAGCAGTGTTTTGGAGGCAGTGCACTCAACTGCACACGGCAGAGGACTGGGGGCTCAGTTACATTCCTGGACCACTTCCTGGCCTCTGGCCTCTGGCCCCTGGCCTCCCTTTCCCTTTTCTTTTATCTGGACTCCTGAGCTGCTGGCTCCTGGCTTCCCTAGTTTCCCTTTCTGACGTTCCCCCAGGGCAGCCTGGAGGGATCCCGGCTCTCCTCACAGAGGATGCCCTCAGCAAGCCAGCAGTGACAGTCTGAGAGTTATTTGTGCAGGAAGGCTCTTGCATTTTCATGCTTGAGAACCACTTTCAAAGTCTCTCTGTTGAGTTTGGCATGTTTTCAGTGTAGCCAGCTTCTTCATCTGTGGAATGGGTATAGAATGCCCAGCCTCACGAGCTGCGCACCCCCAATACCAGAGCCATGTGAGGGGTAATAATGTCCTAAGGGGGAAAGAGTTGCTCTGGCAGATGGGTTGGGCAGAATCCTGGCACAGAGCAACGTGCTAAAGGATCTGAGATGTTGTTCTTCAGTACATACGCTTCTTAGCCCAGGCTTCCTAAGAAGGCTTGGTCTTGGAATACCTCTCTCTGTGAGTACCTGGTACACCCTCCAGGTCCTCAGAGACACGCTCTGGTGTTATTACAGACCTTACACCATGTCATCTGAGTCCCGGGGTCTGGTGTCATTGAGGAGATCAGCTCCTCTGCTTCAGACCTCTGGGTGGACTTACATGTTCTTAAATCACATCTCTTTAAGCCAGTTCCCACTCCCCAAACCTGCAGCCTGTCAAGGTTGCTGCCAGCATACAGGAAACTTAGGTAAAGGAGGTAACGGCCATGCCCACCATTTATCCGTGTGCTATGATCATATGTTTTTGCTTTTCTCTTGTTGTGGGTGCCTAGGATTGGTTTGACATCATCTGATTCTGTTTCTGCTGTCTTCCCTATTCCCAGCATTGTGTGCTTGGCATAGAATCCACATATCCACCCCTGCTCCCTACCCCTCTTTCTGTGCTTGTCGTGCTTATTTTTTCCTCTTCTATGTCTAAAGTGATTCTGTGTTGAATTTGGGGGTTGACATCAGTTGCTTAAAATAAAGAGTTTGTCACCCAACATCCTTGACACATAGTATGATGTTGATTTTACTTTGTTAAAAAAATGGATTTTTGCCCTGAGATTGGTGCTCCTTCTGGGCATGGAAGGGGGTTGGTGCCTGACATACAGTAGGAGGGGGGCAAGGCAATTCCGTGGGTGTCCCTCCCTGAGTCCACCTGTGGCTCCCAGGGCCCGCGGGGTTCGCACTCCGAGCTGGAGGGTGGTGAAGAGCCATCAGCTTAGACTCCCGTCCTAACCCTCTCTTCTCCCTGTCACCCCCTTCCCCCCCGCCCTTTCTCCTTGCAAGGTTCTGCCACCCTTCACCACTGGCAGCAGTTGGCCCAGCCTCACCTTGGGGGCATTCTGGACCCCCGGCCTGGTGTGGTCACCAAGGGCTTCAGGACACTGGATGTTGACCTGGACGAAGTATACTGCCTTAACGACTTTGAAGAAGATGACACAGGTGACCACATTTCCCTCCCAGGCCTAGCTACCTCCACGCCAGTTCAGCACCCAGAGACCTCAGGTGAGAGGTCCCGAGCACGTGTGACTGTCTCAGGCAGCAGAAGTTACCCAAGCCGGCCTCAGGCTTTCCCAGAGGAGATGCAGGAGCCGCCAGCGGCCGAGGAGGAGGAGGAGGGGTCTGGTGAGGGCACCGCCATCAGTCCTGTAAACCTGGCACCTCTACCAGAGGCAGAGTTCCAGGCCATTCTCACTTCCGTTCCGAGCACCATCCGTAGTGGCTCTCTGTCTGTAGCTTCTGCTCGTCTGTGTGGGTGATGATGAAAGCATTCCCATCATGGGGTTCCGTTTTTTAATAGAGTCTGATGCCTCCTTTTGTAACAAATGGGTGCGGCTCCTTGCCCATCTTGGAGGTGCATGGCCCAGCAGGCTCTTGAAGGGGAGCAGGAAAGGCTGCTAAAAAAGAAGTGGATTATTGCCCCGTCATTCCCCCCTAATCCTGAGCATCAGCTCCCCATTTCTGTTCTGGGTTGCTTCCCACATCTAAGGGGCAGCTTCTCAAGTTCCCTGATGACCTCCAAACTGAGCTGAGCTGGGCAATTTTAGGGGAAATTTTGAGTGCTGGAATGTTCAGAAGGTTAATGAGAGAATGTGTTACCTGCATGATACATTAAAATTGGAAGAAGCCCAGAAAGTGTTCAGGATTTCAGACAGCACTTCAGAGATCAGCCTGTTCATTTCCTAACTGTAGTGAAGATATGTGTGTTTTCGTTCCAATTTATACATGTGTTCAAAGTGGATTTTTTAAAAGTGCTTTAGCAATTCTCCTTAATCCAGCAAACCCTAAGAGGATGTTAGTAAGCTTTTTTAGAGAGAGAATTCTAGATGAATCTGGAAAAGAGCCCTGCCTGATCTCTGTGTCCTCCCTGCCCACTCCCCCTCCCCCAGTATTAAAGTTATGACCATGAGTTTGCAGAATTACATATCCTAGGTGTCACTGGGATGCAAAGCTTTGTGCTCGGGGCCCTGGGATCACAGGATCACATGGGTTACTATTTACCAAGACTTCCTGGACTTCCTCATTTCTTGGGCTGAGGGGGAGAGACCCAGACAAAGAGGAATTAACCCAATGTCATCATCCTAATGACATTTCCAAGTCACCAGGTTTCAGAAGAGCACATTCATCTTTGTGACTGACAATTTTCATTCATGGACGGTACAACACTCCACATATAGTACAGAGCAGGTGAGAGCTGAGGTTCATGGTAGTGTCTCCCATCCCCTGGGTGAGTTCACACCCCTGTGGCCAAAAATGTTTTAAATTTTTTTTCCTTTGACATAAACTAGGTATCATCAAGTAAAAAAGATTGTTTAACACCTAGGTTTATTTTTATTTTTTAGCCATTAGGTTACCAGATTAAACTTGCAATGGAATAAAAATTCTCACAAAGAGGAAACCAGCTTAGGTATTGTTACCTCCTTTTGTCATCAGCATTGGTGCCCTTCTGGAAGGCAGACAGTGGGGCAGGAGACACTGTGTCTGCTGATTTTGTGACTGAAGCAGCAGGCATTGTGTCAAATGTGGTGACCCTTCCCTGCAGCCTGACAGGTGAAGTAGAAGTGAATGCTGTGAGTTTAAAGAAGCACCATTAGGTTCATCTTTGAAAAATTGTAGAGAAGGAATAAAGCTTACCAAGTCAGCTAAGAATATCCCTCTGAAGATAGCAAGGGCAAGGGGACCAGGTGTGAGGAGCTAAGTCCTGACCACTTTCCTCACCACACACAAAGGCATATCTGTTGCTTCTTCCCTCCTTCCTCAAACCTGGAACAAATCCAACCCAACAACTCTTGGGAAGAGCACACAAACCTCCAGTGGAAACTGTAGAGGGGTCACATTGGAAGTGTGCGGCCAAAATGAGTTAGATTGCTGCAGGGAATTTAGAGAAGGTCTGATCATCTAGACAAGCGTTCTCCTGAGATTGTTTTCTGAGTAAGGTGTATCAAAAGTTCTGTGCAGGAAGGAAAGGCATGGCTAATAATTTGGCTCTTTTTCCTTGGTGGGGAATTATGGGACCATTTTGATTCTTGGAATGTAAGAAGCACATCACTCAATGTAAATCATCCCAGGGGCCCTGAGTGACATTATGCACATAATCGTGGAGTCATGGGCAGACAGATAAGCTTCCATGGGGAGGCCTGGGGCATCCTCTGTCTTGGGATTTGTCCTCAGGCTGGCCTGCTCTCTGCCTTGGTCTCCCTTTTGCTGTTGCCAAACAGCACAATTCCAGGAGCTGCCATCTCCCTGGGAAGACTTAGTAGGGAGAACCTTTGAAGACAGAAGGTGATTAACCTTTCTTTTCTAACAACTGGTATTATGGGAGGAAATTGGGAAAACTTGTATATTAGGCAGTTTTGTCTAGAGCCTGCTCTCTCATGGAGAAAACATTTTGAGTGCTGAAAAATATTTATTAATATATTTTAATGTATTATTGTATCATTATTTGATTTTTATAATCTCATGTCTTTAAAAAGGATGAATCCTTGTTATATTTGTAAATAATTTAGATGATTAAAATGGATTATGATAAACAACTTTTAGATTATTAGTTTTACTTTATTTCAGTAACATATTTTGTTTTAATTCATAAAGTGTACTTTTATCAGAAATAATCTCATACTGTCAGTGTTTCGAATTTTAGGCATTTATGTGTAGCGAAGAGCCTGCATGTGGTAAAGGTTAAAGATTAGAGGATAAAATCACACAGTTAGGTCAGCAGATGGTAGTTTGGATGGACAGTCCAATTGAATTACCTGGATGCCTTGATTCTTAAAGGGAAGACAGAGGAGGAATTAAAGCAACATGGAAGAAAGTAAAGGTCAGCTTACTTAATACTCATACACATGGAGACCATTTCCAGTGGGAGAAATGTCCTAAAACAGACTCCTACACATCATGGCAGCCTGCTTGGCAGTGGTTCTGCAGTAGAGCTGTATTATCTTTGGGGCTGAGGTCCTAAAGTTAGTGTTGAAAGTAAACGTCTCATTTGGTCAAAAGTACCCTTGGAAATCCCTGAAGGTGCAGGTCTTCAGCCCCTCAGAAGCAAAAGCCAAGAACTAGCTTCCTTTGTAGCTTTCTTATTTGTCACACAGGCATGCGCTCTGCTCAGGCGAGTTCCTGGAAGGGAAGGGAACAGCTGAAAGAAGCAGACGATTAAGGAACTGGGTGTCACTCCAGCCTCCTCTGGGGCCGGGCTGGTGTGAACAAAGCCTCCAGTGGGCATTCTGTCACACTTGTCAGTCCCACTGGGGAAGCAGGACCCAAAGGGGCTTGTGAGGGAACGCTGGCCATGGGGACCTGAAGAATCTGGAAGGAAAAGTCTGGTACATTCAATTCACAGACCACTGGGTCTGGGAATGTTCCTTCTTGTCTCTGCCTAGAGAGCTGAGGGAGTTCCCACTCAGATGGCCAGCCTTTCCAACCTTGCCCTGCTGTGTAGCAGTTAGAGGAGCTTGGTCACGGTGGACAGAACCAGGATCTGCTCGCACCCCTGTGTTAGGAGATGTTAAGGAAGTCCTGTGCTCTTGCATCAAAGTGTATACTACACCACAGCAAAACAGGCCAGTGCAGCCTGAAGTGGAAAAATGAATGAAGAACTGCTTTATTGACTTGTCTCAAACAGCATGGAGTCAACCCTACTTAAAATTTCCAGAATAAGCCTGCTTTCTGGAAGCACTTTCTCTAGGAACCTCATCTCTGAAAACCACAGGAGAGTGCTCTAGTGCTGGGAAGGGCACCCACGTGGCCTGCTGAGTGGGTATTTGTACTCAGCCTTTTCTAAAGTGAAGGGGCCTTGAGGGAGTTGGGAACCGAGTTTCAGGTTTGCTGTCCAGTTGTACCACCTAGCGATGCCCTGGAGAAGTGCACCTTTGGACTGGCTCCAGGAGCACCAGCTGGATGAACTGGGGCCAACTTAGCCAGGCCAGCTCCCCACACATGTCGATGGTTGCCACAGGACAAACAAGAAGGCAAGAGGGCACAGGATCCAGCTCTGCTGGCATCTTAAGACTCCAAAGAGATTTTTACATTTGCACTTTTGACTTTTTTTCCAAAAAGTCACTTTATCCTCTGAAGATAGCCCAGAAGCCACTTGAAAGAATTTCTGGTTCTGTCTGCCGCGCCATGAGATTATTCCTCTGTTAAGTCACTCTTTAGATAAAACAGAGTAGACAATGTGGTACGGCGGGTCAACTAAACTTTTCATTTGTTTAAGTTTTGCAGGAACCAAAAGTTGTACAGAAGCCAGAATAAGATCTTGTGATGTGGTTTTCAGTCTCTGTGCTAGAAACCTTCCCGGAACCGATGGGCTGAATGTCTGCACTGGGGACTCCTGGGTCTTTCAAACTGTAGATGGGGGCTGTGTAGAAGAAATGCATAAGAAGCAGAGAAAAAGAGTTACAGGCCCATGTTAAGCCTGGTACTAACGGCTTTCAAATACCATCTTGTAACACTGTGTGGTTTTAAATCACTTTTATCTTTTTTTAAAAAAAGGAAAAGATAAAAAGCGGTTCTGCTCTATTTAAAACTGCCTTTGTTTCCCTACTCCTCAGAGAAAAACACCAGTTAAAGCTACGTTAGTCCCAAACAGCATTTATGTTAATGATGAAACACAGGGCAAACAAAAGTTTATGGAGTTTTTCCCGCATGGACTCATCACAGAATTCTTTTCCCCCAGAAAAATTCATGCAGAGACAATCTTGAATAATCAAGGGTTAACTAAGTGTAAAAGTTCCCTTTGATAGATTAGGATTTTGTACCAGTTTCAGAACCTGGAGGAGGAAGAACAAATAAAAATAATAAAGGATTAGGGGCTTGGGGGAGGAGAGGGGGAGAAATGCAAGTTCATTCCTAAATAAAATACTTGATGAAAGTATTTGTCAGTGTTTGTACTTCTAGCTCACAACACTGCGATCCTCCAATCAGACTGAGAAAAAGAAGGAGGATTTAAGTAGGAAGTCAGAGCATTAAATCCAGGAAACCCTGTCCTTGGAGGCCTCATGTGAACTGCACAAGGTGAACTCACAGCACCTAAGGCAGGGCTTTGGGGTGCAATAGGGCCTGGGCCCTCTCCCTGAGCCCCTGCTCCCTGCCCTGAAGACTCTGTTAGCGCCTCCTGCTTTGGGAATATGCTCTATCCCGTACACAGAACTGTAGGAATCAGCCCCTAACGGCTCTGTGGCGACTCACTCTCTCTGTGTTGTGTCCCAAGGAAGGGAGATGCTGCAGCGGCCCGGCGGGCAGTGGTGACTCAGAGAGCTGGCGGGTCCAGGCGTCCCAGTGGTATTGCAGAGGGGCTGAACCTCTGGCTTTGGCACTTTTGATTCTTATTGATTTACCTCAGTCTTCTCAAGCTGTCCATCGCTTCGGGGGAATGATGACCTCTGAATTTTAGCAGCCTTTTCCTATTCCCAAAACCCATTTGCATAAGATGGGTTTTGCTTCCGCTGATGCAACGGTGTCTAAAATATCCATCTCACACTAGCTGTTGCGATTGAAGATCCAATACGTAATGGGGTGGAGGAGGAGGTGAATGTGTGTGACCTTTTGATTTGATACTCTGGCCATGCTTTTAAATGGAGTATGCTTCTAAGTTTAAATCCAGCCTCGCTTTTGTTTGATTTTTTTTTAAGATGTTCTCTCTCTTATAACTGTTCTGTCCTAATTACTTCTACTTACTGCATTTTTTTCCCTCCCTCCCAAATAACCCATCATGCCTGATATTTGGGATGCTTTTCTCAGGTTTTCTGTTGCTTTTGTTTCTAGACTTTATTGCAGTTAGAGAATCGTGATTGTTTGGTTGCCTTTTCTTCATAGCTTCTTCCGTTTTTGTTTTGCTCACAGTCATTTCTCAGTTATCTGAGTTCCTAAACCATTACTTTTTTGATTGAGAAGCAAAGATGCATAAAGGCTATTTTTACATGTGTTTCCCACACCCCTCCTGCTTTGCCTGGAGCTCCTTGAGGCTGAGAGTTTGCTCTTGTGGCTGTGGAGCTGGCTGCCATGCCAGGGGCTACCGGAGCCTTCCTTGACACACAGAGACGACTTGGACCACAGCCATCAGGGCAAACCAGTCTTGCACAGCTCCTGAGTCACTGCCACCATTTTTGTGCTTTGGCTTTGTCCTGCCTGCCTTCAATTTGTGTGTCTCCAATATTTTTTTTAATTTCATCTAGTTTCTTGTTTTTCCTTTTTCTTTTTTAAAGACACAGTCACCTGTGTGTGGATCTGTAGGTTTGGGGCACCAATCTATTCTGGTTTGATTTCCTTTTTGTCAAATCCAAGAGAAAACTTGCCGTAAAGAGCTAGAAGATTCTTGTTCCAGACTTTTGAATCTTCAGCGTGCTCATGGCCTCCAATACCCTATCATTTTTCTCCCAGGAGGTCTCTGGGGGCTGAGAGGCTGCAGGGGTAGAGCTGGTGGGGAGGAGGGGGGATGATCCTAGACCTCACCATGCATGCTATTGGGAGCAGCATCTTTTTTTTCCTTTCATTTTTTCCTTTTACATTTGAGTTATGAATGAGGATGACCTCTACAATCATGATGTCTCCTGTAGACTCTATTCCTACTTCTCACCTGCGGTTTTCTGATGCATGGTCCTAAAGCTTCTGTGATTTACTTTGCTCCGGATCCTAGTCTTCAGCTGCCTTAACAACTCTTTGGAGCTTTCAAAGGAAATAAGTTGAGGACAACTTACTCATTTTCATCATAAACCAGCCATCCTAGAAATGGCAAGAAAGCAGCTCAGGGGCACTGATGCTGCTTATAGTGCTGTGTGCCAGCCCAGCCCTGGCAGAGAGTCTGGGCCCTGGGACTCTTGCCAGCAACGTTGTTGCTGAGGCAGCTGAGGCCCCATCTCCCTCCCTGCCGACCACAGATAGGCAGTAGTGGAGCCAGCTTCCTCGAGCCCCTTTTTGTGTAAACTGAAAAGGGAGCCCATGAGCCTTGCCCTGTTTCTAGGTGCAAGTGCCCCTCCCTGCTCTGCACCTCTCCCTCCCCTTGGCAGAGCTTGGCACCTATCTGCCAATGAAAAAAGTAAAGCAACAAAAGAAGGAAGCCGGTTCAAATCTCTGAGGAGGGAACCCAAATTTACCCCCAAAGGCTCTTTGGCCCTGCAAACTGGATCCACTACTGGCCAAAGAACGCTGATGGGAAACCCTGTCTGGATTGGGTTGGAAGCTGGAATTCGATGCTCTGCATGCCAGTGCTCAAAAGTGTGGTTGTTTTTGAGGGACCACCTTCGATCCAGAACATTCACGTTTCACCTTCCTCGCCCAGATCCAGTTTACAAGGTAGCTCATCGCTTCTTGCATCTGTCGAGGGCCATGCGGGACTCTGACTTTTCTCGTGGGAGTACTTGGATGCAAGGACTATATTTTGTTCCTCCCCTCCCCCCAATTTAGCCCACCACCCTGGGAAGTGCATGTCACAGACCAACTCCACCTTCACCTTCACCACCTGCCGCATCCTGCATCCTTCAGACGAGCTCACGCGGGTCACACCAAGGTAAGGGACCCAGCTGCGGGGTGGGCAGGGTGGGGTGAGATGGGAACACTCCCTGCCAGACTTAATGTCAAGGAAAGCTGAAGCAGAAAGAGGGTTGTTCAAAACCAACTCCAGCCAGTGGAAGCATCTCTCACCTGTTCAAGTCCCATCTCTTTTTTCAAATCAAGACCCCTATTGATTCATATCCAGCACAGAATAGAGAGACCTGGACCCACTTTAAGTTGCCTTCTTCTTGGCCATGAAAGATTCTTAGGCCCTGCCTCAACCAGCTGAAGTTCAGGGCACTACCGCAGGCTCTAAGGCCAAGTCTGTTGGCTTTTTGCCCCCAAATTTGCCAGTAGAACACGTTCTTTCACAGAATGGAGTTACTGAACCCTGTGGTAGCCCTTATGCCTCTGGAAATGGCCCCAGGAACCATGCATGCATCACAGCCACACTGTAACAACTGAAATGATGAAACTTGAACAGAGTCACATGCTTGGTGTGGTCCATTTCCCTTGGGTGCCTCCAAGAAGTTGGCACCATCTGACGAGAGGACTTGTATGGCCTTGGCGGGGTCGGGGGAAGGGTCTGCTTGACTGGATTTCAGGCCTCCCAGAGCTTCTGGTGAAAGGGAAAACGGTCTCCCGCAACATGGTGGTATGACCCCCCTCAGCCATTTTCTCTGTGGTGCGAGGTGCCAGGGTGAGTGGAAAGTATCTCACAAGAGGGAGGCGAATTGGGCCAGCTCAGAGGGAGCAGCCACCCCAAGGAGCACCTTCAACTATGAATAATTCTCCACAGGTCATGTGAGGAGGACGACGAGGCAGCCCCAGGCCCTGTTGAGCTGAGAGCAGATGTAGGGCAGAGAGTGAGCCCACGGGCAAGGCAGGGGGTGAGCACGCCGCCAGCAGGGCCTGCCTGGCAGGGCCCTGTGCAGGAGCTGTGTGTGCACGTGTGGCCGCCGCTAACCCGTGACATGGGCGTGGACGTGTCTCTGTGGTTGTGCCTGGCTAATTCGGCCTTGACAACAGATACCCCTAACCTGTCTAAACACCCAAGTCAAGCCAAGTGCCAACACTAATACAGGTCTAACCAAAGTTCTTACCGGAAGGGGATCTCTAAATTTTAGCTTGTCTCCATCTCCCTTCCTGTCTCTGGAGAACCTGGCTTCCCCATCCCCCAGCTTTATGTTTGAAGAGATTGTGTTGAAAAGCAATGGACAGAGCTTCCCCTTGGGAGAGGCTGGTGCCCTGGCACTCTTCTGATGGTAGCTGTAGGACTCAACACTGCACCCCGGCCTTCTTCTCTAAGTCCTTACGGCCTCATCAGGGATGAAAAAGCCTGAGAAGTAAGTAGCAGGAGAAGGCTTTTTGCCTGAGTTTGAAAGAATGGCAGCCTGAAACAAAAATGGAAAATCTCTCTAGAAGTGATTCTGTGACCAAGTACAGATTTTTTTTTTTTTGCCCTCGATTGCTTGTAGATCAGTTTTGTAGAAATCCGCCTGTGCCTTTTGAAGACCCACTTTTTAGGCTTCAGGATCTGCTGTGGTTTCTAATCCTGTGTTCCTCTGAGTGGTCCCCACCCACCAGCATCCCCTCTCCCGAGCTTGTGTGAGACGGGCCTATTCTGGGTTCCTCACCATGTATAGGCCGACCAGCGGTGAGGTCACCTGAGTGTGGAGCCAAATGACGCCGCAGCTTGTACTTGGCTTTTGACCTGTCCTCCCACAGGAGGGGTCCCTGCTCCACTCATTCTGGGGATCTGCCCCAGAGCCTGTCCCCTTCCTCCCCTTTCCCTATGTTGGTGCTTTGTCCAAGGTATGTGGCCCGTCCCTTGCCAGGCTGGGGAGAGAGGGCTCTATCCCCCTGTTCCTGGGGACCACCCAGCTGCCTGTTCCCAGGGGCACTCGAAGCCCCTGCTGTATCCTTAGGTAGGTGCCAGGGCAGATCTTATGAGACTGTCAGGAGGGATGTTTCTGTGCCCCTCAGCTGCTCATCCAGCAACAGCTTAGGGCCTCCGTGCCTGGGGTCGGGGGGTGCCTCACTCCATCCCTGTAGCAGTTGTGTGAAGAGGGACTCTTCTGGTTTCCAGGCAGACAGCAATGCATTTCCCACAGCTGCCCTTTTTTTATACTTTCTGCCCTGACTCTCCTGACTGCTGAATCCCAGCTTCTACAATATAGTGGGCCCTCAGTCATATATAAGTGGACAGAGGAATCTCTCTACTTTCCTATAGTAACCAGGTTGCACCACCCAGTGGGCCTTTTTCTAGGTGGCTCTTTAGATGAAGGTCTGATGATACATGACATGGCTCCATCTGTTCCCCTGTCTCCACTCATCAAGGTGGACGTAGCACCCATGGGAAGAGTACTGAAGGGCAGCAGGGAGCAGAGGAAACAGTCCTGTAGTGGGAGTTAGGAGCCTGGGATCTGCTGCTGACTTGATGTGCACCTTCCAGCCTCAGTCTCCCCATTACCCAGGGGCCCTCTACCAACGTGTCCCACTTGCTTCAGCCACACCCAGAATCAACTCTCATACCCCAGAGCCCTGGTTAACATGGGTACCTGGAAGGAGTGCAGGAATTTGAGGGAATTGGTAGAGACAGAGCGCCTCTCTGCTGCAGGGCTTTCTGTCTTATCTTTGGGGTCATTCAGACTTGGGTTCAAATCCAGAATCTTCCACTGAGTAGCTGAGTGTGACGTTGAGTAAGTCACCTAATCTGAGCCTAATTTCCTCACTTGCAAAGGCAACAGTTGTATTCACCCTCTAGGGCTGAGAGAAGGGAATCACGTGCAGCTTCTTGTTGATGTAAACCTCCCCCGCCCAACCACCCCGATTCAGAGACTCCACGGCCTCTACAGATGAGAGGGAGGATCAGACATGAAAAGAGGCATCCAGGGAGCCTGGGTTGGAGGAGTCCCCTCAGTATGTCCCAGGCCTGCCCTTCGTCCCTTCAGGAGGCTGACCCAGACCCTTTCCTTGGTTCTCCTGGGCATTTTCTGATCAACGACCTGTTGTGTTTTCTTATCAGCCTTAACTCGGCCCCAACTCCGGCTTGTGGCAGCGCCAGCCACTTGAAATCCACACCAGTGGCCACGCCATGCACTCCCCGGAGACTGAGCCTGGCCGAATCCTTCACTAACGTCCGTGAGTCCACGACCACCATGAGCACGTCCCTGGGGCTGGTGTGGCTGCTGAAGGAGCGGGGCATTTCTGCGGCTGTGTATGACCCCCAGAGCTGGGACAGGGCCGGTCGGGGCACCCTCCTGCACTCCTATACCCCCAGGATGGCTGTGATTCCCTCCACACCACCAAACTCACCTATGCAGACGCCCACATCTTCTCCACCTTCCTTTGAGTTCAAGTGCACAAGCCCTCCCTACGACAACTTCCTGGCTTCCAAGCCAGCCAGCTCCATCCTGAGGGAGGTGAGGGAGAAGAAGGCAGTCCGGAGCAGTGAAAGCCAGACCGACGTGTCTGTCTCCAACCTCAACCTCGTGGACAAAGTCAGGAGGTTTGGCGTGGCCAAAGTGGTGAACTCAGGGCGAGCCCACGTCCCCACCTTGACTGAGGACCAAGGACCTCTCCTCTGTGGGCCCCCAGGCCCTGCGCAGGCCCTTGTCCCAAGAGGCCTGGTACCCGAAGGCCTGCCCCTCGGATGCCCCACCGTCACCAGTGCCATCGGTGGGCTCCAGCTCAACAGCGGCATCCGACGGAACCGCAGCTTCCCCACCATGGTGGGGTCCAGCATGCAGATGAAAGCCCCTGTGACGCTCACCTCGGGCATCTTGATGGGTGCTAAGCTCCCCAAACAAACTAGCTTACGGTGAGGCTGGGAAGAGGCCCTTCCCCTAGAGGAGACCAGGCTGGCTCCCACCTCCCTCTCCTCCCCGTGCCCTGAGCACACTCCCTCTGCCCTCCTCTGTCCATCCCCTCCTGAGCTAGACAAATCAACCTCGTGCCTAATGGGGGCAGAGTGGAGACTCTGTAAAATGTGTACATAGGACTTGGAGACCTGTATCCGCCCTGCCCTTCCTTCAGATCCTGCAGGAAACGCCCCAGCAGGGACATCACTCTCTTGAGGACCTAGCCTATGCTGGTGGGCGAGGGCAGGAGCAGCCGGGTGTCTTTCCTTCTTCTTTCCTTTGAGAAGCACTGAAACCCCCAAGTGTGTTCTTTCTTATCCCATGGATAGGAAACCAGTGAATTTGTGGCTGCCTGCCAGAGCCACACATCCTGAGCTGTCAGGTGGCACAGTGGTTCTGCCACGCCGGCGTCACTGGGCACCTCACCTCTCCCGCCCCGTAAGAGCGTAAGGGGCCTCCGTCCGCAGCCACGTGCAGTTGCCGTAGCTTTCACGATGGAAGAGTTAGTTGTTCTTTCTTTCTGGGGTCCCAGCTTCTTTAAGACCTTCACTGCTCGGCCCCAACGGACGGTTGCTTCTTTTTTTTGACCTGTGACTTTTTCTTCTTATGCCTTCAATGCGAAGTCATCCTTCCATGTTTTGTAATCCACTGTCAGGCCAGATGTCTGACCTGAAAGAGAATGTATTTACACTCCTGCACCATTTGGCAGCCCCTGTGTGTTCTGTGTGATTTACTTTTTCCGTTTTGGTTTTTTTTTTTAATATATGCAGGGGAGTAATGGTACTAGATGGGAAGTCGCAGTAAAATGTTCTCTCTATGGTTCTGTGACACCAAAATACAAGTTTCAGACACACCAAGCAGCTAGTGAGATAGCAGCTTATTTCTGGGACCCAGTGTCACAACCAGTTGATTAAGACCAGACCCAATGTGACTTTAACAATAGGACCTTAAGGAAAAGGGATCGGGAGAGAGGTGGTAAATGAACCTTGTCAACAGTGAAAGAGTAGAAACACAGCCAAAGGTAACACCAAACCAGTTCACGGAGAAACAAGGCTTTGGTGGTCCGTTGTTTCTGGTCTTTACTCTAGACCCGACACCCTTGAGCATATTCTCCCACCTGTGGTCTTCTGCTGCAGCCATTCGATACCCACGTGTTTCGCCCTCTTGTTTCAGAAGAGTGGTCCTAGAAAAGCCCTTCATATCCTTGTGCCACTTTCCATCCTTAGGAAAAGGTAGAGGTGTTGTGAGAAGAACCATGAACAAACAGGGAGCCTGGTCCCATCCCTGTCATCCACTAAGTTTCAAACTTTTATTTATTATTTGTGTGTGCTATATTTTAAACAAACGTTCTCTGTCCTATCCAGCTTGGTCACAGTGTGTCTGTGGCTTTCCAGTCCAAGCAGATCATTTATTTATTCTCAGCTGGGGACTGTACATCACGGTGCTCTGTGGCCATTTGTTCCAGATGTTTATGGAAGGATAACATCTTATGCAAGTAAAATCATCATTTTGCAGCCCCCATTCCCTTTTTCTCCCACCTGCTTGGCAAAGATGTATCCTTCAACTGAGTGAGTGTGAACTTTTGTCCACAGAAGATACTTTGAGAAAGTTCCCAGGAGCAAGCTTCAGTCCCATGATTTCAGACTATTTATTCTCTGACCACGAGGGTGTTTGTTAATTATGTTTTCAACTCTCCTCTCTGTGGTATGTGTGCACTCACTGCACGGAACTTATATCTTTTTATTTGAATGTATTTTAAAGCAGTAGGTAGAATAACAAAGGAATATGAAAACCATGGACGGAATGGACCATTTTATGTATTCAGAGAGAGGAGCTACTCATCATCACAAAGGAAATACCCGTGTAAAATTCAGCAATTCAGAGGTTGCAGTATTTAGTATAGTTAATAAATGATCAACATTGTGCAACCACTACCAAAAAGTGTATCGTAATGCATCCAAAATCAACAATAAAATTTTATTTGCTGATGAATACCAATAAAATAAGTTCAAATGATGGAAACCACACTGTTATTGATTTGTATTTTGTTCTTTTCATCGAGGAGTTGATATCTGAAAGACGGGAGGGATTCAGCTCTTGGGGGAACTTAAATGAAAGACATATACTTCGGTTGTATCCCACCTTTCTTTTAATGTAATACTTTCCATTAGATAAACTTCTAGTCAGAGCTGGAAGCGCTCTCTCACTTTTCAGGGCTGTATACTACTCTACCGTGGGTCCGTGCCCACTGTGAATACATACACACCCCCATGAACCTTTAAGTTAATTCTAAACTTTCACTACCACAACACTGAAATGAAAAAATATTGCGTATATGTAATTTTCCACATACATGAACTTACCTATAGGATAAATTCCCAAACAGATGTTGTCAAATTGCCTTCCATAGGACTTGGTTGAGATTTAAAAACCAAGGACAGTGGAGGATCACTAGATGGAGAAGAAAATGTCAAAAAACTTACTGTCATTTTAATGTGTGGAAGCAGTGAAGTAACCCAAGCAAGCATAGTGTTGGTGGTTTCAGTGGCATGGATTTCAATCAAGTGCTGCCATTTAGTAGTCCTGTGAACTTGGTAAGCCACTTCTGTTTGGGTCCTCCATTTTTTTAACCTGTAAATGGGAAATCCCTTAGGTTACTGAGCTGAGGAAATATATTTTGAACATCTATGATGGACCAGACACTGTTCAAGGTAGTGGGGACATGGTGATAAGTGGTCGACTTCTCTCATGGAGCATACATACAATCTTTCAACAGCAAAGAGATGACCAAACATGGCATAATAAGGGCTTAGAGAGAACTGAAATAGGCTGATCTGAGGGACTAGGTGGCTGCTTTGGGCAGTCGGGTAAGGCCTGTCCAAGGAGGTGGTATTTGAATTGACCATGTGAGCTCTGGCACAGGAGCATTAGTGCAGAGAGAGCAGCTGCTACAAAGGCTCAAAGGTAGGAACGCACTTGGTGTGTTTGAGGATTAGAGAGCAGATCTGTGTGTCTGTGTGCCAGTAAATAAGGGGTGAGTGGTTATGATAGAGAAACCAGTGTTCATCAAATTGTCCCATGTGATGCCAATGTTTCCGAGCCACTTTGCAGTGGTCAGGGCACCGGATTATTTCTGGCCAGTGGGCTGTGAGCAGAGAAAAGGCCACTCATGATTTTTCCTCTCTTGCTCTAAATTCAAGCATTGAAATGGTAGTGTCACAAGTTGGTGGAGCTATCATCATCCTGGGTCTCCAAGGACCCATGAGACCTGCCCTCCCACGTTTGACATATGCTCTGAAGGAGAAACCAACTTTCGTTGTCAAGCCAGTGAGGTTTTAAGGTGCTTCATCAGAAACCTTGGAGCTAGGGCCCAGGTATGTTTCACTAAGCCCTCCAGGTGATCCTGGGGCTCACTAAGCTCTGAGAACCACTGTGCCAGATCAGGCAGAGTTTGATTGGGTGTCCTGCCATGAAGGGGCCTCTGTCTCAGAGGCCCAGGGAGGCCAGGCAGCTGTAGCTATAGCCACCATGCTTGAAGGGGAGAGAGAGGGAATGAGTTAATCTACCGACTGGTGCAGGAAGCCTCTGAGACAAGGTGACCCTGCATCTGGGTTTCCAGGATGAGTAGGATTTGCCAAGTGGGGAAGGCATTCCAAACAGAGAGTAAAGGTATGGAGGAAGGATGGGAAAAGGAACCTAGAATGCATACTTCTAAGTAGAAAGGTGAATAGAAGGACAATAGAGTTAGAGAAACCACTATTTTGTGAAACTAATTTATTTAGACAACAGTGGATGTTAAAACCATTGGGTAAGACAGGATAAATACAGTGGGTATATGCCTCCCACAAGCTGGAATGAAAGCTGGTCACAGAACTTAGATGCTTTATGAGGAGAAGTTGGTGGAGGTAGAAAGTTATGAATTACCTGAACTGACTGGGAGATCATAATAGGGATTAAGTTAAAAAAAATTTTTTTTTAATTAAATTTTTGCACATTTGGGCTCCTGGCTGGAAAACAGTATATCCTAGGAGGATTTATTTTCTTTGGCCTGTAGAGGGCACTTGGAGACAGCAGAACCTGAAGGAACCTGCCCTGATGGTCCAATCCTAAAATCAGATGGGTATGCGTTTCCCTGAAAAGTATCGATAATTCAAGGCAGGCAACTGTCCTAGTAGAAATATTGACGAAAGTCATGAGGCCAGGTGAACTGAAGGGAGGCATTCATAAACCAAGGGATGGCATACACACAGGTTTAGGGTATTAGTGAAAAAATTGAGCACAGGATGAGGAAGAAACCACCCCAAATAGCCTCTTGCCACTCCCAGGAGACACAGGAATGCATTTTTTAAAAAGCAGTTTACAAAAAACTATTCTATATTAGGGTATTTCCATCTTTTGAAATGAACCCACCCCCTTTTAATATATCTTTCTTTTAAAATAATTTTTTATTCTTTGTTACTGAATCCAGGGTTGGGGTAAGTACTTGTTCAGTGGTACTTAGGATCTCACCACATGAAATCCCAAGGTTCAGGCTGAGCAAACTCTGAAGTTCCAAAGAACTGAAAACCAGAGAGGGAAAGCAGGGCCTTCAGCTTAAACCAGCAACATGGAGACTCAGCAGTGCCTTGAGCAGACGTGAAAGATCTCGGGAAAGAAAGCAAGATGATTACCTGAGAAAGCCTAGTCTGAGAGACACACTGTGCTACCTTAAGGAGCCTGAATTTGAAATGAGACACAGCCCCACCTCAGGGAGACCCACTCTGAGGGAAAAGGCAGCCCTGACTTCAGGAGGTCAAGTCTGATAGGAGGATAGACCTTTATCAGGGGCTTCCTGGGTGGCATAGTGGTGAAGAATCCACCTGCTAATGAGGGAGACACAGGATTAATCTCTGGGTCGGGAAGATCCTGTGGAGTAGATGATGGTAACCCACACCAGTATTCTTGCCTGGAAAATTCCAAGAACAGAGGAGCCTGCTGGCTACAGTCCATGGTGTCACAAAGAGCTGGACACAACTGAGCAACTGAACCCACACGTAGGAACCCCAAACTGAGGAAACAGAGCCCTGCCCTTGAGGAACCTCAGTGAAGGGGAGTACAGCACTCCTTCGAGGAGACCGAAAATGAAGGGAGACACAACCCTGAATCGAAGAGCCTAAGTTTGAGGGGAGACACAGATCTGCCTCAAGGAGACCACTTTGAGGAAACCCAGCCTTGCCCTTGAGGACCCACAGACAGGGGGAGATAGATAGCTCCTTCAGGGAACCCAAATCTGAGGGGAGACAGCCCTGCAGCAAGGAGTGTGAAGCAGGGGGAAAATAGTCTTGCCTTCAGGAAGTCCCATTCTAAGAATGGAGCCCCATTCTAAGATGCAGTTGTTCCTCAGGGAGCCCCACCACAAGGAAATACATCCTGCCCTTGAGAATCTACAGTGAGTGGGAGACACGGCACTCCCTCAGGGACCCAGAATCTGAGGGGAAACACAGTCCTGCTCTCTAAGAACCACAGTCCAAGGAGGAGATACAGTCTTGCTCAGGGAGCTCCATACTAAGGGGAAATGCAATCCTGATTTCAGGGAGCCTAAATCTGAGGGCAGACACAGTCCTACCTGCAGGGAGCACTACTATAAGGAAACACAGCCCTGCTCTCAAAGAACCATAGTCTGAGGAGAGTCTGGCTCAGGGAGCCCCACTCTGAGGGAAAACACAACACCAACTTCAGGGAGACCCAGTCTGTGGAGAGATACAGCCCTGCCCTTGAGGATCACAGTGAGGGGAAGATATAGATTTCCATCAGGGAATTCAAATCTGAGGGGAGACACAGCCTTGCCTTCAGGGAGCCCCATTAAGAGGAGGGGATATAGCCCTTCCACAGCCAGAATCTGAGTGAAACACCCCTACCCTCAGGAAGTCCACATCTGAGGGGAGACAACTCTGTCCTTGAGAAGCCACAGTGAGGGGAAATCTAGCAATCCTTCAGGAAACTGGAAGGGAATGCATGCCCTACCTCAGGGAACCCCACTGTTGTGAAATACAGTCCTGCTCTCAAAGGGCCATAGTCCAGGGGGGAGATACAGCCCTCAGGAGCCCCACCCTGAAAAAGCAGTCTTGACCTCAAAGAAACCCAGTCTGAGAGGGAGACGCAGAGCCTAATACTGAGGTTAGAAACAGTTCTGCCTCAGGGATCCCACTTTGAGCCCTGAGCTTGAGGAGCCACAGTGAGGGGGAGACATAGAATTCCCTCAGGGACCTGGAATCTGAGGGGAAATACAGCCCTGCCTCAGGGAGGATGAATCTAAGGGAAACACAGCCTTGACTTCAGGGAGCCCCAGTCTGAGAGGAGAAACAGATCTGCCTGAGGGAACTCGAATCTGAGGGGAGATACATCCTGTCTTCAGGGAGCCCCATTCTGAAGGGAATTCAAGCCCTTCCTCAGAGAGCCCAAATCTGAGAGAAACACAGCTCTTCCTTCAGGGAGTTCCAAGCGCTGAGAGGAGAGACTGCTTTACCTCAGGGAGTTTCACTGTGAGGAAATCTCCACCCTCCTCTCCAAGAGACAGAGTCTGAGTGAGATACAGTCCTGCTTCAGGGAGCTCACTCTGAGGAAACTCAGCCCTGCCCTTGAGAAGCTACAGTGAGGGAAGATATAATGATCCTTCAGGAAACTGGAAAGGGAGACACTGCCATACCTCAAGGAGCCTAACCGTTGTGAAAGATAGTCCTGCTTTCAAAGAGACGCAAATCTGGGAGGGAGACACAGACCTGCCACACACCTCAATACTGAGATCAGAAACAGCCCTGCCTCAGGGAGCCCACTCTGACCAAACACAGCCCTGAGCTTGAGGAGTAAGAGGAGTGAGTGTGCCTTCAGGGAAACTGAATCTGAGGCGAGACACAGCGCTGCCTTCAGGGACACGCAGTCTGAGGGGAGACACAGCCCTGCATGAGGGAACTTGAATCTGAGGGGAGATACAGTCTTGCCTTCAGAAATCCCTATTCTGAAGGGAGATAAAACTCTTCCTCAAAGAGCCCAAATCTGAGGGAAATACAGCTCTTCCTTCAGGGAGCCCCAAGCTGAGAGGAGAGACCGCTATACCTCAGGGAGCTTCACTGTGAGGTAAACTCAGCCCTGCTTTCCAAGAGTCACAGTCTAGTGGAATATATAGCTCTGCCTCAGGGAGGGCAAATCTGAGGGTTAAAACAGCCTTGCCTTCAGGGCGCCCCATTCTGAGTGGAGATACAGCTCTTCCTCAGAGAGCCCAAAATTGAGGGAAACACACACCTACCCTCAGGGATCCCCAAGCTGAGGAAACACAACCCTGCTTTCAAGGAGCCACAGTCTTACGGGGAGATACAGCCCTGCTTCCAAAATCTTAAGTCTGAGGGAAGCGGCTCTTCTTCAGGAAGCCCCAGTCTGAGGGAAGATGCAATAGTGCCTCGGGGAGCTTCAGTCTGAGGAAACACAGCTCTGCCCTTGAGGAGACACAGGGAGGGGGAGATACAGCGTTCCCCCACAGGGGTCACTTGCTGGTTTCATTCTCTCACTGCCTTCACAGGGGTTCAACCGTCAGTACAGGAACTCAGATCACGCCAGTCGCGAGGCACTTGGCCAAGAGAAAATACCACCAAGACTTCTTCCAGCCCAGTGTGATCACAGAAAGAGCCCTGCCTCAGGAAACCACTCTCAGTCACACAGCACTTGGACTTCCCTGGTGGTCCAGTGGTTAAGAATCCACCTGCCAGTGCATGGGACACGGGAAGATCTCCTGTGCCAGTGTGCCACAGGTACTGAGCGCCCCGGCCCGGGTGCCTCCCACTAGAGCCGCCGCTCGGTGATGAGAAGCCAGGTGCTCCTCAAGGGAGAGTAGCAGGTCGGCTCTCTGCAGCTAGAGAAAGCCTGAGCGCAGCAACGAAGACCTAACACAGCCAAAATAGTAATAATAAATAAATTAGTTAATTAAGACAAGAACACAGGACAGTCTGAGGGAGAGACATAACCCTGTTTCAGGGTGCCTCACTATGAGGAAAAACAGCCCCACTTTTGAAGAGCCAGTCTGAAGAGATACAGCCCTGCCTCAGAAACTCCAAGTCTGAGGGGAGCAGCTGTTTGTCAGGAAGCCCCAGTCTGAGGGAAGATACAGCCCTGCCTTAGAAAGCTTCAGTCTGAGGAAACACAGCTCTGCCCTTGAGGAGACATAGGAAGGGGGGAGATACAGCATTCCCTCAGGGTCGCTCGCTGCTTTCACTCTTTCAGTGCCCTCACAGGTGTTCAACCGGTAGTGCTGGAACTAAGATCCCGCAAGATGCGAGGGGCATGGTCAAAAGAAAAAAAAAAAAAAAACAAAACGCCAAGACTGCTGGGATCCCAGTGTGATAACAGAAACAGCCCTGCCTCTGGAAACCACTCTCAGTCACACAGCTCTTGGACTTCCTGATGGTCCAATGGTTAAGAATCCACCTGCCAATTCAGGAGACACAGGAACATCTCACTGTCAGGTGCCACAAGTACTGAGCATCAGCCCCCTCCCTATCCCAGAATCACGGCGCGGCTATGGGAAGCCTCATGTCCGCAACAGTGAGTAGCACCCCCGCTCTCTGCAACTAGAGAAAGCCCCGGCAACAAAGACCCAGTGCAGCCAACATAATAATAATAAATAGATTAGTTATTTAAAAAAAAAGAAGAAAAAAACCCAGCACAGTCTGAGGAGAGACACAGCCTTGTTTCAGGGTGCTTCCTATGAGGAGAACAGAAACACAGCCCTGTTCTTGAAGAGCCACTGTCTGAGGGCAAGATACAGCCCTGCCTCAGAGAGCTCACACTGAAGAAACACAACCCTGTCCTTGAGAACCACAGTAGGCAGGAGATAACAGCCTTCCTTCACAAAACCAGAAAATAAAGGGAGACACAGCCCTCCTTAGGGAGCCCCAGTCTGAGGGAAGGCACAGGGCAAGGCAGAATTCAACAGGGTTTTCTAGGGGCAGGCAACTGCAGTACTGGGGGCCATTGGTAGCAGAGACCCACAAGTGCAGGCCAATGTCTAACGACCTTATTCAGAAGAGAAAAGCCAGAGAGGTGTTTTCTCCCAAGCCCCCCAGTACATAAATCCTTGGTCTTCCCAGGGACTTCTGTTTGTCACCTGTGACACCAAGTAGACTAGCAGAATAACAGCAACAGCATGCACGTGACTCCTCACTCTCCCGGTTACCTAACTTCCAGCCACCGGTGGTGTTCATCACCCTTGGGTCCCTAGTCTGTGAGAAGCTATTGCCTTGTGTGCTCAGCTGTATGAGTGGCTGACCCACCACAGAAATGGTTGTTTGGCTCGGGAACTGGGTTGGAAGATCCTTTCATTTGCATCAGCTGATGCCCAATCTCTGGCCCCCCTCTGAGGCTGCTGTCAAGGCCAGAGTTCTGACCAGCACATTACACAGGGGTGAAGACAAGGGGCTTACCCAGGTGTCAAATCCCTGGGACTTTAAGAACATGTATTGTGGTACTTCTCAACCCTTAATGGTGAAGGATCAGTTGGTTGCTTTTATTTTTCAAACTGATCTGTCATGGGCCAGTATTTTTGTAATGTGCAACAATGATAAGTTACAGAAAAAAATAAAATTAAATAACCCAAAATGCAAGACCAACTTCTTAATTACTAGACTCAACAGACATTAAATTACATTTCTAAAGTACATTACATGCACTCAATGGAACTTAGCATTTTTACTAATTTGGAATTGTTTTTCATTTCAGTTTTCCTCCACTCAAATCTGGAAAGCATGAGCTGCTCACTAATTAGAGGTAACCATGGTTACCAACTTGTCTTCAAAATACATTTAAGAGTTCCTTTTTTTCCTTGAGTTTAATTCTACAAAAATAATTTGTCAGTGGCTCTTGTTCCCTTTTCAGTTTCATTGAGTGATTTTCCAAACCCTTGAGCCTTTTGGCAGTCATATTAAAAGTTCCAATATTAAGATTTTTAAAAAATCACCCATTCTTAGAATAAACAGTCCGGGGCCCTGATTTATCTAGTTTTGAAACTTCAGCTGACTGGGAGGGTTAACTAGCAGGTTGGCAAAGAAATGGGCCTGAATTCTGCAGATTTCAGTGTGACTTTCTACAGAGAGGAGCTGGCAACCGCAGGAGTGGTTTTTTAAAAAAAACTGTCCACTTGAGGGCATTGTAATCTTCTGTAGGGGAGGAATGGATGCCCAGTTCTTCAGTTCACTAAGTTACTAAGTATAAAGAAATTCACTGATACCTGATTTGCTGCTGTGGTGATTAGATGTCCCTTTGAGACTGGCTCCAAGGGCAGCTGCCCAGCTGTCCTGCGCCTTAATTCAGCCAGCTCTGCTGCTCTGTTCTATCCCATCCTTTGATTATTATTAGTATCTGCCATAATTCCTGAAGCACTGTACTGTGATTTTGTGAATCTCCCACTGGAGCTCTTGGTTGCTGTACCTGCCACATCAGCATAGTGCCTGACACAAAAGTGTGCTTCCATACATATTGTTGGGCCAGCGAAGGGCTTATAACAGTACACACAAGGTGATAAAGAGAGCAGTTGAATCCTTTTCAGAATGGAACTTGGAAAAAGATCAAACAATGTGAGTCACTCTGGCTACAGTCCCAAAGTGTTAGGGCAGGAAAGGCTTGAACTCTTGCCAATTCTGCCTGTTTCTATGTGCCCAGATCAGCATGTGAGCCATGGGAATGAAAAGGTAGAAAAGTTGCTAGTCTTGGAGCTTGATTAGATATAATATTCCACTTGTCAGAAACTTCTTGTGCTGTCTTGAGATTTTTCCAAACCAGAAGGCTCTTAGGAGTTATAGTAAAGTATTCAGAATTAAGATAATAAAATAAAATAAGCCACCCAATCTTAGAGAATACCCTGATGGCATGAGTGACTGGGTTTTTCAATTTCATCACATCTTGAGACAATATTTCATCAAGCTCCTAGAGTTCCATTAGAAACTACCAGATCCTGGTGGTCAAAGAGGATGCAGGAGCAGGCCTGGAAGACTGTGTGGGGGACTTTTCTTGAACTTAACATAACCTAGGACTAAAAGTGCAGTCTGGGGCACAGCAAACCCATCTCCAGGAGATATCCCTTAGTTCTGGCTCAAGGAATAAAAAAGGGAATTCCTAATGGCCAGAGAGTATAAATATTTCTTGTTCTTCTTTTCTTCTCTTTCATGCCACAGCCCCCTGGCAAACACATAGGCACAGTGGTAACAGTCAGTCATGAGCCTGGCCACGGCCAAAACTGAGGAAGAGGCAACTGGCTCTTGGATAGGAGTAGTTATGATCTCAAGAGGGTCTCATCAACCCCTATTGCTTTTTTTCACTCACCGTTCTTCTGTTACTCAGACTTGAACATGGGCCCAAATATGAGAGTGTGTGGCAGAACAGTATAACCAGAGCCAAGTTTTTGGGTGGAGGACCAAAAAGGAGAGTCCCAGGAAACTGGAAAGTTCTGGGGAGATTGTAGAGAGGGAGAGAATAGCTCAGGAAGGCAACCCCATATAGTTGTTCCTTCATGAACTACAGGCCTCGACCCCAAGCCATGCATGCTTGGATCTGGTCCTAATTGGCATATCAAAGACTGAGAACTAAAGTAACACGTAGACTACCATCTACTTCCCAGACCGTCACTGGGCAGTGTCCAACTGATATGGAACCAAAATGCAGTGTTCCTTGTAAAGTGAATTAACCACTTTCTTTTCAGTGTCTGTCTCCTTTGGGGCTTCATGTCCTATTGCATCAGGCCACCTGGGCCTTTGCTGGATAAAACCCAGGTCCCTTTTCTCTGATCATCGACTGCAGGGATTCATCCTTCGGTCCCATACATCAGGAATCTCTCCTTGAACTTTCTGAAGACTAAAGGACCTTTTGCCATTTGTAGACACAGAGAACGAGGAACAGAAGAAAATCACTTTAATAGCATTGTAACACATTAGGACTGGGGATCACAGATAAGGAAAACATTTTGTCGTCCTATTGTACATTTCTGCCAAGGTGTGAGGTTGTGTTGGACAATGATACAGACATATTTTTCACATTGAAAACTTAATAAATAGATACTTTAAATGTCAGACATCAGAGGTGAGTTATGAGTGTGATTGTTTTCTTATTCTGCCTCCTTTGAGTCAGGAGGTTGCTTCCTATCACACTGCTGAAGGCCAGGTCTTCTAGGAGGTGTATTCAAACTCCTCAGCGCTGCGCCGGCCAAAATCCATCCAGCCCATGTAGTCCCGGTCACTTATCCTGTGGCTGGGGTCCAGGCTCTGCAGGTTCTTGATCACAGACATTCGGCCAGAAGGAGCTAGGGGCAGAGAGGAAGGAAACAGGATAATTATATCTAAGAGCATCACTAGTTCCTATTGTAAAGGCAAATAATAGAAAAGACCAGGCAATATGTAACATACACCCTCTTAAAGGTATAAAAGAGGTATCAAAAGAGTGAGATTGCTGGGCCAAAACCTAAGAGAAAAGAAAGACCCATGTCTGTGTAAATGGAGAGAGGGTAGTATTTTCTACCTGTGGGTGTAGTTTGCAATCTGTAAGAATTTAGGTAAATTAATTTATTCTCACCTTTCATAGCTGAGACCTGCCTAAGTTTTCCTACTGCTCAGGGTGTTTTCCCTTATATAGCAGGATTTCCTCAGTAGAACCCATCTCTAAAGTTTACCCCTTAAGAGCCTTTCCTGGTGGTCAAGTGGTTCAGGCTCCATGCCCTCAAGGTAGGGGGCATGGTTCATTCTCTGGTTGGGGAACTAAGATCCTACATGGTAAAAAAATAAAATTTACCCCTTAATATCCCTGAGCCTACCTAACTCTTGTCAAGGTAATGTGATGACAATATTTTGATGTTAGAATGGCTTTTCTAAAATGGAATCCAATCTCACTGCTAGATAAATGCTGTTTTAAAATTATTAATTTGAAAGCTACCTTCTTTTTCTAAAAAAAAAAAAAAGGAAAAATGATATTGAGAAAAAGGCACACTGGCAGATTAAAATCTTAGCATCTCAGTAACACTCAAAGAGGAGAAGGCAATGGCACCCCACTCCAGTACTCTTGCCTGGAAAATCCCATGGATGGAGGAGCCTGGTAGGCTGCAGTCCATGGGGTCGCTAAGAGTTGGGCACGACTGAGCAACTTCACTTTCGCTCTTCACTTTCATGCATTGGAGAAGGAAGTGGCAACCCACCCTAGTATTCTTGCCTGGAGAATCCCAGAGACAGAGGAGCCTAGTGGGCTGCCATCTATGGGGTTGCACAGAGTCGGGCAGGACTGAAGCAACTTAGCAGCAGCAGCACTCAAAGAAGGGTGGGCAGAACAGAGGTAGTTTAGTTCAGCCATTTTGACCAACATGCAATCATTGAACCTGAAATGGGCCCACGGGGATAGGAGTTGAGTCCTTTGGAACAGGATGAGTCCGGGTATGATTCATGTTGAGTGGGCAGTGCCATGATGAGGGCATGTGACTGTTCTGGCCCACAGATCATAGGCCCTGGCATCCTGGGGATAAAATCAGTATCATACCTTCTGTTGTACAAACCAAGGGGCAAGAACAGTCCCTCAGGGATCTCACTGGGCAAAGCCCAAGTGGCTTCAAGAGCAGAGGCTCACTCGATGGTTCTTATTTTATTGGGGGCCACTGTGTCCCCACTGCTCACAATGCTGGCATTGAGCCCTTCTGTACAAGGCTGACCTTGCCAACTGCTGCCCAAGCTGCATCAAGTTGAACCACAGCTTATTTATTGATGACACTGCAGAAGTAGGTATCCTGATAATCAAATAAAGCTAGCTAAATTAAAAATCAGAAACAACCCTATGGAGCAATGTCCCCACCCTTTCTTCCTGTGCCCTCTCTTTCCCCTCCCCATTACTTCTCAGCCTTGGGACTAAGCATCACCCCAGCACATTCCAGCTCTTTTGCAGGGGTTGCTAGTCTATGCAGAGGAAATCAGCCTTTGCTGTTTATTTGTTCAACACATTTCAGATGAACTATTAGTCCCTGCATTCAGCAAAACTCTCAGACCCAGTTATCTGTACACAGTCACACCAAAATATGCCTCATCCTCCTGCTTGTTGCTGCTGAATGCCCCCTCCAAGGGATGAGCACCACTGGAAATGCCATCTAATGGAAGCAACATAGCAGCTTCAGTGTGAGCAGCAGCCTCCGTGGTTGCGGTCGGGGGCATCGTGTACAGTATGGAAGCTGTGCCTGTATCACCCAGAATTTCCCCATTCCACACATGGTTCTGTGTATTTACCAGAGTCCTCACTCACTTCCCCACTGCGTACACAGAGCAGGCACTTACAACCAACTCACACAACTGAAGGGCCTGGCTCCTTGAAACTTTAAAACTTGTAATGAGCAGTACAGCTGGGAAGCTGAATGGCTTCCAGACCCTTTGGGGAGGGCAGGACTTGAGTAAATTCCCAGCCCTTATGCTGCCGAGATGTGCTACCCATCTGGGGACTCAGTCTTCCAGAATCCCAGCTTCCACACTGACACAATGAGGTAATAGACCCTACTGCACAGGGTTGGTGTGAGGACAAAGAGAGAAAACACAGATGGAGCACCAGACTGCGCTGGGCTTGGGGCAGGTGTACACTAATAGAATTCCTTCTCTTCAGATCACTGACATCTCCATAGACAGTTCTTAATGATAAACTCTTGAGCTCTCCCCAAAGGGTGCACTATCTTGTTTAGAATCTTTAAGCATGGCATATACTACAGTTGATTAAATATTCACTGTGATCTCAAAATGTATAAAACAAAGAAACTGTATAGATGGAGATACTTATTTCTAGTTCATATTTGTCAAATAGAAGAGAATTATTTTTTTTTCCAGCTAGCACTGATCCTTGGTGTTGGCAGCTAAAGTTTCAAGTGATGATTCTTCCCATATGGGTTTGTTTGTCACTGCAGGCTGAAGGCAAAGGGCTGAGAAAAGACAGCAGGAAGGCCCTTCCAGCTAAGAGTTGTGGTATGAAGTCACTGTGAAGTGTCAGTTCTGGGGAAATCATTTGGTAACTGGCTTCTTTCCCAGAACAGTTTCTGGAGGATCTTTCCTGAAGGTAGGAAGGGGCTTCCAGATTATGGTCAATGAAAAACCTAGGATATTCAACCCATATCCAAGGACAGATTTTAAACTACTTTCACACAGACAGTCAGCAGGAACCTCCAAATTTTCAGACATTCTCTGTCGTCTGTCTAATATTTCCACATCTTTCAATATAATTAGGAGGAAAGCAAAATAGAAGATGGTAGTTGGGACAATCCCCCAATAAGAGGATGAAATGTAATGCATCGTCTTCTATTTTTTTCCCTTCTGAATTGTCCTGGTCAAAAATGTCCCTTCTCACTTTCCTATGGAATTGTAGGAGACTCTGGAGAGCCAAACCCTCTATTTTCTCCCCATTTCATCAAGCCACAAGTTAAAGTTCAAATCCAGGCCCCAGAACCCCAGCAATTAATGTTAAGAGAGCCTTGTGGGAAAGGAGCCCACCTCCCACCTCTCCCAGCAGTATTTGCTGGTTTATCATCCAGCCATATTGGTCCAATTTAAAACACAGCTTCGCCATTAGTGTCACTTTAGATAAAGTTGATAGGAAAAAAAAAATCTGTCCCAGTTCAAATCATGATTTCTAAGGACCCCAGAGTTGAATGAGCCTCCCCCTGAGTCTCATGAAGAGCTAGAAGGAGCCAAGGGGAACCCCACCTCATGCCCTCTTTACAGATGAGACAGTCAGGCCCAGGACAGGGACAGGGCTGTCTGTATGCCACTCAGCTACTGAGTTGCTGAATTACTTTATTCCTAGAGAAAGATTTTGATGCTGAGGAAAGTGTGACTTGTTTAGCTCTTGCCGCATTTGGGTCTGTGTCTCCAACAGCAAAGTAAAAATAAACACATCTCTTGCTGGGTCATCATCTTAAGCCGCTGCTCAAAGAGGACTCAAAACTGCTCCTGATTCTTTCTTCCTGCTACATACTTCCATGAAAATTAACACACAGTCACTTCTTGGACTGTTGCTGTCAGCTCTCAAGTATTCTTGCAACTGACCATTGCCTGCTAGAGGGTTTCCAAATGCAGTAGCTGGGCAGCTCCTGGGTCCTTTATATTTACAGCAGAGGGTGTTTATTGGATCTGCAAACTCTTTCTGAGTTAGTAATTCGCTCAGTAATCATCTTTTAATATCTTTACAATATGTTGAACCTAAACAGCAACACAGTGCCAAAAAGTTTAAAGAAAGCTTTCTCTTAATAAGTTAAGTCCTGCCCCCTTCCCTCTCAGCTTGCTACAAAGGAGGTACAGAAAACTGCACTGTCTGGGGCAAGCAGAATCAGAGAAAAGAAAGTTAAAGACCTTTCACCTTATCGTGTTGCCCAAGTAACCCTTCACTCCCCAGGAGTCACCCACCTTCACCAGCCCGATGGCAGAGAAGAGGGTCAGGCCTGGAGGCAGAAGGGAGGGACAGAGAGGCGGCCTGCGTACCTTTCCGAGCCTGCTGGATGTACCTGGCCAGCAGCGCGCCCAGGTGTGCTCTGGACTCGTCGTCCACCCTCGGCACCGCCCTCAGCTGCCTCCGGGGCGCCTCCTCCTCCTGCTGCGCCCGAGGGCCCGTGGGGTCCGCGTGAGGCATCGGCTGCGCCAGGGCGCCCGCCGCCAGGACCGCCATCAGCAAGCACAGGCGCGCGCCGCGGTTCATGGCTGCGGGGAGCAGAGGGAAGGGGACGTGAACGAAAAGGTGGGGCATCCGCGGGCTCTTGAGGAGGGTCGGACACCCAAGGTACAGAGAAGGGGGCTCAGCCCAAAGGCGCGGGGCTCCGGATCCGCCAGGCAGGTGCCAGCACTAGGGAGCCGGTGACCCCAGCATGCGCGTCCGGGCGCACCGCGTTCCTCTTTGGGGTGAACCGCAATCGGGGGCCCGGGAGTGGTGTGGGGGACGGAGAGAGACCCTGTCCTCTGCCCTGTTTAGCAGAAGGAATGTCTTCGGTTTTCCTTTAGTTTGAGGAAGTGTTACAGCGTCGTCTCTCTTCTCCTAACTGGAAAAACAAGAGATTAAAGACAGGTGAAAATTATCCGAAAGGGACGACTCTGTAGGAAAAATAAGAGCCTTGGTTTTAGAAAAGAGGCACCTTACCAGAGAGCTAAGACGCTTCAAACAGGGAAATAAATGGTGAAAAACTGAGAAGCACGGCTTGAAATATGAGACCAATACATAAAAGCCGTATTTTTCAAGTTTCCTCAAGGTGCAAATGGGAATTGGCAAGAACAACTATGTAAAACACAGGCAGGCTTTTAAAAAAATCAGAAATCTGCGCTCAGTCCTGCGGCGTCCGCCAAGCACCGCTGCGTTTTAGATCCGCGCAGATGAAACACTGGGATAGTTCTATCCCTCAAACCTTGAGTTTTCCCGCAGCATTCAGAAAATGAATTTAAATTTAAAACCTCTCGGTAGTGTATTTGAAAAGATTGCAAAGTACACTGGACCGCTGTGTAACATCTAGCGAATCGCAATTTGCCGGCTAACCCGAGCAAATAGATGCTCCAGCGTTGCCTGCGCTGGAGAACAAATCAAGCGAGTAGAAGTCTGTAAACCAGCCCTATCCACCCAGCCCGCACTGTCCTTTGTGACTTGGAGAAATGTCTTTCGAGCTGTCGGAAAGAAGACACCGTAAACAGTAAAATGAAATGGAAGGGGAACAGAAGTGAAGAATCATTCTTCGAGGACACTTGGATCCCCGAGAGCCGGGAACCTACCTTCGGAATAGGACGCAGCCGGCTTCGCGGTCCAGCCAGAGCAGCGGGGGAGCTGAGCCAAGTTCAAGGTAGGCGGGCAGGAGGCTGCCTCTTAAATAGCCCCGCCTGAGTCGTTGGCCAGTCATCTGTTTACCCAGTACTGACGCAGAGGGTAGCGGCACGTGCTCCGAGGGCGGCCGCCGGGGCGACAATAGATTGAGGTGGCTGCCTGGGGGGGGGGGGGGGGGGGGCAATGGCCCTGTGGAGCCGGGTGGGTGGCGGGGTGGGTGGCGTCAGCCGCGTCTCGGTCGGGGGGACTTCCTCCCCCAGCTCCGTGCACCCCCTCTGCCTTGCCCATTCCAGCGCGAAGCTCCCCGTCTTCAGGGTGGGAGACCTAGGAATGGGACTCTCCTGCGGGATGGAGAAGCCGCCGCGCGCCTGCAGTTCGCTTTGGGGACCAGAGGCGCGGGAAAGGAAACCCGGGATAGGATGGGGTGGCACTAGACAGCGCTGGGTGTCAGCAAAGTGTAATTCTGAGATGGTGGAAATGTCGGCCCCTCTTGGAGCATCCCAGGCTGCTCTGGTTTTTAAACTTTGTTCTCAGCCCCTTGATCCCAGGATCCCGAGGGCAAGGGTCCCTGGGTCAGCGAAAGGGCTCCTCCACGGCTGGCTGCGGGTGTCGCGGACTCTGCTTTACGTAGCTGTGAAACGAGGATGAGGCTATTGGGCTTTGCCCGGAGTTTGGGAAAGGGCTGTGTTTTCTTCCAAGCGGAGCTACCTCCTGCCCGCGGCGCCCGCAGCTCCTGTCGCCAAGCGGCACCAGAGAGTGTCCTCAAAAGCCGCTCAATCGCCGTTCCCCTCTGGCATCGGCATCCGCCAGTCCCATCTTTCCCAGCTTTTACACTTGGGCCGGTCCCCGCCGTCTTTGAAATAAAGACCTCGCTCTTGTCACTCACCCCCCTAGTGGGGACAAGGGAGGCGCCGCGGCAGCTGTGCGCCCTTCCCTGCGGGGTCGCGCCCCCGGCCAGTGCGCCATAGGGGTCTACACCCACCTCCGCCCTGAAGCCCTTTGGGTTAGAGTCATCTAGTTAGTGCTCCAGTTCTCCCGGTGCTGCAAAATTACTGACAACCCCATTTCAGCAACCGGGGAGCCAACAGAAGCAGCAACTGGCCAAGGCTTCTCCACAGTTTCCTGGAGTCTCAGCAGGCTGAGACTTGAGGGTAGCCACCCGCCCCTCCCCCCTTTTCCCTTCCTGGAGAAAGATTTGGACCTGATTCTTTCAAATCAGAATCTGTACTCAGCTCCTGGGATGGTGAGACTGTGGTGTTGAAGTGGGTGGGGAGCCTGACACTTGGTGGGGAGATGCCTGTGGTTGCTGTCCCCCTTTTTAAACTCTAGAGGCTGCTGCATTTCTGCAATCTAAAGGCAACATTTTTGAAACAGAGTTGCAGATTAGATGCTTCCCAGTGGTTTTCCCAAGGAGGCTACTGTGTAAGTTCACTTGGTGAAACTAGTTTTATTTGTGACTGTGGTCAAGGCATGTCTGAGAACATGAAGTTGTTATGGAGCATAATCACCTAAGGGGCTTGCTCAAACACCTCCCAGAGTTTCTGATTCAGTAGGTCTGAGGTGGGGCCCAGAAACTTGCCTTTCTAACGATTTCCCTAAGGCTACTGCTGGTGGTGATGGTCCCCTGACCACACTTTGAGAACCACAGCTACAGAATTTCCTTAGGGTAAGCCAGTTACTGAACTCCCTCCCCTCCATCCATTTAGTTAATATTTATTGAACATGTTTCCTCCTGTATTCTCATTTTCTCACGCCTGGTATCTAGGATCATCTCCCTAATAAATCATGTGCCCCCAAGGTTTTGTCTAATTTCAGCATAATCCTCCTGAGGACATCAACTGTCTATCAGACACTGTTGGGACACAATAGGGAGCAAAACAGGCAAAATGCCTGTGTTCGTGGTGCTTCCATTCTAGTCAGGGAGACAGAAAATAAATGCCACGTGATGTGAAAGGTCTCTGCTTTCATCCAAGAAATGGAAAGGGTGGGAACCACATTCAGATGTGTCACTGTGGACAGCAGAGGTGAGTGAAAACTTGTAACTGTTTTCTGATTTGGAATCTAGAAATTTCCATCTAACTGTGCTGAAAATAATTTAGCTGAGATCCCATTCAGAGTTGGAGAGGCATCCCCAACTCAGCCCTTGAAATCAGGGATGTGATAGTTTCCATGCAGGATTTTTTTTAAGCCATGGGAAGTATCTCAAAGACATATGTCCATTTCCCTTTTGTAGAAAACTGAGTGGAATTTCCAGGGACACACTAGAGCCTTCTACTTTATTTTTCACGGAATTTAAACTTGTTACAGTGATCTCCGTTTAAAGGAGGTTCAGTTCAGTTCAGTTCAGTCGCTTAGTCGTGTCCGACTCTTTGCGACCCCATGAATTGCAGAACACCAGGCCTCCCTGTCCATCACCAACTCCCGGAGTTCACTCAGACTCACGCCCATTGAGTCAGTGATGCCATCCAGCCATCTCATCCTCTGTCGTCCCCTTCTCCTCCTGCCCCCAATCCCTCCCAGCATCAGAGTCTTTTCCAAGGAGTCAACACTTCGCATGAGGTGGCCAAAGTACTGGAGTTTCAGCTTTAGCATCATTCCTTCCAAAGAAATCCCAGGGTTGATCTCCTTCAGAATGGACTGGTTGGATCTCCTTGCAGTCCATGGGACTCTCAAAGAGTCTTCTCCAACACCGCAGTTCAAAAGCATCAATCCTTTGTCGCTCAGCCTTCTTCACAGTCCAACTCTCACATCCATACATGACCACTGGAGAAACCATAGCCTTGACTAGATAGACCTTAGTCAGCAAAGTGATGTCTCTGCTTTTGAATATGCTACCTAGGTTGGTCATAACTTTTCTTCCAAGGAGTAAGCGTCTTTTAATATCATGGCTGCTTTCCCCATCTGCAGTGATTTTGGAGCCCCCCAAAAATAAAGTCTGACACTGTTTCCACTGTTTCCCCATCTATTTCCCATGAAGTGATAGGACCGGATGCCATGATCTTCGTTAGGAGATTGTTTACTGTGATTAGAAATGTGCTTGAAGTCTTATGTTTGGGATCTTGAATTTTTTTTTTCTCTTGAACTTGTATTGGAAATGCCATTATTTGTCTTGTAATTTTCCAGAGGCCCACATAGCCAATGTCATCTGCCATTATATGGAGCAATTTAGCAGAAAAGAAAGAAGGAGCTGTGGTGGTGAACTATTTCCTCTTACTAATGATGAGTTCCCTCAGAATCTCTTAAGATGAGGTGCTCACAAAAGCAAGGCTGAGACAACCTGGGTGCAGGGAGATTACTTGGGAGTGATCTCAAGGAAGTAGGAGTAAGGGAGCAGGGAAGAGAGAGAAGGAAATCAAGTGCATGTTAACGAGGGGGATACTGTTGTGGACTCAATCCCACTGAGGTCTCTCTGAGATAACCCAAGGGACACATCTCATAACCAGCACCCCCAAACCTAGAAGGACAACAGCTCTTGAATAAATATTTGTTGACTGAACTTTTTATCTCTCTGAACATCTTATCTGCTAACATGCCAGAGGATAGGAACCATGATTTACTCATCCAATACAAGGATTATCCTGGACACATGCTAAGTGATCAATACATGTCCACCAAGGAAACAACTTTTAGTTCAGTTGACTGGATTGACTAGGTGTATAGTAGTAAGTGAAAAACCCATTTGTTGGCCTCTGCCTGGGTTTTGGGCTCCCAAATAACCATAGGAATTGTTTTTAACACAATCTCTTTTAGCCAGGGATGTAAAAGCCACCACCCCACTCTGGTACTCTTGCCTGGAAAATCCCATGGACAGAGGAGCCTGGTGGGCTGCAGTCCATGGGGTCGCTGAGAGTTGGACACGGCTCAGTGACTTCACTTTCAGTTTTCACTTTCATACATTGGAGAAAGAAATGGCAACCCACTCCAGTGTTCTTGCCTGGAGAATCCCAGGGACGGGGGAGCCTGGTGGGCTGCCGTCTATGGGGTAGCACAGAGTCAGACATGACTGAAGTGACTTAGCAGCAGCAGCAGTAAGAGCCACCAGAAATGAAAGGTCATCTCCTGAATAAGTGGTGGGAAAGAGGAGAGGTCCGCGGCCAGCCCATTGATCCTCACAGGCAGAATGAGCCTGTGCTTTTCAAACCAATCCTGAAAAGCCAGCAGGAATGGCAGTTGTCAGGGAGACCATCCACCAGTGTCTTCAGGTTTGTCTTTAGTGTCATGTTCCTTTGTAGGAGTAGTAAGAGCAGCCTCTATTGTCTATAACCGGGAAAAGTTAACAAACAGGGAGACTTAAATTCTTTCAGGGGAAGTCTGAAGTTTTTGTGGTCCTGCTGATACAGATTCCCTCTGAAGAGGGGCCTCTCACAGCAAGGGACAAGCACACGTCCCTGCAACATCCCAGCCTCCAGCGGAGACATGTCCTGCCTACCACCATGGTTGCTGCACTTCCCCTCCTCTAAATTAATGCCAGAGGACACGGCTGTCGCTGGTCAGCCTCATCAGGAAAGGTTCTTAGTTTTGCCAACTCAAGTGGTTATTAAATTCAATAATAGGCCTAAGTACACATAATTCAAAATTTTATTAATTTAAAGATAGAAAAGGGTATGTCGTTAAAATGAAGTCTCCTGTTCACCCCTGTTCTTCCCCAGAGGCAAGGAGTGCTTCTAGTTTCTAGCGAATTCTTCCATAGAGAATCCATGAACATACAAGCAAATCAAATGTGTCACACACACACAAATCATTTCCACTTGGAAGCACATAATATACAATGTTCTCTGCTTTGCTTTTTTCATTTAAGATTTGTATTAGAGGTCACTTTGTACTATTGGCATAATTCTACCTCAGTGTCTATAGAACACTCCAATGGATGGATGTGCCTTAATTCATCTAGCCAGTGCCCTACTGATAAAAAGTTAAATAGTTTCCAATATGTTCTAATTATAACTGAGGCTCCTTGAATATATATCATACTGCTCATGCACAGGTTCCTAGAAGTGGAGTTGCTGAAAGAGTATGTACACTTAAAATTTTGGTAAATATTGCCAAGTTACCCTTCAGGCAATTGTTCCAAGCTGTCAAAGACAGCGTATATATCTTTTCTTGTTTATTAATGCTTTGACTCTAGATGCTTGGCCAGCTCCCCAGCTAAGCTCACTACCAGAGAACATTAGTTCTCAGGTGGTAGAGAGCTGACCCTACTAAACCACTGAGTTTAATCTTTGGGTCACCAAAGATTAAATCTGTGGCCTGTGTGTGTAGAGGGCAAAGGGTGGGAGATCCTTCTCAGTGTGACTGACACTGCTCTCTAGGTGACATTTTGGACATTTATGAAGAATTTGGGGGTGAGCAAAATAACAAGTGATGCTTGCTGGCATTTGGTGGGAGGGTGCCAGAAGGCAGAGTGTCTGGCCACCTGCTAGACGGATAAGTACATAATGTTGGATGACCCCCTGGGTATTCACATGTGTGAAAAGATCGTCTCTAGTTATTCAAGACTAGAAGCTAATTTCATGTAACTTAAGTAAGGAGCATTTTGGGACAGTTTTAACATAACTTAACTTTCCAAGAATGTTAAATCCACTAAGGATCATACTTTGTTTTGATGTGATTTTAAGAGTAAATGGCCACCATTCTGAAAACTCATGTTGCCAGCCCCAGTGTTGCTTGTGATGTTTGAGTTCACACCTCTATTGGCCCACAAAATCCTATGTTTATATTATTTAAATTTTATTTCAAGTTATCAAATGTAAAGGGAAAATGTAAAATTCAGTTGCATCCTGGGTTGCTTATTTTAAATCCGCACTTATTCATTCTAAGTAAACATAAACATCTGACAACTGTCTTCTAGTTAGCTGTGCCTAACCGTTTACATATTGAGATACATATCATTGTATTCTAAATGGCTTTCTTTTTATATTAGAAAATATACTTTATATTATCTTATATACAGAACATTATATTGATTTAAAAATATTGTGTGTAGAAGTGTATTATGGAATTCCCAGGTGGCTTAGTGGTAAAGAATTCACCTGTCAAAGCAGGTTCGATCCCTGGGTCGGGAAGATCCCCTAGAGGAGGACACAGCAACACATTGCAGTATTCTTGCTGGGGGAATCCCATGGACAGAGGAACCTGATGGGCTACAGTCTATGGGGTCCCAAAGAGCCGACTAAGCACCTGAGCATGCATGCATACACATAGAGGTATATTATAAGAGTTATACATGGTGAAGTGAAGTCTCTCAGTCATGTCCGACTCTTTGCAGGCTCCTACCAGGCTCCTCAGGCGACAGTCCATGGGGTTTTTCAGGCAAGAGTACTGGAGTGGGTTGCCATTTCCTTCTCCAGGGAATATTCCCGACCCAGGAATCGAACCTGGGTCTCCTGCATTGCAGGTAGACGCTGTACCATCTGAGCCACAGGGAAGCCCTATTCATAGTATATTAGGCCAATAAAGGGAGAATGTGAAATATCTATGATTTCAGAGCAGGTCAGATGGGGTTGGGAATCCAAGTCTTCAGAACATGGATGTTTCAGGCTTAATCCTGCTCCACTTGTTTCTTACTCTCCTAACTGAATCTGGGGAAACACTGGGAGCAGGGATTGAAGGCAGGGACTCCAGAAAGATGGGGTGGACTGTGTAGAGGGCAGAGAGTGAGGATATGGTTGCCAAAAAAAGAGATGATGCACGAACAGCACTGAATACACAGTTCTGCTTCCATCTCACCATGCTGCTGACCCTGGGGCCTGACGACACCATTGCATCTGCACTAGCTTCTCTCTGACAAGCCTGAGACCTGAGGGTGGAAAGGGAGCTGCCAAGTTTCAGTACAGAGGTGGGCAGAGCCAGCTGAGGTGCTCTTGAGGTTCAGGGTTTTGGGAACAGCAAGTTTGGGGCTACTTTGCCTAGGGATGATGCTGAGCAATGTGTGAAGGACATGTTGATAAGAAAGGGAGCCAAAAAGAAGAGAGAAAATCATTGTGTGCTAAAAAGCAGCAGGTTTTTTTTTTTTCACCATGAAAGTAAAATTTCTGCTTAGATTTTTCACAACATCCAGTCCTTAAGGAATGACACAAAGCTGCAGCATATGCAGAAATTGGCAGCCCGGAAATGAAGGATTCATGCCTAGATTTTCCTAGCACCCATGATGTCGAGTGAAGGAAGGAGTTTGTTTACCAGATTCTGAGACTTCCCCAGAGATGCTGGCAACAGACAGGCCTCCAGCTGAGTGGGGAGCATCAGGGTGCTGGGCCCAGGGGCACTGAGGACGTACAGAGGAGTGAGAATATGACGGTAGCGGCCAGGTTGGGTTTCTTATGTAAGTTTCCAGAGCTTGGAGCGGGGAGGGAAATGAAGCTCAATCTTCAGTCAAGAATGTTGCCTTATATTTGGGGTCCTTTAGTTTGGGTCTCCCCCCGAACAGACCCTGGGACCAAATCCAGATGCAGGTGGTGTGTTTGGGCTGGACCATTCCAGGCAACCAAACTGAGAAGAGGAGAAAGAGAGAGTAGCTGATTACAAGGTGGGTTAAAGAACAGGCTACTGCTGGGGGCAGGCAGCTGGGGTTCAGAGAACTGTACCAGAAACACTTCAGAATTTTCCACTGGACCATTTATCCATGACTCCCATATCCTGTTTGAGGGTTACTCTGGCAGGTGGGAAAGAGGAGGCCCTAACAGGCAGAGAAGAGAGATGCAGGTATTCAGCCTGAGAAGCCATCAGTGGATACAGGAAATGCCCCCCGTAGCTGCAGGTGAATTTCGGGGGTTGGGGGAGTGGAGGCTATATCAGGTGAAGCATTAACAGCAGCTCTTGCAGCCCCTAAGTGGAAATCTCAGGAAAGACCCTGTTACCTTTTCAAACTGTAAAGACACACAAATCTCCCTATTTTGTTCTTGTTCTTTGGGGAACATAGGCACCTATAGGTACAAATACTTTGACCTGGAGAAATGTTCAAGCAACCTGTCCTCTTTGTCATGGCAGGCACTTTTTCCTTTCTTCTCTGACCCTGGGAACTTTGTAGTGAAAATAATATTAGATCTCAGTCTCAGGTCTCATACCCACTGTTTGTATCGTGCAAAGCAAGCCACTTCAGTCTCATGACCCCACATTTGCACAACCATCCAAGTTGGCCAAGAACCACTTCTTAGAAGGATGTAAACCCTCAATGGGATAAACCTTAGTTATGTGAGGTGAGGGCTTGGGGATGAGAAGACTGGCATCTCCAGCCCTTTTCCACAATCAGCAATTCTTGGAACAAAAATATTGATCTCAGAATGGGAAACTGGGGAGGAGATAGCCTTTGGGGATGGAGAGAGCAGAGGTGAAAGATTTCTTGGGGTTTTTCCAGATCCAAGGCTCTGGAGTTTTATCACTCACTCTCTTTTCTGAGAACAGCGGCTCCACTGATGTCAAAGCAGACAGAGAACAGCATTCAAGGCTCAAGTCCACTGAAACCTTCAAGTTTTAGGAGGCTTGTTTGGGGCTCCCTGGGGACGACCCCTTGCATAACAATATGCTAATTTTACTGGAAAATCATGGATTCAGAGAGCAGGAGTGAGCGTGTAGCTATTTCTTGGCGATCCTAATTGCTACAAGCGTTGCCAGGCTGCTAAAGGCATTCGCCCGTGCTGTACACACAGCTGGGAAATCAGAGGCGAGGAGCTGGGTTTGTTACCAGCCAAAACCCTAGAACTCACAAAGCAATCTGCTCTCCTTGGAAAGGTACAGATGGGTCTCAAGGATTTGCCTAGAGAAATGCTGCTGGTTTCTTGGCAATGGTAGTGTTTTTTTTTCTTCTGCCCATAAAAAATTTGCTTTCTTGCTTTAAAAAGGCCCAGGCGATCGGCACTGTGATTGGAAAGAACTTGCCTTCATGGACCAGGCTCTCACGTGTTACTGTAGCTACTTTATCAGATGCCAAGGGTGCCTTGCCCGAGTCTGTTTAGCACTTACTTTTCCTATGTGGGTTGTTCTGACTTCCAGCTCCCAGCCCTTGTGACTTTTTGCCAGAATGTCCTCTCTGATTGAGGGGAGCCTGCTTCAAGGGCTGAGGAATGACTGCCCGGAGGAACAGCCCTCAACCAGCGACTGGCAGGAAGTGGTGACCATATTCCCCAGCTCTCTGATACTGAGCCGTGTTTCATGCCGGCTTCATAGGTTCCCAGCACAGTTCAGTCGTAATGGCCTTTGGTGGTGTCATGCTCAGTAATGCAACCTTTACTGGGTGTCTTCCCTGCCCTGTCTCACTTCCTTATTTCCATCCTTGTGATTCGTGGGGTCATCTCCCAAAATTAACTACTGGCCCTCAAAACCTTTGCTTTGGGACTACATCTGTAGGGTTTCCCAGGTGGCGTAGCAGTAAAGAACCCACCTGCCAATATAGGAGCCTCAGGAGATGCTAGTTTGATCCCTAGGTGGGGAAGAGCCCCTGGAGAAGGAAATGACAACCCATTCCAATATTCTTGCCTGGGAAATCCCATGGACAGAGGAGTCTGGAGGGCTATAGATGGGTTGCAAAGAGATGGACATGACTAAACAACCACAATGGGGGTCTTTAGTTGCAGCCTGAGAACTCTTAGTTGCAACATGTGGGATCTAGTTCCCTGGTCAGGGATCGAATCCAGGTCACCTGCACTGGGAGCACGGGGGAAGTTCCGAATCTGGAAGATTTTGGTGGTAGAATTTCTGGCTGCTGGATTATTTGCATGTCTGTCAGGGTAATTTAGAGGCTCTGAGCTTTCTGGGTCAAATCAAAGGTGATTGTTTTTCTCTCTCAGGTTCTCATGGGCTTATACCTGGGCCATTCTCATAACCTCTGAGTCCAACCCTCCTCCCTACTCCTTCCCTTCCTTCTGAAGTCAATTGCTACATAACAAATCACCCCAAACTAGCTTTTTCTGACAATGACCTCCCCATCCCCTTAACTCCACAGTTTCCCCACCTGCATCTATCCTCTGTCTGGATAAGATCTGAGGTCAAACCAGAATAAGGGCATCTAAAGAAAAATATTTGTCTGGCCAGGAGTCCCCCATCTTAAGCCTGAATTCTCTCCTTGGTTAACTGAAATTTTCAAATGCCTTTCCCACTTGGAGCCAAATGTGGCCCAAGAATACCTGGGGGCATGTTCTCATACCCTCTTTAAGGCTAATGTAAGTGTAAGGCCTTATGAGTACTGGAAAGCGGGCCATCTTCACTCTAGGGGATGGTGGCAAACTAGGTATGGACCAAGCCTGTTGTATTTGGGAAATGGGTTACGAGCTGGGCTTCTCCCCGTCCTCTGGAATAGGACGCTTACTGCCAGCTGTAGGATTGCTGTGCAATCAGAGGTATGAGTTTAGCATTAATCCCTCACCTTCTCAGACAGGCCCTTGGAGGGAGCAAAGTATTTCATTGAGATGGCAGGTTATACTCAGAAGGGGTTTGAATGGAGAGGCTGGGGAGTTTGGGGAGGACATTCTCTGAGTCGTTAGACTTCAGTGTCAGATGATCTTGAGTTTGAATCCCTGCTTTGCTCCTGTTAAGCCTCATCTAAAGTCAGTTCATGCAGCAAAGGATGGTTTACAGTCTCCCAGCTGGGTGTGTGGTGAGAACAAGGGATGTCCTTCAGAATGCCCACACTGTAATTAGTTTTATTTTATGGGAAGTGTGCTTACATTGTAATCCAGTTTGCAAAACTAGGCTAACTAATGGGTCAATAGTGATACAACTTTGAAGAGCACTTGAAGATGTCAAAATGAAAACAGCAATTAGAAGACCCTTTGTGAGCAAATTATTTCCTATTGAACATGGTTTTATGTCATGGAAGTGTCTGTGTGCATAAATCATTTATATTTACTATATTTTATCAGTTCTAAGATGTAGACATTTTTTTACATTTTAGCATTTGAAATCAGGCATTTTACAATTTGCTCAAGAGTAGATGACCCTGGTTGCTCTTATTGATAAGGCTTCACCTAAGTAATGGCATTGTTATATGGTGAGTTTAAACACTATTTTAAATGTCTTTTAAAACATTGCACTACAATTTGGCATCAAAATAAAAGGTTGTTCTGTGCATGGAAGGACACAGAAACAGCAGTAAAACATAGAGATATCATCAGTGAAGCAAATATTCATTGTTGGAGAAATGATTGCAATTCCATATTTTCTCAGCAGACAATAGTCAAATAGTTAAAGTCATCCTGAAATCCCTGCCCTCATACATTACTCTAAGCAAGCCTGAGCCATTATTTTTTTCTGTACTTGGCAATTAGTATACAAAAAAGGCAAGGGAAGAATACAGGAATGGAGGGTTTTTTCTTTTCTGTTCTTTCCTGAGTGGAATAACTTTGCAGAAAGCATGTCCCTTCCATTAGGTATGAGGTTGGGGCTGGTTGAATGCCCTCTCACATCATGAAGACACTGGGTTCTCACAAAGGATCCATGTGGGAATACTTCCTTCCTAAGCAGGAATGCACAGGTCGGATAATCAAGGTGCCCACCTCATCACATATTTGTGTATGCACACATGGGGATACACAAACACATACACACACACTCTCTTTTCTTTTCTTTCTCTTTCCCTTCCCCTGTTGTTGTCCTACTTGTGCTGATGAGAAAGTAGGCTCATACTTCAGAATCAGGGGAAAGGGGATGCAGTTGTGGATGGATTTAAGAAAAGCGTTTGATAAAAACACAATTCTTAGCATGGAACAAAGAGAAAATGTGTATAAATTCACATTTCAGGAGGTTTGGATAATAACTTCCGTTGGTACATAGCACACATGTCATAATACTAGTGTAATCTATTTTAAAATGTGGTTCTAACAAGCTGTCCTAGGTTTTGGGGAAAGCAAGTTTGGGAACATTTTCTGGTGTGTCTTCCTACTGAAATGGTCTGATTATTTCTACCTGCCCTTTAGGGAATAGGCTTGGAGAGACTGGGGCCATGTAGCCAACAAATGGCAAAGCAGGGATCAGGGAACTGGCGAGGGGAGGCTCAGTGTAAAAGTAGAAGCTTTAACGCAAGCTAAACTTGGTTTTGAATCACAGGAATATCAGCTAAAATTTCCTTTCTCTTATGTGGAATAACACTGAACAAGGGCAGGAGAGAAAGAATCTTAAATGCTAGACTTTCTGAGAACCGAAACCTCAGGCACATAATAGAAGATGATTACAGATACCCCTTTCCTCCCTGAATGTCATCACCACATGCCTAAGTCTTCCAGGTCAAGGCCAAGAATGGTGACATTTTATTCATCAACACTTCTGCTCCTCTGAGCTATTTTCTTCTCTGTGAAGGTCAAGTTTCTCTCTGCTCTGAATAAATCACAAGCTGGCATCCTTATTTTCCTGTGAATGGAGAAGGCAGCCCAATAGCCTTTCCTCCTGCTGCAGCAGCAAGATAGCACAGGTGGAGGCAGGGCCCTTGCCTTTCTAGCAAAGCTGAAGAGTCTCCTGTTCCCCCAGATGACTGAGAGCCATGGAGGTTCACAAGAGAGATGATGAGTTCTATGACTCGCCAGGAGGTGGCAAGTATAGAGAGTTTTTCCCTTTAGGCAACAGCCTTTCTGGTTGGGATGCCAGCAATTTCTCTTCCTCCTTCTAAGGGACTGTGATAGCTTCCCATAATGCCATCTCCTCTCCTATTCTGTAGGCAGAGCTCCTCTTTACTGCAGGAAGCCAACCCATGTGGTTTGGATGGGTCTATAATTCCCCTTCTCACATATTTTCCCTCATGGGCAGGGCTTGGCAGTAGGTATGGCCATTCTCTTGGCTGCAGTGATTAGTCCCCAAATCAGCACTTAACCCAAGCAGAGCCAATCAGAGTTCCTCTATGAGACTTGATTGAGGACTTCCCTGGTGGTCCAGTGGTTAAGACTTCACTTTCCAATATATGGGGTCAAGTTAGGTCCGTGGTCTGGGAGCTAGAATCCCACATGCCTCGTGGCCAAGAAAAAAACAAAACATAAAACAGAATCAATATTGTAACAAACTCAATAAAGATTTTAAAAATGACCCACATCAAAAAAATCTTACAAAACATAGATATATTACTTTAAGGGAGCCGGCCTATTTTTATCTAGGATGCAGTAGGATCAGTAGGGGCCTTTGTAATCAAGAGCCATGGGTGGTCACAAAAATGCAAGAATCTGATTGAGAATTCAGCCTGTACAGAGGACTGAGGGCAAGAGAGCTGGGAAAGAGAGAGACAGAGGTAGGACGAAGCCTTTTAACACCTGTATCCATCTGTGCCTCAGAACACCTACACCTATATTTCCTAGTATAATAGTCGATACATTCCAATTCTGTGTCATTTTGTTTGAGCCAGGCTTTTGTCACATTCAACTCAATCTGAAGCTTGGCTTCTATCAACTCTGTCCCACCTTGTGAATGGAGGAAGAAACATTTTTTTTTTCCTTGGGGAAGGAAGGGTATTTGTGCTTAGAATCACAGACTCACACCACGCCTGGAAAAAGGCAGCTAAGATATAGGTACATGTCTTCATCATCAATCCCCTCTGCCTCTGCCTTGGAGTGAAATGCAATTGGAGCCTTTACTCTGGAGGGCTCTGGAGGTTCTAAGACGCTCAGTGTTCTCATGTTCGATCTTCACTTCTCCCTCAGGAAGGGAATGGAGATAAGGGACTGATGGGGACTGATGGGGAAGAAGCCCTAGATTCTCTTCCCCATAACACCACTGGGCTGCTGCTGGGAAGGAGCCACTGGGTGGACCCCAGTCCACCTCAACAAGCACACTCAGAAAGAGAGACATTTAGACACGGCCTCGGGGAGATCTTGATGGAGGTGGTGGTCCATATACGTGAAGTTGAATGTCCTCCTCAGAATATTCATCTATGAAATGTCCACTGTACTGCCTCTCCAATGTCACAGAGTCGCCCACAACCAGCAGAACTGCAAATGTAGGGCTCTCTGACAAGAACAAATTGCAACTGACTTAATTTCTCTGAGCTTCATTGATAGTGAAGTGGTTACATGATTACAGGAAACTAAGGCTGCCTTATGAAGTGGAGCTTGATTACGTTACTGCTGTGGTTTCCAGATCTGGGGACTAGGGAGACAAGCTATTGACTGAGGGGTCTGGCTTTGCAAATGAGCAAACCAAAGCTTTTAAATTAGGCTGGATCTGAAAGAAGTTCAGATCGCTAAGAACATGGAGTGTACCATTTGGTCACTTTTGACATGTGTTTACACACTTGAAGCCATCATGACAATCAAGATAACAAATATTTCTATACCTTCCCCCCAGGCCAGAGTTTCCTGATATCTCTTCTCAGCTTCCCTCCCAATCCCCAGGAAACCAGTGATCTCTTCTTGTCACTATAGATTTGTTTCCGTTTTCTAGACTTGCTATTAATAATAAGAGTATCCAAGTAGAGCCAGGGGTATTGAGTAGGTGGAGAGGAGAATGGGGGCAGGGGGAAGGATGTGGGATGGCCAAGGTAAAAAAGTTTATGATCCTGGTAACTAAGTTTATACTGAAGCATAAGAAATGCTAATATCTCAAAACAATGGAGCAAACTAGCAGAAATGGCTAACTAGCTCTGATAATAAATCATTATCACTGATTTATTTATTTGAAATTTTAAAATAATTTTAAAATATTTATAATTTTAATAAATGCTATATAGAATGTTGAAAAACATCAAATGATTATTGCTATTCTTTATACTTGTAAATTCTATAGAGAGCTGATGAACTAATATTTCTTAAATCATTTCCTATAGAACTATTTTCCTTAAAATCTGATTAGAAATTCATCTGCTTCCCACAATCACCTGGGGTCAAATAATAAATGCATATGTCCAAGTTCCAGAGATACTGAATTATGTATCTTGTTGGATTTAGAAAACATGCATTGTAGCAAGCTTCAGATATATCACCGATTTTTTTAAAAGATAAATTCTCATCTCTCAGAGTTGAAGTAGCCATGGTCCCATTTAAAGGCAGAGAAATGGACTACAGACATCCTAAACTGTCATCCAGGTCTGATATTGTAAAGTAATTAACCTCCAATTAAAATAAATAAATTTATATTAAAAAAAATTTTAGTGTTTTACATAAACATACTTTGAAGAGTAGCTTATCAAGTGAACATTTAAATATCTGAGCCTAAACTCCTCTTTGAGATTATGAACAGAAAGCCTTTGTGTTAAGAAAGATCAGCAACAAGCTGATCCTCTGATGTAGACTTAGGCCGATCCTCTGATGTAGACTTAGGTCTTTTTACATACCTGTTCCCATGTGCCTACCTGGCTGCTAACTTGGGCCCGGCAAGAGAGTAAGTAAGTAAGTAACATGATCTCCTACTATCCTGAAGTAAGCTACCTTTGGTGTATCATTTTAGGCTCAGAGAGAGTAAAAAGTCATCATTAAAAACTGATAAGATTTGCACTTACAAATGAATCATGCTCATTTCCCCCCACGTATCTTCTCTCAGGCCATTAAAACTTGATGGATACAATTCTATTGTTGAACAAATATCATCTCCCCTATCTTGCAACTCTTCAATATTTCAGTGCTATGGGTGATCAATATGTGCTACCTGAAAAGTCATTTTGTTTATCTTTTATAAGAGCACATTGCAATTACATTAGAAATTAATGTCAAATGAATTGGAAATCAATTCATCTGGGGAGGTGGTGGGGCACCGGGGAAAGTACACTGAAATCATTTAAAGATGGGAAATCATCCTCATTGTGTTTCTTCTCACATTGTGAACTAAATGTGTTTGCACATTCCCTCCAGCAGATCCCTAAACAAATGCCAAATTTGTTTTTTTCCTAACCTAATGGTTAGCACATAGTAAACGTCTATGAAATGAAGGAATGAATGAACCAGAGTTACTACTGTTAAACATTCGTATTTCTAGCTTTTTTCTTAAAGAAGGTAAGGTTACAGTCCATGGGGTCACAGATTCAGACATGACTGAATGACTAACATTTTCACACTTTGGGCTTCCCTGGTGGCTCAGCTGGTAAAGCATCTGCTTGCAATGCAGGACACCTGGGTTTGATCCCTGGGTTGGGGAGATCCCCTGGAGAAGGGAACATCTACCCACTCCAGTATTCTGGCCTAGAGAATTCCATGGACTATACAGTCCGTGGGGTCTCAAAGAGTCGGACGGGACTGAGTGACTTTTACTTTCACTTTCCCGGTTTTCTGCCGTTTGCTCAGGTTGTTGATACAATCCCAACACCATTGTCAGCATAGTATATTCCAAGATGCATTTTTGTTAGCCCTGTGGCTTATCTTTGAGTCAAGGATTCCAACGTGAGGGAGCTCTATAGCAAAGAAATAAGAATAAGGGACAAAATTAGAAGGCAAGAGGAAATTTGGGATCCCTGTCATGCAGGTTTTAGTTCTTTCACTCAAGAATCACATACTGCACCACACATGAGAGTAGGCAGGCAAGAACACTTAGGAAACTGGCAAATGCCCTTGACCTTCAGGGTTCTTCCACCTCCATTCTTGGAGGTCATCCCGGCAGACCTTCCTGTAGGCTCTAACTTCTGCTCCATCTACTCAGGAAATATCCCTATCTCTCTGCTCAGACTTAGGGGCATTCTTTGTGACCATCTTTATCAGGACCAACAGACAGTGTTCACCTCTGTGAGGCCCAGGGAAAGGTACAAAGATCCTGGGAGCATGCAGCCCTGCCTTGCCCAGCCTTTCCCTGACAGCCTCTTGTCGCCTTCTTGGCCTCTCTTCCTGATGTGTTAGGCCACTGCTGAGCCTGCTGCATGAGCTTTGCCGACCTCTCCTGTTACTCAAGCCGTCTTCCCATTTCTCCAGGGTTTCCCCAGGGCTGGTGTCCCGGACCATTCACTCAAGCTAGTTGGTGGGTTCCCTCTGCTGTTCCATGAAGCCCTTAGGTTGCCTCTTCAACTAGCCCTGTCCCCCTTTCCTCTCTTCCTGGGCATTCTCCATCAAGGCTGTCGTGGCTCCATGTGGAAAATCCAAGTTGCCCTCTGGCAGATGTCTCCATCAGCTTGGCCCTTGTTTCTAGAGATATTGAAAAGGTAGCCATGGAGACGCATCTGGGGGAAGCCCAAATACTAGAAATACTCCCTCCCCCTCAGGCCACGGAGGCTTTCCATCTGCTGGAAGAGGAGCTGCCGCCTCCTTTTCCAAAACAGAGATCTGTCAACACTCTTCAGGCCTCCATTTAATTTGACTGGCGTGTCTTTTGGAAGAAAAGGATGATTTTTGGACTCCTTCAAGCTCAGTCTGTTTACCCTAGGTTGTTTCATGAATGAGGAAGCTTAACCCCATCCTTCCTGGATGACAGGCATGGAGTTGATGATGACTGTGACTTTCCTCTGTTGCTTTGTCCCTTTCCTCCGTGGTCAGAGGTGTGTGAGCAGGTCCCAGTTACCATGCTGGTGAATTTTTAGAAGGCATCACCATGTTAATCTAGAATTCTGGATATTGTGAAATAAATAAAGGGGCAAAGCGACACTATCAAGAAAAAGATTTTTTTTCAATCAAGGTTCCGTAATCATGCCATAAATGCTGCTTTTCCTGACTCTTTTATTCACTTGTTTATTAGGCAGCAAACTTTTGCTGGTTACTCACCACATGCAACAATTGTGCCAGGCGTTAGGGATAAAAAGTGAATGGGCATGAGATTTCACAGAAGCACATTTTTTAAGTGAAAGATGGTTTCAGAATTATCCTACTGCATGGGGAGGCTGTAGGCAAAGCAGTGGAATCCCTCTGGGGACTTGGAGAAGGCTTCTAGGAAGATATGAAATGTAAGCTGAATTTTAAACACATTTGAATATACCTAGATAAAGGTGGGAAAAGAAAAAGTTATGGGCATTTCAGATGGAGAGAATAACCAGCACCTGCATGAAACGACTTGGCTTTCCTAATGTCATGTCCGAAGGCAAATTTGGTATTCAGTTCAGTTCAGTTGCTCAGTCATGTCTGACTCTTTGCGACCCCATCAATCGCAGCACGCCAGGCCTCCCTGTCCATCAACAACTCCCAGAGTTCACTCAGACTCACATCCATTGAGTTCGTGATGCCATCCAGCCATCTCATCCTCTGTCGTCCCCTTCTCCTCCTGCCCCTAATCCCTCCCAGCATCAAAGTCTTTACCAGTGAGTCAACTCTTCGCATGAGGTGGCCAAAGTACTGGAGTTTCAGCTTTAGCATCATTCCTTCCAAAGAAATCCCAGGACTGATCTCCTTCAGAATGGACTGGTTGGATCTCCTTGCAGTCCAAGGGACTCTCAAGAGTCTTCTCCAACACCACAGTTCAAAAGCATCAATTCTTCAGTGCTCAGCCTTCTTCACAGTCCAACTCTTACATCCATGCAAGACCACAGGAAAAACCATAGCCTTGACTAGACGAACCTTAGTCGGCAAAGTAATGTCTCTGCTTTTGAATATACTATCTAGGTTGGTCATAACTTTTTTTCCAAGGAGTAAGCATCTTTTAATTTCATGGCTGCAGTCACCATCTGCAGTGATTTTGGAGCCCAGAAAAATAAAGTCTGACACGGTTTCCACTGTTTCCCCATCTATTTCCCATGAAGTGATGGGACCGGATGCGATGATCTTCATTTTCTGAATGTTGAGCTTTAAGCCAACTTTTTCACTCTCCTCTTTCACTTTCATCAAAAGGCTTTTTAGTTACTCTTCACTTTCTGCCATAAGGGTGGTGTCATCTGCATATCTATAGTTATTGATATTTCTCCCGGCAATCTTGATTCCAGCTTGTGTTTCTTCCAGTCTAGCATTTCTCATCATGTACTCTGCATATAAGTTTAATAAGCAGGGTGACAATATACAGCCTTGACGTACTCCTTTTCCTATTTGGAACCAGTCTGTTGTTCCATGTTCAGTTCTAACTGTTGCTTCCTGACCTGCATACAGATTTCTCAAGAGGCAGGTTAGGTGGTCTGGTATTCCCATCTCTTTCAGAATTTTCCACAGTTTATTGTGATATTTGGTATTACTAAAGCCAAAGATGCTTGTGCAAAATGGCAGGAGGTGAGGGAGGGGAATCTAGATCATGGGAATTTGGGGGTTAACCCAAAGACTCCTTAGGGAACAAGCAGTTATTAAAGGCTTGCAGGCAGAAGAGTGACATGGTGAACATTAGAAAAACCTCTCTGGTTGCAAAGAAATGAGGAGTAGTTGGAAGTGAAGGAGACCACTCAGGAAGCAATTCGAGCCATCTGGCTACAAGGAAATGAGGAAGCCAACTGAGGCAGTGATGGTGGGGCTGGATGGAATGGGACAGATCCGAGGTGTCTAACAAGTAGAGGCTATAAAACTCAGTGATCAGTTGATGTTCAGGATGAGTGAAATAGAAGAGTCTAAAATGTTTCTGGATTCCTGGAATGACTGGCTGAGTTGAAAGGTGAAAGTGAAAGTTGCTTAGTCGTGTCCAACTCTTTGTGACTCCATGGACTGTATAGTCCATGGAATTCTCTAGGCCAGAATACTGGAGTGGGTAGCCTTTCCTTTTTCCAGGGGAATCTTCCCAACCCAGGGATCAAACCCAGGTCTTCCACATTGCAATAGGATTCTTTACCAGCTGAGCCACAAGGAAAACCCAACAATACTGGAGTGGATATCCTATCCCTTCTCCAGCGGATCTTCCCAACCTAGAAATCGAACCAGGGTCTCCTGAATTGCAGGCAGATTCTTTACCAACAAATTTGTGGTAATTTTGTACAGTAATCCTGGGAAACTAATACAACAGTGAATGAAGAGTTGGGCTTCTTATTCTTGGATGTATTCATTATCTATTGCTGTGTAACAAATTACAGTGAACTTACTGGATTACAGCAACAAATATTTATTATCTCACAGTCTCTGTGGGTGAGGAATTTGAGACATTCTTAGCTGGGTGATTCTGTCTAGAGTCTCTGATGAGACTGCAGTCAAGATGTTGGCCAGAGATGCAGGGTTTTGAAAGCTTGACTGAAACTAAAGGATCCGCTTTTCACTTTCAAAATAGTTCTCTCACATGCCTTTTGGCTGAGGGAATCAGTTTGTTACCATGTGGACCTCTCCATAGGGCTGCTCACAGCACTGTGGAATCTTCCAGAGTGAGTGATGAAAGGAAGGGACCAAGGCCGGAGCTGCAGCGCTTTTCATGGTCCAGTCTCAGAAGCTACACACATCTCCTTCATTCTGTTCATTAACAGCAAGTCACCAAATTCAGTCCACATCCAAGAGGAGAGGAATTGGACTCCACCTCTTAAAGGGAAGCATTTCAAAGAGTTTGTGGACATATTTCTTAAACTATCAAACTGAGTTCCTTGTGGAGACACCCAGGGACTTTTGGTTCCATGGGCAAGAAGACTAGCAGACTGGTCTGGGCTACAGACATGGGTTTGTGATGGAAGAGAGGACCTGAGAGGTTTAGGAAAGGAGGCTACATTCAGGGAGCTTAAGGCTTTAGAGTTAAAGAAATGGCAGTTTGTGCCAAGTTCTAGGATGGTGAACACAATGTTATTCCTAAAGCATAGATTGAACTATATGAAATGACTGGGTTTGTAGGTCAAAAGCAGTAGAATATCAGAAGTTTCATATGGTTTAACCTACACAAGCTTGGTGGAAGTCACTAGAGTTTCAGGTTGAAGACCTCTGTTTCTGTTATTAGAGTCTCTGTCTTCTAACAAAAGGACCAGCTCGATTTCCCTTTACAGTTTTTTGTGTTTACCTTAACTGACTGCTCATTAGTTTTCAGAAAGCTGGCTGGCATGCTGGAATAAGTGTCATGTCTGGTCTGCCTTAGTCCTTAGAAAACTTTGAGTTTTCCCCATCTCAGCTGGGTCAAAAACCATTTGAGTAAATGGTTTCTATATGTCAGTCCATGTGATTGAAACCTAGGAGCTATCACTACTAAACTGAGAGTCAGAGATAAAATTGAAAGACTATTTCTTTCACAGATATACTGAAAATAATTTCTTTTTAATGGCAGCAAAATGCCTCCCTGGTGTCTGAGCCAAAGTTAGTATGTCTGCTTTTCAGAACTCCTGCTAAGCTGACTATTGCAGTTATTGGAATATTGCACTAAAGGGGGGAAAGACATTCTCCTAGACCAGACACTAAATGAGAACCATCCCAAAGAGTTATCATAATCTCCTTCATATCTTATTATTTTATGGACTGACACAAGTAGCTTCTTTCTGCCATCAAAGGCTTTATGAATGGCATGGAAAATAAGCACCCACAGGGCCAGCATCTATTAACAAGATGGACACTCTGGACACACTGTTTCAATAACTCCCACTGGCTCCCAGAGGTGTAATTAGGGTTGAATTTTTCATGAATACAAACATCATATTCTTTGTCCACTGTGCTGTGCTTTGTGCTTGATTATATCCAGCACCTCCATTCAGGATAAGAGAGAGGGAGAGAAGAAAGTCATGTCCTCAGACAAAGGAAGTACATCTGGGACTATCTGTTAAGTGTCCCTCAGGCCCTGCCCCATTTCTGGGGGCCACTTCCTGACTAGGTCTGCCCACTCGAGCTCACACCGAGGTGAGTGAAGACTTGGCAGTCTCCTGGAACTGAATCTCCTTAGCTAGACTTTCAGATTTGAAGGGAAAAACCTGAAAATTTCCTGAAACTATAGAAAAAAGAGAAAATATCCTTCAGTGTAGCTCTGAATAGATTTACTTACTCTGTAATTTTTAAGTCATCAAAGAAAAAAAAGTGAGATAGCTGCAGTGATTTTTCTGGACCTAACTTGTTCATCTTCTGGCTTATTCAGTGCTTACTCTTCATCCTTGCTTAGTCAGTGGAATCGTAGCTGGTCTGATTTGCAGTCATGTTGGAAATGTTTTGCCAGTGGAACCAAACAGCCATGGCCTCCAGAAGAATCTTACTAAAATACAACTAATCATGCCATTCCCCTGCTTTAAAACTGTTGGTGGTTTTTAATACTATGGAAGAAAGTCCAGGCTGTGAGGTCTTCATGATCTTCCTGTTACGGTCTTCATCCTCATTTCCTGCCTTTCCCACAACAGGCAACCTAGCCTCCTGCCACTTGCAGTTATTTTAAATGACTTACTGTTCTCTAAATGTGCCTTTCTCTTACCAATCCTAGAACACAATTTCCCCTAAATTCTCCAGCTGGCCAAAGAATACTTTAAAAATTAGGTTGAGTTTTGGCAAAATAAATATGTTTCAACTCAAAGGCCAGCTTCTTATTTAATGGAGAACTACCAAAGACATTCCTGTTAAAGTTAAGAACAAGGCAAAACAGAACCTATTGTCACTACCCTTTAGCATCAGAAAGATAAAATATGTAGAAATAAATTGAATGGGAAATGTGTAAACCTTTTATGCAAAACTCTAAAATACTCCTGAAAGTAAAAAAGGCAGATCTTGATCAATGAAAGATAAAACGTATTGTTGTGTAGAAGGACAACATCATAAAGATTTTGATCTTGCTCATATTATTTAAAGAATTTGTGAACTCTACAGAAACAAAAAGCCTCCCCCCCCCCACCACCACCACCACCACCTTGGAACTTGCAAAGATAAATACGAAGTTCCTATAGAGAAATAAAAAGACAAAATTGGCCAGGAAAACCACAAAAAAAGAGAAAAATAGTGGAGAATAGGGTATAGCCTTATCATATATTAAAACATTCTAGAAATCCTCAATATTTAAACTAATTGGTGGCTGAAGAGACAGACAGATCAATGGAGCACCATAGAAAGACCTGAAGCAGGACCAAAGAATATATATCAATCCAGTATTCGATAAAGACAGTATCTCAGATTACTGGGGAAAATGGGATGGGTAATCACTGGTTTCAGATAACTGGCCAGTCACTTGGGAAAAGACCACACTGGACCAATACTTTACATATACAGTAGGGTAAACTTAAGATAGATCAGAGATCTACATGTAAAAAATGAAATCATAAGTATTAAAACTAAAAGAAAATAGGAACAGATTTCTTAAAAGAAAAAAAAAAAACCTGAAGCTGGTTTTTAAGCTAACTTATTCTTGCTTAGTGTAAGATTCTCTCTCATGCTTCTGAGATTTTATTCTCTTGATTAACTATGCCTCCTCAGGCGCTCATGCTTCTGTCTGCTTCATTAGTGCCTCTCTTGTGTGATTTTGATTTTCTTCAGGTATTTAATAACTTTTGGCTGTGGGTTCATCTTTGCGATGGAGTTGTCCTGAAAGACTGTGTGTGTACTATCATTTACCAGTTTATCATCACTGGTGGTTTGATACCTGATTCAGGAAGATCCTCTGGAAGAGGAAATCTCAACCCACTCCAGTACTCTTGCCTGGGAAATCCCATGGACTGAGGAGCCTGGAAGGCTACAGTCCAAGGGGTTGCAAAGAATTGGACCCACCATCCCCTGGAGAAGGAAATGGCAATCCACTCCAGTATATTGCCTGGAAAATCCCATGGACAGAGGAGCCTGGAAGGCTACAGTCCATGGGGTCACAAAGAGTTGGACACGACTGAGCGACATCACTTCAGAGTGACTCAGCACGCACACACGCATCATCATGGACGCAGGCAACGGGTCACATGCAGCTGCCCGGGAAGAGTCCAGCTTTCTGGACGTGGGGACCACTGGTTTCTTTTCGAGTCACTGGGCATGAAAGATCCTGCCTACTTGGTGACCTAAGCATCTACACTCACTGCTCCCACCTGAACACTGACACTCCTGTCACCTAATACCGGCATAAGCAGTGGGAGGGCAGAGAGGTTTAGCACCACCTGTCTGCTTCTACTCTCATACCAGCACCCCTTCAGATCTCTGTACCCACCTCTTCCAGCTCTGAGCTCCCCCTAGAATCCCTTTCTGCTTTTTCAGAGTCCTTTCCTTCTCCTTCTCATATTTTGGAATTAGCTTTCCTGCTTCAAATCAATTTCATTTGCCTTCTGACTTTCTGGCAAACTTTACAATTTCCACTAATAGTACCATCTCTTGTTTTCCAAAATAGTTATAAATTGTTAAAAACACATTTTCTCAAATTTCTAGGGATTTAAATGAGACTGCAATGAACACACATAATTTTATTTATCCAAGAGGTGTACTTTTTAAAAAGTATAACCAGGCAATTAGGCAGCATTGACAAGAATGTCCTTGGGTCCTCAGAGCCAGAATGGAAACAGCAAAATTAGAATCTGGACTATTTCCCATTAATGATCCTAAGACTGCAAAGAAAGGACCCGAGGGAATCATGGTATTCTCGAATCCCATTCCTGTCAGGGATTTATCTATTATCCATTGTAATAACGATGACCTGATTACCATTTGGTTGTGCTACTGTTGGCTGGAAAACATTCAGATCCATACTGCTCAGAAGCTAAATCAATCCCATTGATCGCCAGATGATAAAAGATCCCGGGGTACAACCCATATACCCGGTAATTGCCACTTTATCAAAGGAAGACATCTTTAAACAGGCTTTAATAAGAATGTTAAAGGTTTTGCAGTTAAGAGCTTGAGAATTACAAATGGGAAGCAGTCATCATGGCGGAAAGAGGTTGAATTTATTTGCAAACTGATATGGAGTTGTGTGATACAGGAGAAATTGCCCATGAGAGCAATAGAGGTAGTAAGAATACTCACATTATTCCATCTTCCCCAGCTCCTCTGAGAAGGAACGAGAACAGCATCCCCCACCCTCCATGGGCTTCTCTTGCCTGGTTCCTGACCCTACAGTTAAAAGTCCAAACCTCAACACTGAGGAATTCTTGACTTTGTCTTCTGGTGGTACTGGGGCCTGGGTGAGGCCCGGGGATCCGCATGTATCTAAATGTTATCACACTGGCTTCATCCCAAACCTGTCAGGCCAGGGCAGATGGACCTACCCGAGAAGAGCTTCTCAGCATCCCAGGAGTATGAACAGTTGTTTCATAAAAGTGTTGCTTTTACCTAGAACATCAATTTTTCCAGAAAGCTTCTGGGGAAAATCATTATTGTATTTAAACAACCAAATATAGGCATATGATGGAGTAGAAGGCAATTTCACTAATAATTTTTAAGATAAAATATGAGATACAAAGAAATGTTAGAACTGTGGAGTCTGGGTGTAGGCTCTTTGTCTTCACGGCTTTCATAGTATTTATTTGATTCTCTTCTTACCTTCTTACTTGAAACTTTCACTGGAAGAGTTTGGGGAGTCACTGGGGCAAATACTGTAGACAGACTCTCTCAATACCCACCACACACTTTCCTCTTCTGCTTGCCTTCTGGTCCTGCAGCCTCTCAGTTCAGTTCAGTCACTCAGTCGTGTCTGACTCTTTGTGACCCCATGAATCACAGCACGCCAGGCCTCCCTGTCCATCACCAACTCCCGGAGTTCACTCAGACTCACGTCCATCGAGTCTGTGATGCCATCCAGCCATCTCATCCTCTGTCGTCCCCTTCTCCTCCTGCCCCCAATCCCTCCCAGCATCAGAGTCTTTTCCAATGAGTCAACTCTGCGCATGAGGTGGCCAAAGTACTGGAGTTTCAGTTTTAGCACCATTCCTTCCAAAGAACACCCAGGGTTGATCTCCTTTAGAATGGACTGGTTGGATCTCCTTGCAGTCCAAGGGACTCTCAAGAGTCTTCTCCAACACCACAGTTCAAAAGCACCAATTCTTCGGCCCTCAGCTTTCTTCACAGTCCAACTCTCACATCCATACATGACTTGAAAAACCATAGCCTTGATTAGGTGGACCTTTGTTGGCAAAGTAATATCTCTGCTTTTCAATATGCTATCTAGGTTGGTCATAACTTTTCTTCCAAGGAGTAAGCGTCTTTTAATATCATGGCTGCATTCCCCATCTGCAGTGATTTTGGAGCCCCCAAAAATAAAATCTGACACTGTTTTTACTGTTTCCCCATCTATTTCCCATGAAGTGACGGGACCAGATGCCATGATCTTTGTTTTCTGAATGTTGAGCTTTAAGCCAACTTTTTCACTCTCCTCTTTTACTTTCATCAAGAGGCTTTTTAGTTCCTCTTCACTTTCTGCTATAAGGGTGGTGTCATCTGCATATCTGAGGTGATTGATATTTCTCCCGGCTATCTTGATCCCAGCTTGTGCTTCTTCCAGCCCAGCATTTCTCATGATGTACTCTGCAGCCTCTAGAAAACTAAAAACTACATTTCCCAGACTCCTTTCTAGTAAGAGTTCCTAAGATGTGTGCAGCTAATGTATCCATTTGAGACTGTCTGAAACCAAGGACCAAGGCAATTTGTCTATGATGTCTAGGACAGTGCCACGGTGCCCTTCTCTTGGCTAAGGACCTCATATCTATTGCAGGATAAGACCACAGGAGAGAGGACAGCAGACCCAAGGAGGGTTTCCAGAACCGAACTGGGGAAATTGATATTCTTCTTTTTAAAAACAGTTAAAGAGAAATTTGTATTTTAATTTTTAACTGGATAAGAGTATCAAATAAAAATTCCATTGAATTCATCGAAAGAAGTTGATTTTTAAATGTCAAAACCTGAAATGCCTACAGAGACTGGGAAGATGAGAAAACATTTGAGTGGGTAAAGGAATTAGAAAAATCTAACTTACTCTAAGAAAAAACACAGTGCAAAGTGTGCTGCTATCTGGCTCCTGTCACTTGGGACCAAGGACAGGGAGGCATTAGAGATGGGTGAAGACTGGTGAATGGAAGAGGGAGCCGCTATCAGTACTGTAGATCCTCTGATTATTCAAAAGGAGCTGGAAATCTTGATTTTGATATCAAATCTCCCTAGTGTAAGTCCCCAGAATTTGGGGAAGTTACTTGTTCTTGGGAAGTGGATTCTGTGGTGACCCAAGGATGAAAGAGCAGATAAAACCAAGGAAGGTCTTGGAATGGAAAAACCAGACCCTTATGGTCCTTCCCTCCCCCATGTTGTAGCTATTAATGGAACAGTATAACCTGTCTCTCCTCCTACTCCATAGAGATAAGGTATTTGTCCTACTCTTCCCCGACTCAGTAATCATGCCTCATCCAGTCAGCAAATGACCCACAAGACCCCTCTCCCACTCCTTGTACCCTGGGTATAAAAGTGGACGAAGGACTCCTGTTCAGTGTTGGTTCTCCCTTGAGCTGGCCTGCTGTTCTAACAGTCTCCCACTCTAGTACTTTATTTCCCTCTCATTCTGTCTCATGTCTGGAAATTCTTTTCCAACCCGCACCCTGACCACAACAGATTCGAGAATCATAAGCACATGCAAGTTAAAATTACAGGTCCCCTCGTGGATAAGTAAATGACTTGGTGGGCTTTTTCGTGTGCATTTCCCATATTCATTGTAAGTGAATAATGCTCACTCTGTACCTTCAGGACCCTGAGCTAACTGCTTACCTGTTCTACGCAGCCTTGATATATGCAAAGGGTAGATAATATGTGGGATCCGAGGGAGGGGATGACTGCTTGTGGAGTGTGCCTAGGTTTGGGCCAAGTGCATGCTCTCAACAACCTGACTTTATGGGGAATCATCAATTGATGGGTCAATTAACCAACTTGCAAATACTCTTTGAACTTTGAGTCCAGTGCTTGGCCATAAGAGCAAGGCCAGCCTAGGTCACAGGAGTAGACCAAGTCCCTTTATAGCCAGATAAAGCAGTAGTTGTGGCTTGGCTGATTCTCTTCCTCCTCTAAGTCCCCAAAACTGCAGGAACAGGTCAAATGTTCCAGAAGGAGTCTGACTTGAAGAAAAACTCACCAGGAGTTCCCCAGGATTAGCCAGTCTTTGGGTTGCTTTACCATCCCCTCCCCCATAACTGCCACAGGACCTTGGAATGACCAGATCATTCCAAATAAACCATCTGCGTGAAAGGAATGCCCTTGTTATGCAAATATACTTCATAGAATTTCCTTAGCTGATCCTCCCACCCCCAACCACTGTCAGTCAGCTTGTGAAGAAATTCTGAAGCCATAGCCAGGAATGGCAAGAATCAGACAGCAGGGATGGCTCAGGAGTGTTTTACTCATTTTCACTTTATATTAAGGTAGGGACTTCCCTGGTGGCTCCAGAGGAGACACAGGAGACTTGGATTCCATCCCTGGGTGGGAAAGATCCTCTGAAGGAGGAAATGGCAACCCATTCCAGTATTCTTGCCTGGGAAGTCCTATGGACAGAGGAGCCTGGCAGGCTACAGTCCATGGGGTCACACAGAGTCGGACACGACTTAGCTACTAAACAACAACAACAAATCATGGAAAATTTCAAACACATATAAAAGTAGAGTAAACAATATAACAAATTTTCACTTACCCATGACTTGCATGTCTTTTATTTTTAGGCAAATCCCAGGGCACTTATCACTTCATTAGTAAATCATTTAGAAGCTATCTCTAAAATACAAAGAGTCTCTTATTAGAAGCATAACCACAATACCATTATCAACACCAAAAAGATGCTCAATAATGATCTAATATCATCACATTTTATTTATGTTTATTTTACTCACTGGCATTTTTCTATGAAAACAAGCATTGCATTTCCACCTTTCTCTTTCCTCTCCTGCCCCAGGAACAGCCCCCTGATGCTCAGGTAAATCACCTGACCCAGCCAGCCTGGATGTCTTCATTGACATCCCTCCCCAAATGACTCTGGTCCAGGGACAGTTTTTTATTCCTTTCCTGGAGGTTGTTGATTAGATTTGAGGGAAATTCCGAGTTGCTTTCATAGCTCTCAAACTGGACAAAAATTAATTATAACGAATTTGATTTTCCAGCCCTGACTTCAAGATTCCTCCTGGGTATTCATTATTTTATTTTCACTGTGAGCTTTAAACATTGGGTCCTTTACTTGAAAGGCACCCTTGGGTTCAGTTTCTACCGATAGCCCAATAAGCAGTTCCAAATGCTGAAATACCAAACCAATGTTATTTAGAACAGCTTGTTAACGAAAGTCTCCTGCAATCAGGCTGAGAAGCCAGTTGGAAAAGAAAACTCTACGCAATGGCCTCGTTCACTCAACTGAAACTTTTATTGGGTGTCAATGATATAAAGGCTGCAAGGAAAGTGTTTTCTGTGACTTGCCACTCTAGTTGAGAGGTTAAGACGGCTCACAAATCAGATGACTGACACCCACGGGCAATGTGAGGGCCAAAGGCGCAGCTCAGATCATGGTCTGTGTGTTGTTCCCTCAAGCTGCAGGGGACAGGGCCAGTTTATGGAGGAGGGAATTGTGCCCAGAAGACTGGGACAGTCTGGTGGGAGCAGAGGTGACATGGGGGGAGGGAAAGGATAATGGACACCACAGGACAGTGACCATGAGACTGGGAGTGAGTGGAAGGTTTCAGGCTCCAAGCTGTGGGGTGAGTTATGGTGGAGACCAGACCTCTGGCAGGCAGGGTGACTATCTGGAAATCAGATGCCAACTTCTGAACACGGGAGCCAGGTCCAAATCCTCAGCACGCACAGCCGGGCACTAGGAGTCAGGGGGCTGGGTCAAGGTGGGAAGAGAGCCCTTGGTAAAGCCAGTTTCAGGGGCAGGAAGAAGTGGCCCCTGACTTCCCACCCAGCCATCTGTCCCAACAGGTGGCCCTCAGCCCAGAGTTGGGGCTTCCTGCTGGCCTTGAGCTCCACTGGGTTCCCAGACTCGTCCCTTCTCTGACTTCTGCTGACCCAGATCTTTGTCCAAACTCCTAGGTTCTTGCTCTCCAGTCTCCCATCTAACCCATCTGGTCCCAGCTCTCACTGGAGCCCTGGATGGAGACCTGATTGATTTGGATCTTCCCTCTCCTCCCTCTTTTTTTTTTTTTCTCTTCTCCATCTTTGACTGATTTAAACTCCTTCTCTTGCCTCCTGAGCTTCGGACACATTGCCTTTTCTCTCCATTTCCCCCACCACCCACCGTGAGCCTGACTGCTGCCCATCAGTCTCTAGCCCTACATCTACTTCATTCTCACTTCCTGATGAACTCAAACTGTGCAATTAAATTTTAACATGAAATCTGCTCTTAAAATGAATTTTAATAAGATGACGGTGTTTGGTCTGAGTAAGAAAATGGGTTTATTGAGTGGTCCCTGCATGGCCAACCCATGGCACTTTTGGAACCACAAGGAAGCCACCCTATGCTTCTTCGGAGTGAAATCTGAGTTTAATACTGTTACTTCAAATGTACAGGAAGGAAAGTACTTTTCTTTTTCTTTTTTCATTAACTCAGTTTGGAAAACAGAAACCTCTGAGCCAGATAATGCCTTAGATTTCTTCCAGCTTAAACATCTGTTTTTAAGGTCTTGCTTTTGCTAAATTGAATAACTTGAATACATTTCACATGGCTTTTTAGAAACAAACTGAGGTTTGTGTAACTTTTTATCTCCGGTTCAAGTGTTCCGTGGCTTTAATGAGTTTACGTACTTTATGTCTGAGCATCTGAGATATTTTCAAGTAAGAAGCTGTAGCGATTGAAATAGTTACCCCTGCAGCAAAATCAGCCTCGTGTTACAGGCTGGCCTGTGGCTATGGGCCTCAGGTCATTGGGTCCCAGCCATGCTCATCCCTGGTGAGGAGTGGGCTCAGGGCAGGTGTTTCTCAGAGCCCGGTACACCTGTGTGCAGAGTCTGGCACCTCTTACCCACACTGAGATTTATGTAGCTGAGAAAGTTCTGGATGTTTTGTTCCAAATTAGAGTTGGAATTGTAACCAAGGTAAATGCTACAAAGCCAGGTTGCCTATCTTGCTATACAAGTGAGGATATTTTCAATTATAAGATAGAGACACTCAAAACAAAATGTTTTAAAACGAAAGAATTAACCGATTCGCATAACCAAAGAAGTCACCAGAGAATATGGCTTCAGGCATGGCTGAATCAGGGACCCAGATAATACCAACAGGAGATTTTCTCGACCCTTGTCTTTGCCTTCTTTTGTGTTGGCTTCCTTCAGAAATGGGCAAAAACGGTCATTTGTGGTTTCAAGTTTTTATTCTACCAGTTTAACATCACAGGAAAGAGACCATCTCTTCACTCTTTGTAAGAGTTTTCTTGAGATAGAATTCATGTATTAAACAGGTTATCCGCTTTAAGTTCACACTCTTGATAAATCAATGGGTTTTAGGATATTTATTCACAGAATTATGCAACCATCACAATCAGTTAGGAGCATTTCATCATCCCGAAACAAAGCTGTATATCCTTTAGCAGTCATTCTCCATGTCCCCTAACCATCACCTTCAACCCTAGACAACAATCAATCTACTTTCTATTTCTACTGCTTGCCTGTTTGGAACAGTTCATATAAATGAAATCATATGATCTGTGTCCTTTGTGATGTTTTATTTCCCTTAGCATAAGGCTTTCAAGGCTCATCCACATTGTAGCATATATCAGTATTATATCCCTTTTCTTGTTAAATAGTCCACTGTATGGATATACATTTAATGTATCCATTCATTAGTCAATGAGCATTTGAGTTGTTTCTACTTTGGAGCTATTATTAGCAATGATGTTATGACCATTTATGCACAAGTGTTTGTGTGGACACATGCTCTCATTTCTCTTGGGTATATACCCAACAGCGGAATTACTGGGTCATATTAATTCCTTCTGAGGAACTGCTAGACTGTTTTCCTAAGTGGCTGCAATAGTTCTACATTCCCGCCAGCATTGCTTGAGGGTTTACTTCTTTACATACTCACCAACACTTGTTATTTGGCATTTTGGTTACAGCCTCACTAGTGAGTGTGAATTGATATCTTATTATAGTTTTGATTTGCATTTTCCTTGGAAAAGAAAGGCGTTAAGGAGACTCCGTGACAGATGAGCATTGTCATTCCAGACATGAAGTTTGAACTTAGAATTAACTAAATATTTACACAAAAGGGGCACTGAAATCAGGAGAGAGTTTTACCTTTCATTGATAGATGTAGATGTTTTCTGCCCTCAGAGGGAAATGACTTTAAAGCAAGATATGGTCATATGTATGTGTGTGTATGTGTGTGTGTGGTCATTATATATGATCATATATCCCATATACAACATACATTCACATAGAGAAATAAGCATACACAAAGAAAATTACATTTCATGCCTATCTGAGTTTTGGTGGGTAAATATTGGTGCAGCTACATTTGACACAAATTATATACCAGACACTACACTTGATTATTATAATATCATTCAGATGTCTTATTTTATAGATTACAAACAAAAGCAAGCTGAGACCCAAAGCTAGTAAGGAACAGAAAACTGGAGGCAGTTCTCATCTTCCGGTTTCCTGATCAGTGCTCTCCCCACCACACCACAGGCCCATCCTCTGTGTCCTTGGGTTGCGCTGTTCCTGGTTGATGTGGTGAGTTGAGTTTGATTCATTTCTAACCATGAAGCGCTGAAAGGTACAAAATTGCACAAGAATAAAAGCCTAGGATGATGACAAAAACAGAGTGATGATAAATGCTAACTCTTCCAGGAGAAAATGTTCCTCATTTTTCTGTATGGATAATCAACTCCCACAGGCCATCGCATGAATGTGCTCTTTGTTTGGGTCTCCAGCCTCATGCATTATAGATGAAGGCTGTCAATGTGCAGGCTGCACGGATGTGACTCCTCCAAAGCAAAACCAGCACTCAGCTCCACTACCACCTATAAACACCTGTTGTCCAGGGCTTGAAAGACAGTAAAAATGAATCCGTGATAAGAGGCAGCCTTATCTTCAGGGCTTTGGGTCCAAGGGTGAGGCTGAAGGTAGGAACTCCACCCTGGGTTATCACCTCGCATTCTACAATCCCCTGGGTTTCTTAGTAAAAGAGAAAAGCAACTGCTAAAGCAGCCATCACCCAGGGGGCAAGAAGCCCTGCCCTGATTCTGCATGGAATCTACCTGGTACACATGTGTGCTCAACTCATGAGAACTAGCCCCTCTTCCCTGCCCACTTTCCTACCACTTCCAGAGGAAGAAGGTTTGTAGGATTAAATGCTTTCTTTTGACTTAACTATCATCCCACTGTTAGATATTTTTTCAAAATTTCCCTTTTTATAAACATTGCAGTGTGAACATCTTTGTAAATAAGGATGCCACATTGCTCATTCAAAAGATGCTTATGTGTTTACCACTTTCAGTATGTGGCCAAATTACTTTCCAGAAAGATCTGCTCTATCCATATTCCAACAATGTGTCAAAATTAGCAGATATTCTGTATATTTGCCCATCCTGTATACTATCATTTTAAAAATGCTTTGTCATTTAATAAATTTGAGAAATGCTTTCTCATTATAGTTAATATATTTTCCTTAGCTGCCAATGAATTGAAACTTTTTTCATTTGTTTATTGGCCATTTGTGGTTCTTTTATGAATTGCCTATTCATGTTCTTTGCTCATTTATCACTTGGAATGCTTGCCTATTCTGTATTGATTTGTAAGAACCTCAATCCAGTTTTAATGAAAAGTTTAAATCTCCAACACAGCTGTCAGAACTGCTTATGGCTGCAGTTCTCTGCGGCTCTAATTGTTTTAATAAGTCCCACTAATGACTCAGAGGCTAATGAAGGTGTAGATCTGATTGACAGAGCTTAGAAAAGCGATGTAATTAGAAGTTTCCTCTTCCAGTCAAAAGAGCCAACTATATTTATCAATTCAACTTCCTACTTTTCCCCCCTATTTTGAAAAATACATTTAAATATATCCCGCTGGTCTTGGCAGGGTGGTGGGAAGGGCATGTGGACTGTGTCTGGTTGTTATATAACCCTCCAATTAATTTAGGGTCTTATTTCCTTTTTTAACCTTCATATTTTGTCTTGAAAGAGGAGGCTTCAGATTCTTAAGTCCCTATCTGCTATGGCTGCCTCTGGAACCCAGAGCGAGGCTGTCACCTAGCAACCAGCGCTCTGCTTTTAGAAACCTAAGTTGTGGCCTGGCCGAGAGAGGAAAATCACCCAGGGGAATGAAAAGTTTTAGCTTTGAGCTTGAGAGCAGCCAGAGGCACAGCACTGAGTGAGAAAGAAGAGCCAAGGTTGTTTTCCCAGGAGAACCTCAGATTCGCAGAGTCCTGATGCAGAGCTGGGGTGGGGGAATGGCTTCAGGGACAACCTCGGGGAGCTTTGCTCCCCATCCTGATGAGTGACTAGAAGCTCGGTGCTTTCAACTTGGGTGCCACAACCCCTGAATGATCTGAGACAACTCCTGGTGCTCCCCGGTGATCAATACTGGGAAGCCATGGGGCTCAATACTTCACTCAAGAATTTGAACATGAAGGCTGCTTCCTGGGGGTTCAGCCTTTTCACTTGGGTCTGAGCAGGAAAATGTAAAACCACCAGAGGGTCTCCCATACCGTGAGGCTTAGGGGATATTAACACTTTCAGGGCATTCCCCAGGAAGTTGGAAAAAGCTGGGGTCACTGAGGTTCTGAGGAGAGTGGGGGGCTCTGCCTGGCTGTCCTTCCCCATGTTGTAATTCTGCTGACAAATTGCTCTTATTTAGTAGTTATAGTATCTTTCCTTGAAAAACCACCCTCTTCTCCCACACATACGTACCCATATCCCTCATGAATTTCCACCTTCTTATTTTTCCTTCTCTTTCTCCACGGGACTTGCTTTGGCCAATGGAGTATTCCTGAACACGACAGGAGCAGAGGTCTTAAATGTCCTTCTGTGGTTTGGCTTAAAAAAAAAAAAAAGTCTTATATACCTTTCAGGACTTCAGCCAAGCAGCATGTCTTTCTATAAAGCCCTTCTTGGTTCTCTGGGCATGCCCTTCCCCTCTGCAATACTGGAAGCAGTTGCCTCTAGTCTGGAGGAGATTTACCTTTTTCTATGAGCTGCTATGACTTATTCCCCTACCAGGGGGCCCTCATTGAGGCCATCACTCAAGGGGGAGCAGAGAGAGCCTAAGTGGGACACCAGTTTATTTACCCTGTCCAAGGATGAAATTGGGTCTGGGGTCAGCCACGGGCTAAGCATTATGGGAGAAACATTTCAAATGAAGCACCACTCTTAAAATTCACTCAACCCTTCCTGCAGCAGTTGAGGGGACTGTGTTGGTCTGTGCTTGTAGCTTCAGGACATGTAACCCATGAACCAAGGTCCCGAGTGGAGAAGCAAGAAGCCAAAATTCACACAGACGATTAAGGGAAGGGTGGGAATTAGAAGCCCAGACTCCAAATTGTTAGTCCCCTGTTTCTTATAAGAAGTGACAGACCAGAGAGGGTCCAGGCTGGGTTTTTCCACTGGGTCTTCCTACACAGCCTGTTGCTGGGGAAGACATCAGCATCCCTGTGCCAACCTCCACAGACACGAAGGCTGTTTTTCTGTGCCCAGGAGGATTCTCAAAATAATGGTGCTGCCTGCCTGCCTCTGTGGGCTGGAGCCAGCTGTCTTGGTACACTTGGTTCCCAATTTATAATTCCCTGCTCTTTATTTGTGGTGATAATTGGTCTCACAGTAACTGGTCAACCATGCCCACTTCTGTCCTGATAGCGAGGTTTAAATAGGCAGGAGAGACAGAAGGAATCAGGTGAGTGTCTTGTGATGGGACCCACGGGACTTTTGGAGCCAGAAAGATGTGAGTTCAAATCGCAGCTCTGCCACTTACTGACCCTGTGGCCTCATTTTCTCACTTGTAAAGTGGGAGTTTTAACAGCATCCACCCCAGGGAGCTGACATGAGGTGAATTTTGTGTCTGACACATAAAGGTGGTCAGTGAGGATGATGTTTCTCTGTATCATCCTGAGACAGAGGGCTCTCTCAGGCTGGGCTCCTTCAGAGCCAAGGAGACTATTTGTGAGGTGGTCTTGGGAAACATCAGTGTGAGAGTGGGGAAGTGAATCAGAAAAGGGAGTGTTTAATGTGTGGGCTACCCCTGTGAGCAATTAGAGTTCAGCCCCTTTGGGACCTCTGGAAAGCAGGTGGAACACACCTTGGCAAGATGGAGTAGTCATCTACCCAGGTGACCATCCACCACTCGCTGAGGGCTGCTGGGGAGCAGGGCTTAATTTCCCAGTATTACTTGCTCCTTGTGTCAAGTAGGTTTAAGCAGTCAGAAAAAGGCTTCTTAAAGCAGCAAGTTGCAGCTGCTGGGGACATCATGGGGTCCACATGGATGGGAATGGTTAAGGCAAGACACCCACAGTATCTGCATTAAGGGCACACAACTCATCAGGAGAAGTCAGCATACCCGGTCTGAGCTTGGTCTAGAATTAGGGTGCAAAACCTAAAAGTCAGCACTCCCCTGGCAGTCAAGCGGGTAAGGCTCCATGCTTTCAGCGCAGGGGGCGAGGGTTTGATTCCTGTTCGGGAAACTGAGATCCCACATGCCGCACAGTGCAGCCAAAAAGAATTTTTTTTTTTAACTTAAAAAGCAGAAACTGGTACAGATGGCCCTGGGAGGTGAGGAATGAGTCAGGAGTGAGGTGATAGATCGTGGACACTTGTCATCAAGTGTTCTGGAGCCCCAAGTCTTGTGTTCCTGGGCACTGGCCAGGGTGTGAGGCAGGTCAGCTTTCTCTCTGCAGGAATGACTTGGGACTATGGTGATTTCCTCACTCTTTTCAAAACATAAGGGTCCCTGTTTCCCACACATGCCCTCATTCAGCACTCAGTACCAGCTCTTTAGATCCACCCCAAGCGTGGAAGCGGGAGATAGCGCACATACATGTGTGAGTGTGCACGCGCAGGTCCTGGGAGGACTGCCTGAAAGATTACCACTTATAATATGCAGTGACTGCAGACTGAGCTGAGCTGAATAGCACAATAAGAGATGGGCAACATGGGAGCGGTGGACAACAGAATTAAGGAGCCCTATGCCTGCAGCCATGAAATTAAAAGACGCTTACTCCTTGGAAGAAAACTTATGACCAACCTAGATAGCATATTCAAAAGCAGAGACATTACTTTGCCAACAAAGGTCCATCTAGTCAAGGCTATGGTTTCTCCAGTGGTCATGTATGGATGTGAGAGTTGGACTGTGAAGAAAGCTGAGAGCCAAAGAATTGATGCTTTTGAACTGTGGTGTTGGAGAAGACTCTTGAGAGTCCCTTGGACTGCAAGGAGATCCAACCAGTCCATTCTGAAGGAGATCAACCCTGGGATTTCTTTGGAAGGACTGATGCTAAAGCTGAAATTCCAGTACCTTGGCCATCTCATGCGAAGAGTTGACTCATTGGAAAAGACTTTGATGCTGGGAGGGATTGGGGGCAGGAGGAGAAGGGGACGACAGAAGATAAGATGGCTGGATGGCATCACTGACTCGATGGATGTGAGTCTGAGTGAACTCCAGGAGTTGGTGATGGACAGGGAGGCCTGTGCTGTGATTCATGCGGTCGCAAAGAGTCGGACACGACTGAGCGACTGAACTGAACTGAACTGAACTGATGCCTGAGAAAGGGGCTGAATTCTGTGTAAATCCTCCCAAGGAACAGCCTTGCTGAAAGGCCAGTGGATATCAGTATTTGGAGATGTCTTATGCCGTATAAGTCAAATGTCAGAAATTCCCACTGAGCTTGGATTTGAATGGATTACTTGAGTTCCCTGAGTGCCTTGCAGATAGAATTACCAAAAAGTGCTAGGCTTTGTGACTTCCATATATACGTATAATGAAATGAGAAAGTAACATTAAAATGGCTCTCCAGTATCATGGGAAAATCACCCAGGAAAAGAGCTTTTAGAACACAAGTTTAATTAGAACTTTCCTCAGAGTTTATAAATATATGTACTGATAATAATCATGATCATTATCATCAGTGATAATGATATCTATTGCTATTTTAGCAAGCATCATTTCTTGAGAATCTCCCATGTGCCAGTTACCTTGATTTTTGTATTCTATTGTGTTGAATGAAGCCTCATAAGAATTCAGATATAAGGAAGTAAAGACACCAAGAGGTTAATTGACTTGCTCAAGGCTGCACAGAGCATTAAGAGAGAGGTCTGGGATTCAGCACCTGATTTCTCAGGTTCCAAAGCCTTTAAATTCTTCACTCCGTGTACAAGGTGGTATATTTGAAATTGATTTCCTTTTACTAGTAAAATTATGTTCCTGTGACAATTGAGGTCATTTCTTGACCTCTTTATCTACTCTTCAGAATAATCAGAATTTGCAGAATCCCCACAGCCACATGGAAACCATTGTTTTGACTCCAATTCCAGACGTGGTGATGGTTCCATGCCCACTGACTGATAAGACTACAAGTTTAGAGACTAGATCCACCATGCAGGTTTGCTTACACTGGTGCACACGTGTGTGTGTGTGTGTGTGTGTGTGGTGTGTGCGTGTGTGTTAGTCAGTCACGTCTGACTTTTTGTGACCCTATGGATTATAACCCACCAGGCTCCTCTGTCTATGGAATTCTCCAGGCAAGAATACTGGAGTGGGTTGCCATTCCCTTTTCCAGGAGATCTTCCCTACCCAGGGATCGAACCTGGGTCTCCTGCACTTTAGGCAGATTCTTTACCATCTAAGCCACCAGGAAAGCCTTACATTGCTCTACATGGTATTTAAAAGTAATTTGAAATTACACTTATGCTAGGGAGATTTGATATCAAAATCAAGGTTTCCAGCTCCTTCTGAATAATCAGAGGATCTACAGTACTGATGGCAGCTCCCCTTTCTATTTACCGCAGTACCTCCCCCATCTCTAATGCCTTCCTGTCCTTGATGCCAACTGACAGGAGCCAGGTAGCAACACACTTTGCACTGTTTTTTCTTAGAGTAAGTTAGATTTTTTGAATCCCTTTACCCCCTCAATTGTTTTCTCACCTTCCCAGTCTTTGTAGGCATTTCAGGTTTTGACATTTAAAAATCACCTTTTTTAGATGAATTCAATGGAATTTTTATTTGATACTGTCTCTTATCCATTTCCCTGGAGAAGTAAATGGCAACCCACTCCAGTATTCTTGCCTGGAGAATCCCATGGACGGAGGAGTTTGGTGGGCTATAGTCCACGGGTCACAAAGAGTCGGACATGACTGAGCAACTTCACTTTCACTTCACTTCACTTATCCATTTAAAAATTAAAATACAAGTTTATCTTTAACTGTTCTTAAAAAGAAGAAAATCAATTTCTCCAGTTCAGTTCTGGAAACCCTCCTTGGGTTTACTGTCCTCTCCCCTGTGGTCTTATCCTGCTGAATAACACAAAGACACCAATTTATGCTCTAACCAGCCTTTTTAATGTTGTGAATCTCACATTTGTTACTGTGACCTCAGACAACTTCCTCGACTTCCCCAGCCTCTGCTTCCTTATCTGGAAAAGGACTTCAGGTCACTTAACCTGGGCAGTTTGCCAAAACCCAAGCGAAATGTTCAGTTTGTGCAAAATACTAAGAGCCGGTCTGCCAAATAAGTGATTCACCAAATCACTTGATTCTTTGAAGGATCCTGTTTTTGTTGATCAACTCTCATCTGGTCCCCGTAACAGGATTTTATGGGATATTTAGCTCTTGTCTTCCAGGCTCTCTGCTGCTGCAACTGGAGATTGAAGCACCAAGGGGGGAGGAGATTAAGGGGAGAAAGAGGAGTAAAGAGAGGCAGGCTGGGGTGAGGGCTGGGGGATACATAAGGAGAATACGTTTATGAGACTGTGCTCTTTATTATGAAGACTCTCATAAATACGTTATCCGTATGAATAAGAAAGCATGAATGAAGAATATGCTCATAAGAATTCTCCTTATTAAAGAATATATTACTCTCCCTTCCCTCCATCTTCTCTCTCTCCACCCTTAGGCTCCCACAGCAGCAGCAGCAGGAAATGGGAGCAAGGACGCGCTGCATGCTCCTTTTAAATGCTGCTACAAAGACAAAATGAAAACTTCAATTAAAATGAAATGATTAAACAAAACAAGCAAATTTATCAAAGTTGCCATTCAGCCTATTGGGAAATATACTGGTACTTTCCTCATAGGAACACTGGGAAATTAAATGAGGTGAGGATTCTGAGGTCCATAGCACAGGCCTCCATACACGGGGACTATTGTCACGCTACTCAGAATGGTGCCACTGCCCAGCCTGCCACCAAATCTCTAACCTGAGTCAACCTTAATTCCTCCCTCCTGCCCATTCTCAAGTCCCATCCAAACCAACTTCTATCTGCAGATGACTAAAAGAGACCCCCTAGGGACCTCCCTGGGGGTCCAGTGGCTTAGACTCCAGGCTTCCACTGCAGTGGGGCACGCGTTTCAATCCCTGGTCAGGGAACTAAGTTCCCACATGCCTCAGCAAGTGTTAGTTGCTCAGTTGTGCCTGACTCTTTGCGACCCCATGAGCTGAAGCCCACAAAGCTCCTCTGCCCATGGGATTTTCCAGGTAAGGATACTGGAGTGTGTTGCCTTTTTCTTCTCCAGGGGATCTTCCCCACCCAGGGACTGAACCCAGGTCTCCTGCACTGCAGGCAGATTCTTTACTGACCCCACATGCTTCATAGTGCAGCCAAAAAAAAAAAGAGAGAGACCCGAGGGTGTAGAAAGGAAGGAATTAAGGATGTCCTGAGAGTTACGCCAGAAAATCAGCTCAAGACCCGGTAAACAGAAGTGCAGAGGCCCCAGGCCCACAGTGGCATCACCCCTTTGTGGGGACAATGGGTCCCTCAGTGAAGGCTGATAGACCAGGGAAGCCTGAAGGAGAGGCAGAAGTTGCATGTTCGTGGGGCCTGCCCAACCTCTGCCCAAGAAAGACACTGGAACCATTAATATCTCACTTTCTGAGTTCATGTTCACCCAGGCACCAGTGAATAAACTGGCTTCCTGAGGAGCAATGCCTCCAGAGAACGTTTCCCCTCACGGCTGTCAACCTCTAGGCTGCTTGAAACTAGTAAATTTCTTTCTGGTTTGTTCTCAGCTTCCTCACTGGTCATGTTTATTCAAGCAATAGTAACTTCTGGGACTTAAAAGATGGAATTTCTGAGCTTATGTGGCTGATGATCAGAACCGGATGAGTGCCTCATTCTCAGGGGTCAGTGTGCCCTGGTGGGAGACTCTCTGTTTGGGCAGTACTGGGACTCCACTGTGGGGTCCACTGTGACTGAGGGCTCTTCCCACTGGCAGCCCCCACTGCCTCAGCAAGACATCAGGTCTGGGGCAGGAGGTAGGACTCAGTTCTGCTGCAAAACAGAATCACGTTTGAAGTTCCCCTACAAGGCACCAGCAAATTTTGCTCTTGATCAGGACTTATGGCCTTTCCTGTTAGTGTTGGAGAGGAAGGGGGAAAGTTCTTCCCCCTATTAGCCTTAAAATCTAATTGAGGAAAATTCTGTTGCCTAGACAATGGCATATTAAAGTGTTTAGCAAAAGCAAGAATTTATAAGAAATTGTCCCTGACCTATAAGAACTAGGGAACTTAATAAATCTTCCAGAATTTTTTGCCACAATTACAATATATCATGCTCAGAAATTGCATTAGTATGGAGATGAGATGGGCAGAGGACTGTGGGCTCCTGGAACAGTAGGACAACACTCCAGAGCCTTCTGGCCTCTTGAGGTAATAAGTATATCTCTTGAGTAGCCACCCAAGAGAAGGAAACCAGGAAGGGAGATGAGGTATGTATCATGTATATTGATGACCTACTTTGTGCAGACACAGAGCTGGGAACCTTGATTATATAATAGCATCTCTTAGAACCTTCACTGGTGTAAATCATCTGCTGTTTTGTTTCTTGGTTTTGGTTTTGTTTTTGTTTTTTTCTTAATTCTCCACTGGATTAAGTTTCTTAGGATGGCATGTGAGACAAGCCTATTCTGGCTATCTTAAACAAAAAGCAATACGTACTATATAAATGCTTCCCCAGTGTGGTAAAGAATCTGCCTGCAGTGCAGGAGACACAAAAGACTGATTCGATCCCTGGGTCAGGAAGATCCCCTGGAGGAGGAAATGGCCACCCACTTCCAGCATTCTTGCCTGAAAAAACCTGTGGATAGAGGAGCCTGGTGGGCTACAGACCAAAGGGTCAGGAAGAGTTGAACACAATTGAGTGACGGAGTACATACTGTGTAAGTACTGCTGGATCCCACAGAGTAAAAAGGAATAGCCAACCAAAGGCTGGAGATGGACAGGAGCCAGGGGCAGGTGTGTGGACTCAGCAGTAGGTTTGCTGATGACCTCTTTAGTGAACTGACTTGTCCATGACTCAGCAACCCAAGGTCCAGCCCCTCAGTTCAAGGACAGAGAATGTGATGGACGTAGTCAAAATTGGACTCTCCCCTATATCTCTCAGGGATGGCGAAGAGGATGAGGACATGTGGTGTAGACAGAACCTATGAAGGCTCATCTGTGCCAGCTTTGTGAGCTGTTGTTCCCGGAGATGCAGTAGTGCAAGGTCTCCCAACACCAGCTCCTGGCATGGTGCTCTCAAAGCCACTGACAACGAGGAGTCATCTCTTTCACAGTAATTTCTATTTTGCTCTTTATATTATGAGCTTACAGAGCGATGTAAAAATAATCAAAAGAAACAAAGTGGACTTCCCTGATGGCGCAGTGGATAAGAATTTGCCTGCCAATTCAGCCGACATGGGTTCAATCCCTGGTCTGGGATGAACCCACGTATCACAAAACAGCTAAGCCCATGCACCACAACTTTTGAACCTGCGTGCCTAGAGCCTGTGTTCCACAACAAGAAGCCACTGCAATGAGAAGCCTGCACACCACAACTAGAGAGTAGCCCCACTCGCTGCAACTAGAGAAAGTCTGCGCAAAGCAACAAAGACACACGAACACAATTCTGTAAAGCAATTATCCTTCATTTAAAAACAAGTAAATAAAAAAAAAACAAAGATGCAGTACAGCCAAAAATAAATAAATAAATAGAAGAAACAAAGTACATTAAAATTTTTTGCTACAATAAGTACTTAACAAATTAACCAAATTAAATCAGACCTCTGAGGACTTGTACAATCCTTTTTGTCTCTTTTCTTATTAACTTTTATTGGAGTATAGTTGCTTTACAATGTTGTGTTGGTTTCTACCATACAGCAAAGTGAATCAGTTATCTGTATACATATATCCCGTCTTTTTTGGGTTTCCTTCCCATGTGGGTCACCACAGAGCATTGAGTAGTTCCCTGTGCTATATAGTAGGTTCTCATTAGTTATCTGCTTTACACATAACAGTGTATATATGTCAGTCCCAATCTCCCAATCCATCCCACCCTCCCACTTCCCCCTTGTTGTAGTAAATAAATCTCCCATTGAGGCATCACGAGCAACACCCCTGCTTCTTCGTTCTTCCTGAAGTTGGAGGAGCTGGGGGCCTGGGAGGTACCTGTACCAATAGGGTTTCAGATGCAGGTTTGGCTTCTCCACTGAGCTACATTTGCAGACATTTAGAAGGCAGAATGGAGGTAATAGACATTCCCCATCTCATAACTGGTGCACATCGATACTTCACAGGCCAGAAAGGGCATGGCCCGGGAATCAGCATTTTAACAGCCAGTGCAGGTGATCTTCATGGTGACACAAGTGTGGAAACATTACAAGTCACCACACTGCCTTCTTTACTGATTTTTCTGTAGTTGAGAAAGTTACTTCATCTCCTGGGGCCTCGATTTCAAGCCTCTGAGCACTCTGACAGTGACCCATTGTTTTGTGTCAGTTGCCGAAAGCTTCTTCAATACCAAGTCTTTCATTCAAAAACTGGAGACTTGATTTTCCAGCTAATTAATGGGATGGAAAATTAACACTGATACAGTACCAGAGTTTGGAGGGGCTGTGTGAGAAAGTGATAGGTTTTGAGAGGATACCCATTACATCCCCATCACCTACCAGGCTGGAGTAAAGTCAAGTTTTTTAGCCCCTCCAAACCCCAATTTCCCCACTTGTGATATAGTTATGATTTATATTTGCCTTGTAAGGTTTTGCAAGGTCTGAAAATATTGCAAGTAAAGGCCTCAGTATATTATTTTGTAAAACTGGAGTTAATATGGTAGCTGCTAGTGATAGAAGTAACAGTAACAGGAGTCATTTTTTTTTTTGTTTGGTTAGTATTTATTTTTATTTATTTATTTGGCCATGCTGGGTCTTAGTTGCAGCAGAATCTAGTTCCCTGATCAGGAATGGAACCCAGGCCCCCTTACATTGGAAGTGCAGAGTCTTAGCCACTGACCACAGCAGGGAGACCCCAGGAGTCATTGTTCACGAGATTTTTAAAATCTAGCTTTTGATCAACCAGACAGGGAGGGCGGCTTTCCTGGTTGGCTCAGTGGTGTAGAATCCACCTGCCAATGCGGGAGATATGGGTTCAATCCCTGCTCTGGAAAGATCCCACATGCCGCAGAGCAGCTAAGGCTGTGTACCACAACTATTGAGCCGGTTCTCTAGGACCTGGGAGCCACAGCTTCTGAAGCCCCCATGCCCTGCAGCCTGTTCTCAGCCTGTGCTCCACAAGAGAAGCCACGGCTATGAGAAGCCTGTGCACTGCAATGAAGAGTAGCCCTGGCTCGCCACAACTAGAGAAAAACCTGTGCAGCAATGAAGACCCAGCACAACCATAAATAAATAAATAAACCAGACAGCGAGATCTGGCCCCAGGATGAGAGCTCATTGTAATGCCCGTTATCAGTGGCTTTGAGAGCATCACACCAGGAGACGGCGCTGGGAAACCCTAGAGAGGGCAGTCTGATCGATACATTAACATTTGCTTTGTCCTCAAGCCTCACGCCCATGTTGACACAAGTGGCCATTAGAGGATCATGACGAGCCGTGGCAGAAGTAATGGGCTGGAAGGAGGCGGCAGCCCAATGGATGTGGCTCTTGAGGAGATAGTTTTAATCAATTGTAGGTGGTCATTAATGTCTAGGATAAAGTTGGGTTGAAATCAGGTGCATTATCGCATGCAGCCCCACCCTTGGAGATGGTGTGTGTCCCCAGCTCAATGAGGAGCTCTCATGGTCTCCAAAGTGTCTCAGTGACCTCAGCAGCAAGGGAGGCTGCCAGCAGGAATTTCACTGTATGATTCGTGCTGTGTGGGCAGGAGCTATCAAACACCCTTTTCCCTGGAGGTGGGGAAGCCATATAAAACCAACTGATTAAGCTGATCAGTCAGAGCTGAGAGTGAGGAGAAGTTCTGCCTCTGAAATTCTCACTTGCAGCTCTTTCTTCGGCTTTCTGAAAGAGACCGGGATGCACACGAAACCCAGGGCTGACTTGCTCTCAGTGCTGCCTGACTGTCAGGCAGCTGTGATTCATTTCGTCACATCATTTTGTTTTGTCCTTGTAGAGATCAAATGGAGTAGCAAGAGCGGGTATAAACAGTCGTGTGTAAACTACGTTATAGTTTGTCCACTAAATGGAGATCATGCGGTTGTTAAAAACGGTGCTGGGATCCCCATCTAAGTCATGGAAATGTTGTAGTTGTTCAGTCACTCAGTTGTGTCCAACTCTTTGCTACTCCATGAACTGCAGCATGCCAGGCTTGCCTGTCCTTCACCAGCTCCTGGAGTTTGCTCAAACTCATGTTCGTTGAGTTGGTGACGCCATCCAACTATCCTCTGTCATTCCCTTATCTTCCTGCCTTCAATTTTGGAAATGTTAGACCATAAAATATGAAGTGGAAAAAAAAAGCAAGATACAGAACTGTGTACACAGTAGGAGTTCAAGCTTTTTGGAAAAAAAATATGTCCACACCCACCCTGAAGCAGGAAAGGGATATGAACGGACTAACAGTAACCATCCCTATTGCACGGTACCCTCAACTGTGTCTGCATAATAGTAATGAAAACTTCTGCTTCCAGTGGGGGGATGATGAGCGTTTTAAATTTCCTTCTTTATGACTTTGTACTCTCCAAGTTTTACCTATTAAATGTATATTGTTTAATTTTAAAAGTGCAAGAAGGGACTTCCCTGTGGCTAAGAGTCCACGCTTCCCATACAGGGGGCCAAATTCGATCCCCGGTCAGGAAACTAAGATCCCACATGCCACAGGGTGTGGTCAAAATTAATAAAACTTGTTTTAAATAAAAAATTGTACCATCATCTCCCTACTTGGGAAGCAGCAGTTAGTGTTTGGGGGCGGGAGGGGGGGGAAGTCCTTCACCTGAAATTAAGGAATAAGGAACAATAAGGAAGCATGATAATGGTGAATAATAGTGTCCACCATAACAATCACAGTACAATAGGACAAGCAGAGCCCTTTGGGCCAGGTTGAATAACTAGCAGTTTATTCTGCATCCTGCATCCCCAAATGAAACAAACTTTTGCCGTCTTCCCTCTAGAGCATCCAGCAGTGGGATAATCAACAGGATAAGTACAGGCAGTGAAGCAGGAAAGCATCTCCACTAGGAAGATGCCAGCAGCAAGTATGGCGAGGGCTTTCCCAGCAGCTACAGCTTGCATCCATCCAGCCACCGTGCCAGAGTGTCAGAGTGCTGGCAGTTGAGAGTCCAAGAGGGCCTACAGGGAAGAAGGCCGGGGAGTGTGAACCAGAGAGGGCTCCCTATATTGCAGCTCAACCCCCACTGGCCCATTTACACCCCTTGCCTGATGCCTGGAGCATTTGAGTGGGCACAGTTCTGAAGGCTTTTGTGCATCCCAAGTACGTCTCTCTCCATGGTTCCTCCAACCCTCGCAGGCGTGAGCATGAGTGCTCCCTCCATCTGCTATACAACACCCCCTTTCTCATAAACCCCACACTGTGAGATGGGGAGGCTGAGCTGTGAACTGTGAAATCCTTCTCCAGTCCTGCAAGGCATTTTTAACCTCCCTGAAGGGAGCATCGGAGAAGTTCTGTGACATATGTGATGAGTACTCGGCAGACTCTAGTTCTGAAATGGGAACCCCTGTCCCTGAGCCAGGGCCCCTTCCATGCACCTGTTTCACCCTTCACCTTCCAAAATTCCTTCCAGCTCCTCAATCCTCAACCCTAGTTCAGCTGGACTGAGTTTCTCTACCCTTTCCTCCTGATGCCTGTAAACATGACCCTGCCTATTCCCAGCCCCTTGGCCAGCTTCCAGACCCCACGTCCTCCTCTCTTATCCCAGAAGCTGTTGGAATCACCAGGCCAGCTGCAGACCATTAGACATCCTGTTAGTTCATCTCATCCCTTGGTCAGGTATGAGGTTCCATGTGAGGTCGTCCCACAGTTGGAACAGGGGCTGGGGTCCCCTGGCCCCTCATGGCTGCAAAGCAGCAGGGAGGGCATGCAGAGACATATTTGCGGAAATCACAGCACCCTCCTTAGCCCTGAGCAAGGCATTGCAGATGGGACTCCTGAGGACGTCGAGGAGGAAGGAGGGGTGGCCTGGGTCTTCTCCCATCCTGTCCACACCAGCTTCACAGAGCAGCCTGATCTGAGCTTTGGAAAAGCCACTGCAGCTTATTAACTTAATAAGAGCTCACTCCACTGGGAATTCTGAGGAAGTGAGAAGCCTTGATCAGCCTGGCCCAACACATTTCTACTTAGTGCCACACAACAAAGATGATTTTATCTCATTAGTGCTTACCCTAGGGGCCAGCCAAGCTTCCAAATTAACTGGAAAGTCAAGACTATGTATGAAAGATATTTCAAACACTCAGAAGACAGTTAACATTAACAAGAGGATTCCCTCTTTAAAATGCAATCTATTAGTGAGAAAATGGGTTAAGGCATAAGTGATGTCAAGGCTACCGACTAGCATTTGAAAAATACGAAGCTGGATTCCCTATCTCACTTTTCATATCAACGTAAGTTTCAAGAAGGACTAACAGTTAAGTATATTTAAAATGACAACTCTATTTTATGATTTATTTAACAAAAACTTAATATAGGTTATTTTGTGCCGGGCACTGTTCCAGCAGAGAGAGAAACATGGTTTGATTTCTTTACAATCTTTCATCTTAATCTTGGCTCCATCTTGGTTGCTACACATCTAACTAGGAGATGTATGAGACACGTAAAAGCAACACTGCCCTATAAACCCTGTAAAGGTGGGGACTGGGTTTTATTTGCTCAGGTATAACCTACAAGCTGGCTTAGTGCTTTGCATGGGATGCTGCTGCTGCTGCTGCTGCTGCTGCTAAGTTGCTTCAGTCGTGTCCGACTCTGTGGGACCCCATAGATGGCAGCCCACCAGGCTCCCCCATCACTGGGATTCTCCAGGCAAGAACACTGGAGTGGGCTGCCATTTCCTTCTCTAATGCAGGAAAGTGAAAAGTGAAAGTGAAGTCGCTCAGTCGTGTCCAACTCTTAGCGACCCCATGGACTGTAGCCTACCGGGCTCCTCCGTCCATGGGATTTTCCAGGCAAGAGTACTGGAGTGGGGTGCCATTGCCTTTCTCCTGCATAGGATGCTGCTGCTGCTAAGCCACTTCAGTCGTGTCTGACTCTGTGTGACCCCATAGATGGCAGCCCACCAGGCTGCTCTGTCCCTAGGATTCTCCAGGCAAGAACACTGGAGTGGATTGCCATTTCCTTCTCCATGCGTTCTCTAGGACATAAGCAACATGATGAGTTTCCCTGGTGGCTCAGTGGTAAAGAATCCGCCTGCAATGCAGGAGACCACCTGCACTGCTGGATATGTGGGTTCGATACCTGGGTTGGGAAGATTCCCCTGAAGAAGGAAATGGCAACCCACTCCAGTATTCTCACATGGGAAATCCCATGGACAGAGGAACCTAGTGGGCTACGGTCCATGGTGCCACAAAGAGCTGGACACAACTTAGCAACTAAACCACCACCACCCATCTAAAGTCACACACTAATGGGACCTGACGTGTGGGTGAAAGTCAGGAACACAGGCTACTTACCATGCTCCCATCCCTCTTTTTCCTTTTACAATTATCTTGGCACATTCGATTGTCCTCTTTAAATCTGGATTCAGTAAAGCTGTGAAGAAAACGAAGTGGAATGATACCATGTCACCACTCAGCAGCTAAGTCAGAGTGATGTCAAGGAAGCTACCAGGAGCTCACGTTAGAGAGGGTTTTAATTCCTTTTTTTACGTTTTATCTAGTAGGAGGGTTTTTTCAGGGTATTTGTTCTACTATAGTTTCATCACAACACCCCATACCACCTCTACTACAGATAGTTGCATATTTCTCCCATTGGATTCTGGAGATAAATACACATCATCTTCTTATGAGGTATACAGTACAGGCCTGTCTTCTCCCAGTGATCACTTCCACCTGTCAAAGTAGCAGCCTCTGCTCCCCTTGAGGAAGAGTATCAGTTATACTAGGCCTAACCAGAGCTGCCTGGTCTCACCCCTCATGCTCTTCCTTGCCTCCTCCTCTGCCCATCTGGACATGAGTCTCCCTCGCTGCATCCCAGGCCACCAAGCCCACAGCTCTCTCTCCCTGTGGACTCTGGACAGTGCGGCATAGCCTCCTGTGACCCCATTCTGGATTTGGCTCAGCCCAGCCTCCGCCAGGCCCTCCTCCTCTCAGCTCCAAACTTGTAAACTCTGGTCACTGGGAAAGCAGCCCCCTGAGCTCAACGTGGCTGCCCTCCACCCTCCACAGCCCCCAGCATGGAAGGAGGGACCTACCAGAGCAAGACATGTGGCAGCGGTTCCTGCCGTGGTCACACCAGTCGTGGTTGCGGATCTGAAAGAGGCCATAGCCGATGAAGTCACCGCGCGAGTTTTCATAGACAGCCATAGGGTTGAACTTGCTCTCAAAATAAGCCAGGCACACCCCTAAGACGGAACAGACAGGGTATGGCTCAGAGGAGCACTGGGGAAGCCTGGAAAGGAGCTAGTGGTTAAAGAGGTGAGGAGGAGGGTTGAGAGGGGCCACTCACAGTTTTCAAGGCTGTAGCCCTCAAAATCACTCAGGCCTCCTTCATGGAGCTTCTTAGCCACCACGCAGCGCCCCAGAACCGCAGTGTCACTTGGAACCACCAGGTACCCAATGAGAGACAGCACCATGGATGCCTTCATCCTCCTGAGCTCAGGGTGCTGGCTGGTAGGGGAGAGGATGGAGTCACAAGCAATCCCCACTGAGATCACAGGGACCCTGGCAGAAGAGAAGGGTGCTGTGGGTCTGTGGGTCTGTGGGTATATGACTCGGTATGTTCAGAAAACGTAGAGGCCTTCCTGACTTAACCACAATGCTTAGTTCATCAGAGTCCCGCCACGACTAACACAACGGCCACTGTCATATTGGATTATTCCACCACTGCTTTTTCTCCTGGAATACAAATTCTGAGCTGTGGCCTTAACCTTTACGCTGTCTTGACCCCAGATTTTCTACAAACGAGACTCCAGGGACCTTGTCTCTTGTCCTCACAGGGAGACCTGGTCCAGTCCAGATGTGCCACTGACTCATTGGAAATGGCAGAGCAGTCCCTTCGCCTCACAGAGCCTCTCCTTTCACACCTATTTTCCCTTCGTTCACCTTCACGCCGTCACATTCACCTTGCACGTTTCCTTTCTTTGTACATGTGCATCTCATCTCTACCACAGGTCCTTTGCACCTGCTCTTCCTTCTGCCTAGAACATGATTTTCTCCAACCACCATAGAGCCTGCCCTTTCCTGTTCACAGTCTCAGCTCAAACAAGCTCACCAACTCAAATAGGATCACTTTCCCACTGCCCTATCACAGAAAATAGCTTTTGTTTTCTTCATAATACATGTAAATTTCAGAAAGGTCCTTGTTCATTTTTCATTCATTTGTCTACCTCCCCTGTCAGAGCGTAAGCAGCAGGCATGCAGGAACTTGGCCTGCCTTGTTCTCTGCTTCATCCTCAGAACTCAGAACAGACCTTGGGACACAGTAGGTCCTCAGTGAATCTTTGATGAGTGAATAAATGAATGAATAAACAAAACCTCATCTTCCCAACAGAACTGTCATCGGATGAGCAGTAAGCGAATTTGCTGATAAGCGTCTCCTGCAGCCAGGGATCATCCTGCCTGTCCCAGTTCCTGCCCAGGATACACCCACTCACCCTTCTTCCGAGGCCCTTGGTGCCTCCTCAGAGGAAAGGGAGAGCAGCCACTCTGGCAGCCTTTCCTTTATTGCAGGAAAGTTGCTCTATCTACACTCTGGACATTTCACTGTCTTGATAACCCATTTGCCTTCACTCAAGAGCTTCCAAACTGTAAGTCCTTCTTCCTGACCTGCTTTTCTGGAATCTTTTCTATGACATCAGTTGCTATGCACCAGAATATTCCGACACAGGGATCAGTTGGTCACCAACGCATTTGTATTAGTTTTCTGTTGCTGCTATAACAAGTTACCTTCAGCTGAGCAGCTTAAATAACACAAATGTATCATCTTGAAGTTCTATAGGTCAGAAATCTAACAGGGCTCACCAGGCTAAAAGCAAAGTGTTGGCAGCATTGTTCTCCTTCCTAGGGGACCTAAAGGGGTCATTTGGGTGGTTGGCAGACTACAGTCCCTGTAGCCGTAGCACTGAGATCTCTGTTTCCTTGCTGGCTATCAGCTGAGGGTCATTTCCAGCTGCTAGGGGCCATCTGCCTTTCTAGGCTCTACCTCTTTCTTCTATCTTCAAAGATGGCAAGGGTGCTTAAAAACCCTCTTTCACGTTGAGTCTCACTTATCTCCCCTTCCACTGTTGAATCTCATGGACCACTTTCTGCTTCCTCTCCCACTTTTTTTTTTTTTTTTGTGAGGATACTTCCTTTACAATGCTGTGATGGTCTCTGCTGTCCATCAACATGAATCAGTCATAATTATTTATATATATCCCCTCCCTCTTGAGATCCCCCACCCCTCTAGGTCATCACAGAGTAGCAGGCTGGGCTCCCTGAGTTGTACAGCAGCTTCCCACTAGCTATCCATTCTATACGTGCTAGTGTGTGTAGATATACTCTTAAGGGCTTCCTAGATAGCGCAGTGGTAAAGAATCTGCCTGCCAGTGTAGGTGACGTTGGAGATGCAGGTAAATGTCAATGCTAGTTTCTCAATTTCTTTTAGCCTGTCCTTCCCCTGCTGCGTCCACTTTTAAGGCTACATGTGATTGCATTGATTCACCCAGACTCTTCAGGATAATCTCTCCATTTACATCATTTGGAGTTACCCACAAACAAACTTCTGCCAGGGGGCCTGGACTGGAGGCATGAGGGTTATGGTCATTTCTACTATGAGACATCCACACTCTGCTTCTGGGAGTGTTTCCAAGGAAGCAGCCCTAGCTGGTCCCTGGGATCCCTGGAAGCTCTGATGCTATAATCCCTCTCCAAGGGATAATGCATCATCACTCATTCTTCAGTAGCCATGACCTGAACGGAATTTGTATCAGGGGAGAAAGTTGTAGCCTTGGGAGTGGATATTATATGAGCTTATTGTTATCCAGACACTCTCTGGGTTCTGGGAGTGGACAGAGATGTGCTTGCTTTGAGGAAGGTGCACTGTGAGACCATCCTCTTCTGCAGTCCTGGAACTGGATGTGGTTTCCTTCCCTCCTTGGTTTGTATTCATTATAAAGGTGGTGAGGGGAGGGGGCGCAGAGAATGTGCTTTATTTAATGTGGAGAAATCTGGATGGCAGCACTCTAATCAAGGCATTAGGCTCAGCCCTGACAGCAGTGAGATGGCATGATCTTATACGCCACTCATGCCCTACAGGGAAAGCTACACACCAGCACACTGGCCGCTCATCTTCTTTTCCCCAGGCTTGGTGACCCAGGCATCAGTCATTGGTTTTTGGTCCCAAGTCTTCCAGCAAATCTGCTGAAATCCCTCCTCCGACAAGTGGAGAATACCTGTGTGTACGGGAAGGCCACCTTTAGCTCCAAAATACAGAGGTGTGCACGTAAGTGGGATCATGCCAGCTGTTCCATCACAGCTTTGGTTTCTGTAAAAATCATTTGTCACCTATAATCCAACAGTAAGATAGATCTGGCGGCCTCAAGTTCCAAGTCCCTTACAGGAGCCAGGGTCCCTGAAATGGGGCCAGGCTCAGCCTCTTCTAATTGGGGATGGGGATCCAGCCCTGAGTCCCTGAGTCTCACCTGCTCTCACAGGGCTGTGGTCTCTGAGTTTTCCCCAGCCCTGGGCCCGAGCTGAACTTCTCCTGAGCTTTCCCCAGCAGATGGAGATCCATCTGCTCTTCAGACATCACCCAATAACACAATCTAAAATTACCCTTGAATCTGTGTCAGTATCTGCATCTATATCTATACAGTGTCTGCACACAGACATACAAAATGCCTGGAGATAAGAACAGATGCTGGCCAGTCAATCCTGTAAACACTCAAGAACATTCCAGGTAGAAGTTCACTTTGGAATGATCTAGTTTACCTATTTTCACAAGTGTTTCTTGCCTTGGAGCCAATCTCATGCAGAAACCCTCGCTGCCTGCTCACCTTCCTTGCTGTCTTTGCAAGCGGCCCATAGAGGCCATATCAGGGCTTGGGGAACGAGCATCCAGTTCACCACGTTATTCATATCTGAGCAAGACAGAAACAGGACCAGGACTAGAACTCAGGGCTTATGAGCCTAAAGAAGTCTGGGAATCCATTTTTGGTCATCCAGCCAAAACCATTCCTCCCTAAAAGAACCTCAGTAGTGTTTACGCACTGGCAGAGACCCCTGAACTGCAAAGGAGGTGGCCCCTGTCCCTGGCCTACAGACAGATGTATGACCCAGTTCTGATCAGTAGGATGTAAGGGGAAACCCACTGGGGAGAGAGCTTCTGGCAATGATTTCCCTTTGGCAACAGAGACAAGGAAAGAGAGTGTCCCATTCAAGGCCACCCTGCTTCCCTCTTGAACTTAGCCACCCAAGGCATGATGCTGTTATTTGACATGACAAAACACAGAAAATGACACAGATACCAAATCACAGCCTGACACCCCTGATCCCTGAATCACTATCAGCAGCCGCCCATCTCTAGACTTCTTATGCAAGAAAAACAAAGCTGTGCGGCGTGAGCCCCCACTTCGTCACACTTGTACTTGCTGCTGAAAGCATCTCTGACAGATTCAAAGGATCTGTGTAAATCTGCCACAGGTTTATTTTCAAAGCCAAGCATTTTTAGCTGTGGTGTTGCTTGCCTAGTTTCAAAGAATATTTTAAAACTTTATCTGAAATGGCATCAGAAAGAAAACAGCCCCACTTTTGTCTACTCACTGAGTGCTTGTCTGAGGCAGTGTGTTTGCAGAAAGCGGGAAGGAAGAGGAGGTGTTCTCTTTTATGAACAGTCTTCTAGTTTCGCCCGGAGGACAAAGCCTCCCTCAGCTACTGAAATGGAAGGAGAAAGACCTCATGGTGAGCCAAGAGAGATGTTGAGCAGGGAGCCAGCAGGAGACCCATCATGACCTTGCGTCTTGGCATGAGGGGGAGGCAGCCACCGTTCCCATCCCAGAGGCTTGGGACACAAAGAAGATGAGAAAAACCAGCAGGAACCACCTCACACTTAAGGGTCCTCCGTGGAAAAGAGAGGCAGAAAGGCACAGAGCTGCCAGGTTGTAAAAGAAAGGACATCCCCCAGACCCATGTGGTTGGGGTAGGGTGACCAACTGTCCCCATTTGTCTGGGATGCAGGGATTTCTAGGGATGTGGGACTTTTAGAGTTAAAATTGGAAAGTCCTGGTGTGGAGCTTCTAAAAAGGAGTTCCTTGTGTACATGAGATACACATGAGATTAAGCCCCGACCTTCTCATCTCTCTAGCCCCAAGCATGATGGGAAATAAGCCACAGAGACAGCCTGGCCTGTTGTTGGGGGGTTCAGGCTGAGCTGTCTTCAGTAATCCCATAAGGTCAGAGGGAACAGAGGCAATGAATGAATGAATGAGTAGGTGAATGAATGAGTAGGTGAATGAATGAATGAATGACTTCAGTGGGGTAACTACTTATTCATGCTTTGAGCACTATCATTTTCCATTGATTGACACTTAATTCCATCCATTGACAAGCACCAGTGAATCCACTGCCTCTTACAGCAAGGCCTCTTGGAGCAAAGAAAACCAATTTGAAGCCACGAATCCAAAAAATCACATCCACAGACATTTCATACTCATACTTGCATTTTTCTGCCTTGGAGGAAATTGCTTTCCATTTGAAGAGTTGACGAGAGCACAGAAAAGATGACTTACAATCTAGACATCTGCGCCCAGTGCCAAAGAAGATGGGCCCACGGGAAGTACTGCAACGTAGAGACGGCCAGAACCTCTCCTGCAGCCCAGGCTCTGGTGCGTGCTGTGCAGGCGTGCTAAGTCGCTTCAGTCACGTCCAACTCTTTGTAACCCTATGGACTGTAGCCCACCAGGCTTCTCTGTCCATGGGATTTCCCAGGCAAGAGTGCTGGAGTGGGTTGCCACTTCCTCCTCCAGGGGATTATCCTGACCCAGGAATCAAACTCTCGTCTCTTATGTCTCCTGCATTGACAGGCAGGTTCTTTACCACTAGGGCCACCTGGGAAGCCCTTGGGGCATGGCTTATTCAGGTCATGTCATTTTATGTTCCCGATAGCCCTGAGAAATGGCTCCATTTTACAGAGGAGGACCCAACGCTTCAGGATCTGGGTAGCCTGCCCAAGGTCCCACCAACAGTGAGTGGTGGACCCCAGGTCTGTCTGACTCCCAAGGCCAGCATCCTCTTAAACACTCTGCTGCTGCTGTGCTCCAGGAATAGAAGCCCTGGGTGAGTCCTGACATTGCTGCTTAATAGCTGTCTGACCTAAAACAAGATGTTTCGCTCTCCAAACCTCAGTTTCTCTATCTGCAAGATGGGGATAGAAGTAGTGCTGATTTCATCAGATCAGGTTGTGTGGCAAGTTCTAGTCCATAATAAGCCCTCTGTGAGTTCCAAGGATGAAGGAGAAGGGACTCCAGGAGGGGAGTGCAAAGGTAGTATGAGTGAGCCAGATTGGCAGTGAGGAGAGCTGGCCGGCGAGGCTGTAGGCTGAGGGGTGAGACCAGTGGACGTCTACCCTGGCTGCACATCAGAAGCATCTGGGGTGTCACACTTCAAACTATGGAGTAGGACCAGTGCTTGGGTCCTATAATCTGAAAGTAGGACCCAAGCACTGGTATTTCTACAACTCCCCAGGAGACAACAGTGTGGTGCCAGAGTTGAAAGCCTTTGGCCTAGACCTTTGCTCTTAAACATGAGGCCCTTGGAGAAGCAGGAGTGTCATTGGAAACATGTTAGAAATACAGAATCTCAGGCCCACCTCAGATCTGCTGAGTCGGATCTGCATTTGAGCAAGATCCCTGGGTGATTCGTGTGCACATTATTTTTTAAATTTAATTAATTAATTTAATTAACATTAAATTGCCGTATTGGGTTGTGCCACAGGGCAAGCAGCATGTTAGCTCTCCAACCAGGGATCAAACCCAAGCCTCCTGCAGTGGAAGCATGGAGTCCTAACCGCTGGATCACCAGGGAATTCTCATGTGTACGTTAAACTCTAAGCATCCCTGGGCTAGTCTGTGGGTCACAGATGGGGAAAAAATCAGCAAAATGCCAGGCTTTGAACCCGTTTAAAAGCCAAAGTACAAGTGAGAGGGGGAAATGAGGGGCAGCTGTTTACAGCAGTCACTCATGGATAACCTAATCTGGCAAATGCAAAGGGCAAGGGTGTGGCAGGTCTCTATATGTTTAAACTTCAATGAATCCAGATCGCGGATGCTCAGGAAGTCCGGGATTCTGCCGGCCGCCCAGTGTTTGCCCACCTGCTACTGTATCAGTCAGAAGACTAACATTATCTGGTGTCAAAAATGCACCTGGCCTGGGATTAGCAGGAGAATATCAGCCTGCATGAGGCCTTGGGATTATGACAGGGAAGTAATTCCCAAAGGGCCTTTTCCTCACCCAGAATGAGCAGCTCTCCATCCCTGGGCAAGCGGGCTGCTGAGGCCAGTTCTAAGGGAAGCGGGTGGTGGCTGGGTTCCCAGCTGGGCTGTGAGCTCAGTGTCTGTGACAGAGTGTGAGGGACCCTCTGTTGTGGCCCCAGAAACAGGACTTTCTTGGGAGAGAAAGAGGGTCCCCAACTTCTGGAACCTGAAGAAATGATATTTTAATCAGTGTTTACTATCTCTGATAATCCCAATAGGTTCATCATCATGTCATAACAGGCAGCTGGAAAGCAGATTCTACATCTTAAATCGAAAGCACTCAAGAAGACAGTATAAGCACAAAGGCTCAGTTTTTACAAAGCACTTCTGTCTGGCTCAATATTTACCATTATCTTAGCAGAGCCAACTCTTTGGGTTTGCCTTGATAATCTTATCAAAGCTATGGACCCTGCCCCTATAAAATGAACATAAATGCACACTACCAGGACTTCCCTGGTGGTCCAGTGGCTAAGACTCTGCATTCCCAATGCAGGGGGCCCAGGTTCGATCCCTGGTCAAGGACCTTAGATCCCACATGCTGCAACTAAGACCCAATGTAGCCAAATAAATAAAAATAAATATTAAAAAACACACACACAAGTACAGACAACTTCGGGGAACCCCTGAGCAGTCACCTGAATCACTTCCTTGAATCTGTTTTAGAGTAACCTAGATAGCGTATTCAAAAGCAGAGACATTACTTTGCTGACTAAGGTCCGTCTACTCAAGGCTATGGTTTTTCCAGTAGTCATGTATAGATGTGAGAGTTGGACTGTGAAGAAGGCTGAGCGCCGAAGAATTGATGCTTTTGAACTGTGGTGTTGGAGAAGTCCCTTGACTTGAGAGTCCCTTGGTCTGCAAAGAGATCCAACCAGTCCATTCTGAGGGAGATCAGCCCTGGGATTTCTTTGGAAGGAATGATGCTAAAGCTGAAACTCCAGTACTTTGGCCACCTCATGCAGAGTTGACTCATTGGAAAAGACTTTGATGCTGGGAGGGATTGGGGGCAGGAGGAGAAGGGGACGACCGAGGATGAGATGGCTGGATGGCATCACTGACTTGATGGACATGAGTCTGGGTGAACTCTGAGAGTTGGTGATGGGCCGGGAGGCCTGGCGTGCTGCGATTCGTGGGGTCACAAAGAGTTGGACACGACTGAACGACTGAACTGAACTGAAGCAGACTAAAATAAAATTCTGTTTGCTTGCTTCCCACCATCCATTAGCACTTCTGATAATGCCACACATTTCTTTCAGGGTCTACCTACTTTCAGTGTCAATACTCAAGTTTGGAGCATGTGACCCGAGGCTGAGCCACGCAGTGCATCCCATACCCCACTGGTTCAGGGATAGATACGTCGACCCATTCAGGACCCATAAGGCTCAGTGAAAATTAAAGGAAGGTCCTTGACTCTTTTCTGTTGATGTCAAACCTGAAGGCTGTGGCCACAGCAGTGAGAAGCTGGAAGTTGCCATCTTGGGATCACACGGAAGAGTCTTCGTGTTAATGGACTCAACACAAAGTAAGCAGAGCCCAGAAATGAAGAGAGAAACCATGTCCTGAACACAGCCTTTGAGCCTTGAAGTCCTGTCAGATCTGTCTTTGGATGGTTTAGTAAATAAAACCACAAGTCCATGCGTTAAATAGTTTGAATCACATGCAACAGAAAGTGCTCAGATGGATAATCTTTATTAATTCATTGGATAGTCTTATGGCCCTTCATGCAGCTACCAATTAAACAAATAATGTCACTCTACAAGTGTTCTTTATGACCTGTTTTGGCTTTTCAATTTCACTAAATCTCTTCATCCCTAGAGTTAATCCTCTGCTTATCCCAAACACCTTTATAAATAAAGCTCTTCTGTTACAAGTTTCCTTCACTTACCTGTACCATGATATTTATCATGTACCACAGAATTCCAAATTGTCGTATTATATCTTATTGCAATAGGTGAATTATATAAATCTGATTAAAGCAGCCTAGTGGCTGAGTTCCAAATTTTAGATCTCAATACTTAAGAACACAAATATTCTGAAATCAATTCAATGCTGTAATTGTCATTAAACATAACTTTAAGTAAGATTATTCTTAGATCTCAATGATACACATGCCATTTTTTCAGACTACAGAGTGTTGATTTCTAGCCAGCAAGGGTGGGAAGAGGCTTCAGCCAGCCAGATTCTGGATTTCAGTGAATTCTCTACAGTCCTGTGAAAAGGTTGTGACATGTGATAAAGCCAGGCAGACTTGAGATAAAATTTGGCTCCTCTAATTACCAACTCATGTCACCTCTGAGTCTCCAGTTCCCCATATAAAAATGAATGTATTTACTACTATATATAAAATAGATAAGGAACAAGGACCTACTGTATAGCACAGAAAACTAAATTCAATATCTCTCTTTAATTGATAATGGAAAGAAATATGAAAAAGAATCAATATATGTGTATATGTGTAACTGAATCACTTTAATATACATCTGAAACTAATACAACATTGTGGTCCAGTGGTTAAGACTCCACCTTCCAATGCAAGGGGTGCAAGTTAGATCCCTGGTTGGGGAAGTTTTGCATGCCTTGGGGTGTAGCCAAAAATAAATAAATAAAATTTTAAAAAATTGTAAATCAATCATACTTCAATTTAAAAAATTATCCCTCAAGCTTAAGATTTTAAAATTGCACTGTGGTAACTTATACCTCAATTTTTTAAAACATGGACTGATATATACATATATGTAGGTATATACATGTATATGTACGGCACCCCACTCCAGTACTCTTGCCTGGAAAATCCCATGGATGGAGGAGCCTGGTAGGCTGCAGTCCATGGGGTTGCTAAGAGTCAGACATGACTGAGCGACTTCCCTTTCACTTTTCACTTTCATGCATTGGAGAAGGAAATGGCAACCCACTCCAGTGTTCTTGCCTGGAGAATCCCAGGGACGGGGGAGCCTGGTAGGCTGCCGTCTATGGGGTTGCACAGAGTAAACATGACTGAAGTGACTTAGCAGCAGCAGCAGTATACACTTACCCTATGCACACTATATACATACACATATATAATATATATGCATGCATTATATATAATATTTATGCATGTGTGTGTATTTTACAAATGTATATATTATAGATTCATATATGTTATCATTTCTAAATCTAATCAAGGAGTTTTTCTTTTGACTACTTTTCTTTTACTCCTGGCACAGTTTAAACTTTTGTTTTCCTCAAAATCAGTCTCCTTTTCTTATCTTTAAATCAGGGATTTTACCATGTTACTCTATGATTGGCAAAAGCATATTTTAAGCTTTAAATATTTTCTAAATAGCTGACTCATCAGGAGTCATAGAGTACTAGTCTTAAAATGCCAGGGATCAAGTTCATTCTGCCCAAGCACACAGCATAACCTTCCTCCTTCTGATACCTTGCCTCCCTTCCTGGATGCACCGGAAGTGATCTCTTATCTCAGACCTCTGTGCCTTCACACATGCTGTTCCCTGTGCCTGGAAAACCCTTCCTTCTTTTTTCATCTGTCTGACTTCCCTACATCCTTCGAAAACCTAACCATTCTCCTTGGCATCCTCCCCCTTTCCTTTATCTGCTTCCCATGCATGGCCTCTGGGAATTCTTCCCACTGAACTCTGTCTGTTTCTGACTCTGTGAATGTGTCCAGCTCATGTCCAGAGATACATCTGCAAGGTTTTACCTCCCCTTCCAATATTGCCCAGCAAACAGAGGGTCAGCAGTTTGTCAGGACATGACCTCCAAATGGATAGACAACCTTAGGTTCAACTGAAGCACCGCAGTTTTACACGGTTTTCATAAATCAAAAATTTCCAATATTGCAAAAAATCTGGAGACTGAGGAAATGAGGTGTTCATAAAAACAAAAGTGCTGTGAATGCAAATGTGTAAACAAGAAGCTTCTCTTTCCTATGAAGATTAATTGCCCCCCACGGGCTAGCAGCAAAAAAAAAGAGAGTAATGAAGGATGTCAGAATTATTTATAAAGATCTGGCTCCTGTAGCTTTGATAAATTTATCATAAAATGCTCTACAGAACCTCAGACCCAGTGGGAGCCAGTTGCTTCTGTGATCACAACTCGAGATGTGTTTAAGGTTCTGCCTCAGGCTGAGTTTCAGAAACATCAAATGCCGGAAAGTGTGTGTGTGTGTGTGTGTGTGTGTGTGTGTGTGTAGATAAGAATAGTCATAAAAGCTTTGGAAAACTAGAGAACTATTTGAAAATATATCTCATCAGGGACTGCAAGTCTTTGAAATATCTACTCCAAATCCCCACTCATTTTCCCTCCATATAACTCCTGGGTAGAAAGACACAGAAGACCTGCTTTTGTGAATTTAAATACAGGCTTCCAATCTAGAAATCAAGTGAACATTAGTGATTCTTAAGGATAAGAGATGAAATCTCTGAGTAAAACCCTCAGTTCCACCCAAGATTCGTGATTCCAGAGATGTCTCCCACCATCTACTAGCTACCGGTTGTCACCACTTCCAATCTTTCCTTCAATGTAGGAAGTATTTTCAATAAATAAGTTGAGGGAAGAGGAATAAGAAAGTCAAGTGGAGGGGATAATCATCTGAGCATCTCTGGATCCTCTTCAGTTAGCTCTCAGTTCAGTTCAGTCGCTCAGTTGTGTCCAACTCTTTGCAACCCCATGGAGTGCAGCATGCCAGGCCTCCCTGTCCATCACCAACTCCCAGAGTCTACCCAAACTCATGTCCATTGACTCGGTGATGCCATCCAGCCATCTCATCCTCTGTTGTCCCCTTCTCCTCCTGCCCTCAATCTTTCCTAGCATCAGGGTCTTTTCAAATGAGTCAGCTCTTCACATCAGGCGACCAAAGTATTGGAGCTTCAGCTTCAGCATCAGTCCTTCCAATGAACACTCAGGACTGATCTCCTTTAGGAAGGACTGGTTGGATCTTCTTGCAGTCCAAGGGACTCTCAAGAGTCTCCTCCAAAACTACAGTTGAAAAGCGTCAATTCTTCAGCACTCAGCTTTCTTTATAGTCCAATTCTCACATCCATATATGACCACTGGAAAAACCATAACTTTGACTAGATGGACTTTTGTTGGAAAAGCAATGTCTGCTTTTTAATATTCTGTCTAGATTGGTCATAACTTTCCTTCCAAGGAGTAAGCATCTTTTAATTTCATGGCTGCAATCACCATCTGCAGCGATTTTGGAGCCCAAAACAATAAAGTCAGCCACTGTTTCCCCATCTATTTGCCATGAAGTGATGGGACCAAATGCCATGACCTTAGTTTTCTGAATGGTGAGCTTTAAGCCAACTTTTTCACTCTCCTCTTTCACTTTCATCGAGAGGTTTTTTAGTTCTTCTTCACTTTCTGCCATAAGGGTGGTGTCATCTGCATATCTGAGGTTATTGATATGTCTCCCAGCAATCTTGATTCTAGCTTGTGTTTCTTCCAGTCCAGCGTTTCTCATGATGTACTCTGCATAGAAGTTAAATAAGCAGGGTGACAATATACAGCCTTGACGTACTCCCTTCCCAATTTGGAACCAGTCTGTTGTTCCATGTCCAGTTCTTCTTGTTGCTTCCTGACCTGCATACAGATTTTTCAAGAGGCAGGTCAGGTGGTCTGGTATTCCCATTTATTTCAGAATTTTTCACACTTGTGATCCACACAGTCAAAGGCTTTGGCATAGTCAATAAAGCAGAAAGAGATGTTTTTCCGGAATTCTCTTGCTTTTTCGATGATCCAGATGATGTTGGCAATTTGATCTCTGGTTCCTCTGCCTCTTCTAAAACCAGCTTGAACATGTGGAAGTTCACGGTTCATGTGTTACTGAAGCCTGGCTTGGAGAATTTTGAGCATTACTTTACTAGCATGTGAGATGAGTGCAATTGTGCAGTAGTTTGAGCATTTTTTGGCATTGCCTTTCTTTGGGATTGGAATGAAAACTGACCTTTTCCAGTCCTGTGGCCACTGCTGAGTTTTCCAAATTTGCTGGCATATCGAGTGCAGCACTTTCACAGCATCATCTTTTAGGATTTGAAATAGCTTAACTGGAATTCCATCACCTCCACTAGCTTTGTAGTGATGCTTTCTAAGGCCCACTTGACTTCACATTCCAGGATGTCTGGCTCTAGGTGAGTGATCACACCATCGTGATTATCCGGGTCATAAAGATCTTTTTTGTACAGTTTTTCTGTGTCTTCTTGCCACTCCTCTTAATATCTTCTGCTTCTGTTAGGTCCATATCATATCTGTCCTATATTGAGCCCATCTTTGCATGAAATGTTCCCTTGGTATCTCTAATTTTCTTGAAGAGATCTATAGTCTTTCCCAGTCTATTGTTTTCCTCTATTTCTTTGCATTGATCACTGAGGAAGGCTTTCTTATCTCTCCTTGCTGTTCTTTGGAACTCTGCATTCAAATGGGTATAGCTTTCCTTTTCTTCTTTGCTTCTCGCATCTCTTCTTTTCACAGCTATTTGTAAAGCCTCCTCAGACAGCCATTTTGGATTTTTGCATTTCTTTTTCTTGGGGATGTTCTTGATCCTTGTCTCCTATACAATGTCATGAACCTCTGTCCATAGTTCATCAGGCACTCTGTCTATCAGATCTAGTCCCTTAAATCTATTTCCCACTTCCACTGTATAATCATAAGGGGTTTGATTTAGGTCGTACCTGAATGATCTATTGGTTTTCCCCACTTTCTTCAATTTAAGTCTGAATTTGGCAATAAGGAGTTCATGATCTGAGCCACAGTCAGCTCCCAGTCTTGTTTTTGCTGACTCTATAGAGCTTCTCCATCTTTGGCTGCAAAGAATATAATAAATCTGATTTTGGTGTTGGCCATCTGGTGATGTCCATGTGTAGAGTCTTCTCTTGTGTTGTTGGAAGAGGATGTTTGCTATGACCAGTGCGTTCTCTTGGCAAAACTCTATTAGCCTTTGCCCTGTTTCATTTCGTACTTCAAAGCCAAATTTGCCCATTACTCCAGGTGTTTCTTGACTTCCTGCTTTTGCATTCCAGTCCCCTATAATGAAAAAGACATCTTTTTTGGATGTTAGTTCTTAAAGGTCTTAAAGGTCTTTATAGAACCATTCAACTTCAACTTCTTCAGTGTTACTTGTCAGGGCATAGACTTGGATTACTGTGATATTGAATGGTTTGCCTTGGAAACAAACAGAGATCATTCTGTCGTTTTTGAGATTGCATCCAAGTACTGCATTTCAGACTCTTTTGTTGACTATCAGTTAGCTCTGGGAAGACATAAATGTTAACAGGAAGTGAAAGTAATATCTCTCCATAGGTTCAAGGAAAACAGCATCTTGCTACTTGTAATTCTTTATTGTTTAGTTGCTTAGCTGTGTCCAGCTCTTTGCAACCCCATGGACTATAGCCCGCCAGGCTCCTCTGTCCATGGGATTTCCTGGGCAAGAATACTGGAGTGGGTTGCCATTTCCTCCTCCAGGGGATCTTCCTGACCCAGGGATCAAATCTGTGTCTCCTGCATTGACAGGTGGATTCTTTACCACTGAGCCACCAAGGAAGCCAGCATCAGATGTATGAGCTGCTTAATACGCCATTAGGACACAAGATGTAAGTGGATGCTAATAAATATTACCAATAGTATATAGGATGTGATGTGCATGGCCTCAGAGTTCTTTTCATTCATTCATTCACTCATTCATTTATCCATTCATTCATTCATTGAATGAATACGTACTAAGGTCTACCTTGTACCTGACAGTGTTCACCGCACTCGTGATATGGTAGTGAACAAATCAGGGTGGAAAAATGAAATACTATTCAGCCATTAAAAAGAACGAAATTTTGCCATTTACAGAAACATGGATGGACTTGGAGGGCATTATTCAAAATGAAATAAGTCAAAGAAAGAAAGACAAATGCCACTTGGCATCAGTTATATGAGGACTCTAAAAATACAACAAGCTAATTCATTTAACAAAAAAGAGCAGACTCAGTGATATAGAGAATAAGCTGGTGGTTATCAGTGAAGAGAGGGAAGAAAGGAGGGGCAATATAGGGGGAAGGAGTGGGAGGTACCAACAACTGGGTGTAAGATAAGTACAAGGATGTATTTATACAACCCAGGGAATACAGCCAATATTCCGTAATAACTGTAAATGGAGTGTAAACTTTAAGAATTATATTTTTAAAAATCCTGTTCTTGATGCAAACTGGTATATATGGAATGGATAAACAACAAGTTCTTATTGTATAGCACAAGGAACTATATTCAATATTCTGTGATAAACCATATTGGAAAAAAATATGAAAAAGAATGTATATATGTGAATAACTAAGTCACTTTACTGTAAAACAGTAATTAACACAGCATTGTAATTCAACTATAGTTCAATTAAAATTTTTTTAAATAAATAAAATGACTACTAACCAGAGATAAAATAATAAACAGAGGGAAAAAAATTTTAATCCTGCTCTCGTAGTGCTTACATTCTAGTACGGGGAGAAATACTATACACAGACAGATAGCCAGATGTGGCAAATATCAGACAGGGACGGACAGAGGCTGCCAAGTGTTCTCCTCAGAGCAGCTCCCTTTCAGGTTTTGCATTTTAGCCTTTAAATGAGGCTTCCCTTTAACCCCTAATCCTCAAGGCTACCATCCTCAAGTCTGCAAAACTGCACACTGTATGCCCAAGACATTCTGAGTTGCATTCCAGGGGAAATAGAGCATCTGAGGGGAAACAGCAATTACAGTTCTTTCCATAGTTGATCCTGATGTTGTTGTTTATTTACTCAATAGCATCCAAATGTTTTGCAACCCCATGGACTGTAGCCCTCCAGGCTCCTCTGTCCATGGGATTTCCCAGGCAAGAATACTGAAGTAGGTTGCCCTTTCCTCCTCCAGGGGATCTTCCTGACCCAGGGATCAAACCCACGTCTCCTGAATTGCAGGCAGATTCTTTACCGCTGAGCCACCGGGCTTCCCCCTTGATCCTAATATCCTGACTTAAAACAAGCCGTCTTCCCAAGTCTTGCAAAACTGATTTTCCCATCACTTTCAGAGAAAGCTGTGCTTCCCAGCAAATGCAATTCCGCATAGTCATCGAGATTCATGCTGATAATAGGGCCTCATGTCTCTCTGATTCAGTTTGGATCTTTCAAAAACGCCTTGATTAAATTTGGCTCTTCTGAAATGTCAGTGGCTTTGACTCAGGAAGTGTGAATTCTCAACAAGTTTGCCAAGTGTGGGACGCTTCCTTTGGTCACACATTCACTTGCTTCAGTGACTAAGTCCTGTGTCTTACACAAATGGGTGCATTTTTAGCCTGATGGCTGAGGAAGAATTCTTTCCAGAGCTGAATTCCCATTTCCCTTTGTCTTGCAGTTTCACTGTGCCATGTGGGGATGTCATGCCCGGGTCCCCTCAGTCTCCTGAGCCTGATTGTGCGGGTTCCCAGTGCATTCGGCAGTGACGCTCGAATGACAAGGGGACATTGAGGCAGTATCTGCTGGAGGGTGTCCTTGGCTGTGATAAAGCCCTTCACAGTTGCAGAAGTCTCTGCCGCCTCCTCTGTCTTCTCTCCCTCTTGAGCGCACGGCAGAAAGATTCTCTGATGTGATGCATCTGGCTGACAGAACAGACACAATGATAGTCCCCTCTGGGAAGCAGCTCCAAGAGTCAACTGCCATCCGCTCTGACAGGTGACAAGGGAGGAGGATGTGAATGAACCAGGTACACCTGTCCTTTAATAGCCTGACACCTGTAACAACCAGCACCCCAGGGATCATGGAAACAACGAACAGGGTTGGAATGGGAATCACGATGAGACTATGGGGAGATTTCAATGAGACCCTCTGTGTGTTGCTGGGGAACACATGGAAATATTATCTGCACTTCATCATGTATCCTGGTTCTTCTTCAGCCCAATACCTAAGACCTCCTGAGGGGCAGGACAGGAGAACCAGAGAGTCAAAACCTTAGCTTGCCTTTTAAATGTCCGAAGTCAACTCTGAGTCATAGGAAACTGAAGGACTTGGTATGAAATTTACAGACAGTCTAAAAACTTTGAAGACCTGTGATAGGGCAGGCCTAGTTTTCCCTGCTTCAGAGGCGAGGAGGGTGCCAAGATCAAGGAAGGGAGCACTCCGAGAGGAGTCACATGGGCAGCAAGGGAGGTGGACCCTGGGGGCGTCCCTGGAAACAGCCCTGCTCCTCCACCACCCACCAGATGGACCCTGCAGAGGATGGAGAATAGGACAGGGACCTCAGACAGGTGTGTGTGCTGGGGGAGGGGGTCCCAACAGAGAGGGCCCATGCCTAAGGTTGCAGATAAAATACAATACTGGGGACAGAGCAAAAGATCACTTCATGTTTACCTGAAACTCGGATTTTACTGGGTGACCTGTATTTTTACTTGCTAAATCTTGCAGCCCCATTTCTGCACCTCACTTCCTAGGGGAATCTGAAAGACCCCTCACTTCAAGCTTGAAGAGGGAGAGAGAGGCAAGGAAGGGCCACAGGACATAGTGACCTGGGTTGTATCACCACTCTGAGGCCAGCAGGGGAAGGAAAATGTTTGCTCTGCTTCCAGGGAGCCCCAGAGCCAGCCTGAGGTATGGTTTCCAAAGTCAGATGAGGAGGACACAGCTGCCACCTGCAAGGAACACTCCCTTTACATAGCGATTGATAGTGTCACTCAGCAGATGTTCACACACACAAACACACACACACACAGAGTACATGTGTCTCTGTGCAAAAACAGTAAAAACCCACACCGATGGAGAAATGTGCCAGTGATTGTTTGCATACTTTTATGCTTAATACTCTCTAAATGCATTAGTCTTTTCTTTGTCAGCTCCTCTGCCCTTGCAAAAACCCTATAAAGTGGGTATTTTTATTTCCATTTTCCTGAGGAGGCAGTATAGGCAAAGAAGTGAGCTGAGTATCCCAGAGTCACCTTGCTGGCGGAGGGCAGAACCGAGCTGTGAGGCTGGCTATTTGGTTCCAGAACTTGTACTCTTATCCTCCATGGGCTTGGGCTAAGGAATTCTGGAGTGAGAGGTCACTGTCGCAAGCCTATGACTGAGGGCAGACTGGGGCAATGACACTCCCAGGACCATGGAGAGGGCTGGCCCTGCCCAGAAGATGCTCATGGTCTCTAGCCATCCCTCCTGTCAGCCCTGGCATGCTGGGAATGCAGAGATATTCCAGGATAGAGAAAGGACAATTAAGAGATGAGTTTTAAACTCTGAGAATTGGGCACAGAAAAGGAGTGATGGCCCCAGAAGAGAACCAGCAATGTCTCCCGCACAAATCCCCGTATCCTCTAAGCCAGGACACAGAGACCTCTCTGATCTGAGGCAGAGAATGTGCAGGGGTGGTGGAAGCTATTTCTCCCAGATTAATGGCAGGGCTGAGCAGGCGTCTGAGGCCATAGGAACTTGGCGCCACTGCCATCTAGTGGTGATGCTGCCACATGGCATGTGGCTAGGACTCACTGAAGGCAACCAGAGGTGAAGCTATTCAGCCCTCAGAACTAAAAACTCCCACCGGGCTACGTGACTAGTGAAATGAGACAGGTCCCCAAAGCCTCTCTGAAAACCTTGTACACAGAGGGCTCAAGATTATCAAGATTAGAATCTCTCCTTCTGGAAAAGGTTCTTTGAGACAAATGCTTGCCAAGGTTTACATGTGTGTGCACTGTGTGCTAAGTCGCTCAGTCATATCTGACTCTGCAACCCCATGGACTGTAGCCTGCCAGACTCCTTTGTCCATGGAATTAATGTGTTAATTAATGCATGTGCAATTAACACTTTAATGTGTTAGTTGTTTATCAGATTAGCCAACTCTTAGGCAGGAGAAAAGTCAAGAGGGTGGGACATGGGACAGGTAAATTTTGATGGAGAAGATGTAATTCAGAAAGAGTTAAAGCACAGGACTTATATAACAAGGTCAGATTTGGGTTTCTATATATTCACAATGGAGGTGCCTAGGACGATCTGAGGGTGGCCTCCCTGAACAGCTTGAGCTCTAGTAGTATGAGACCTCCTTCTGTTTGATGTGACAGAAGGCCAGCATACACTAGCTTAAGCAAAAAGGGGAGTTATATCTCAAAACTGAAAAGTCCATGAGTAAACTAGTTTTAGTACAGCTGAATCCAGGGACTCTAATAAATGTCATCAGATATGTCTCTCACCATCTCTTGAGTCTGATTTCCTGTGTATTGGCTCAAATCTCAGGCAGGCCAATATGGCCACAACAGCAGCAGGCTTATCTTTTCCTGGCTTACTAGCAGAGAAACACTTGTTTCTCAGAGTTCCAGCGAAAGTTCCAGGGCTGATGTTCACTGGCTCAGCTTGAGACATGTGACCATCAGCAAGGCTCTCACTGGTCAGACTTAGAGCACATACCCACTACCGAAGCCAGAGGAAGGCTGAACCTGATTCAACCACTGAACCACATGGACGAAGAGTAGGGGAGCGGTGATTTCCACCCAATAATCAGCAATGTGTTACCAGAAGGCACAAGTTCTGCATGGATGTGTTTTTCACAGTGACATCAGGAGGACTAAGGAAAAGACTCCAGTTGCTGAAAGGCCAGCATGTGCCAGGCTAGAGCAGCCTTGCCATAATAAAATGCATCCAGCCCCTGGAGGGAAGGCTACAACCCCAACCCTACTCTGGCTGCAGATTAAGGGATCCTCGGGCCCAAGTTTTCCCATGAATTGGTGCTTCTCCAAGATGAGGGATGGGATATTTCTTTAATGCACATAGCTGCGTACTTCCTGGGGAGGACCTCTTCTCCTGGTCGTCTGGCTGATACCCAATTGCCCCTAAAGGCCCTCTGCCTACAAGTCCTCTACCCTCAGCTGAGTAGTACTCCCTTCCTGCTCTTCAGTTATAGGCTCTCTACACACATACTCCACTGCCACCACCAGTTCAAGACCTCCCTTCCCTGACGCTCCATCCTCTCCAGAGTATGTTTCCCACTGAGCCCCTCCTGTGGGCTATACCACCCAGAGAGGCCAAGCCCAGCCAGTAGCCCCCACTCATACCCTAACTCATCCTTCCAGAGGATTCTGGTCTTCCAACAACCCTGACGGCTCCCAGGACAGGAGCAGTGGCCTCCTTACCTCATCACCACCTTCAAGGCAGAGGACAGAAATGTCTACACACCTCAAGGAAGGACAAATTGGAGCAAATTATTTCATATCACAAGGCAAGAGAGCCAACAGCCAAACCAGGGTGGCTACCTGAAAGCGGCAACATGTGTCAGGATTCACTTGGGCTGCAGCAAAGCTGCGAAACTTGCCTGGGCCTCTAGCCCCATCTTTCTGGGCCATATCCTATCCCAAGCAAGAAGAGGCTGAGAAGTAGGAAGAGCTGACAAGTGACTTGGGTCTGAGCAGGGTCCAGGATAAAGGGGGAATGGGAGGCATGTGTAGCTGAGGTTATTTTTACCCAGATCTGAGCAAAAAGAGGCATGGGCTGGTCTGGCCAGCGCATCCCATCCTCTGGTACCTGGCCACAAAGTCAAGTGACCTGAAGGCAAGGCTGTATCTCCCCTCAGTGGGGCTCTCTGAGGCAGGACAGTTTCAGATCTTATTATAAGGCTCCATGAGGCCAGGCTTCTCTCCTCCTCAGACTGGGGCTCTTTGAGGGAAGGGCTGTGTTTTCTCAGGGCTCCCTGATTTGGGGCAGTGTTCTCCCTCAGAACGGGGCTCCCTAAGGGAGGGCTGTGTCCCTCTCTAACTGAAGCCCCTTGAGAACAGGACTGTGTCTCCCCTCAGATTCAGGTTCCCTGAAGGAGCTCTGTATCTCCCCCTCACTGTGGATCCTCAAGGGCAGGACTAGGTTTCTTCAGAGTGGGCTCCCTGAGGCAGGTCTATGTCTCCCCTGAGACTTGGGCTCCCTGAAGTCAGGGCTGTGCCGCCCTCAGATTGGGGGGTCCCTGAGGCAGAACTGTATCTCCCTTCAGACTATGGTTCTTGGAGAACAGGGCTGAGTTTTCCTCACAGTGAAGCTCCCTGAGTCAAAGTGGTCTCTCCTCTCAGTTCGTGGCTTCCTGAGGGAAGAGTTGTGTTGCCCTCAGATTCAGACTCTCTGAGGAAGTGCTGTATCTCCCTTCAGAATGGGGTTTCCTGAAGGTAAGGCTATATCTCCCCTCAGATTCTAGTTCCCTCAGGCAGATTTGTGCATCCCCTCAGGCTTGGGGTCCCTGAAGGCAGAGCTGTGTCTACCCTTTAACTGCAGCTCTTTGAAGACAGGGTGATGTCTCACCTCAGATTCCTGTTCCCTGAGGGAGGGTTTTATCTTCCCCCCAGACTGTGGTTCTTTTGAGAACAGGGCTGTGTTTTCTCATAGTGGGGCTCCCCAAGGTAGGAAGGTGTCTCCCCTCAGACTGGGGCTCCCTAAAGACAAGTCTGGTTTTCCCTCAGATTTACCCTCTCTGAGGCAGGGCTGTGTCTCCCCTCAGATTTTGGGTCCCTGAGGGAGCACTGTATCTCTCCCTCACTGTGACCCTCAAGGGAAGAGTTGTGTCTATACAGACTGGGGCTCCCTGAATGAGGGCTGTATCTCTCCCTCGGGCTGTAGTTCTTCGAGAGCAGGGCTGTGTTATCTCACAGTGTGGCTTCCTAATATAGAGCAGTGTCTCCCCTCAGAATGGGCCTTCCTGAAGACAAGGCTGTTTTCCCCTCAGACTGGGCTTCCCTGTCAGGACTGCAGGTCCCCTCTGACTGGAGTTCTTTGAGGACAGGGCTGTGTCTCACCTCAGATTCCAGGTCCTTGCGGGAGCTCTGTGTCTCCACTTCACTGTTGGTCCTCAAGGGCAGGTCTGTGTTTCCTCAGAGTGACTCTCCACAGACTGGCGCTCCCTGATGTTGGTGCTGTGTTTCCCCTCAGAGGGGCCTCCCTTTGCCCAGGGCTGTATCTCCCCCTCACACTATGGTTCTTCAAGAGCTGGGCTGTGTTTTCTTATAGTAGGGCTCCCTGAAGTAGGGAAGTATCTCCCATCAGACTTGTGCTTCTTGCAATCAGGCCTGTGTTTTCTCACAGTGGGACTCCCTGAGGTCAGGGATGTGTCTGCCCTCAGATTTGGGCTCCCTGAAATCAGGATTGTGTTTCTCCTCAGTGTGGGGCTCCCTGAGCAAGGACTGTATCTCTCCCTCAGACTGTGGTTCTTAGGAAGCAGGGCTGTGTTTCCTCATAATGGTGCTCCCTGAGGTAAGAAAGTATCTCCCCTCAGACTAGGGCTCCCTGAAGACAATGCTGTTTGGACCCTCAGATTCACCCTCCCTAAGGCAGGGCTCTGTCTCCCCTCAGATTCTGGGTCCCCAAGAGAGCACTGTATCTCCCCTCCTGTGTCTCCTCAAGGACATGGCTTTGTTTCTCCTCAGAATAGGACTTTCTGAGGAAGAGCTGTGTCTCCCCTCAGACTGGTACAGAATCCACTGGATTGGGGGCCAGAGGGAGGTTTGGGTAGCTGATGGGCAGATGCGAGAACTTCCCCCAAGTTCCCTGGAGACTCCCAGCCTTGAGGTCCTGGCCCCTCTAGAGACTGTGGCTCCTCTCTAGGGACTGTGGACTCAGGAGACTCAGGGAGTGCCTCCAGGAGCCAGTCACACATTGTCACTCCCGATGACAGGCAATGTGGATTGGTGTCAGAAGTCACACTAGGCTGATGCCCATATTAAGAAGATAGGTATCATTCTGGGGTCATGGGTCACCCTGGATTGAGGCCCATGATCAGGATCAAAGGTTAGTCTTATTTGAGACCCATGATAAGGGTTAACAGTCAGGCTAGAGTCAGGAATAAGTCTAGGGTCACGTGTAACTCGGGGTGGAGGCCTTAGATCATGGTTAGGGAGCAACCTGTGATCAAGGGTCAGATTTGGACTAGAGTCTAAGACAGGTCTAAGCAGAGTAGGCTTGCTGGAGGACCTCCATCTCTCTTGCTTATCCAGTCATCACCACGCTGGGCCTGTCATCCCAGGAGAGACCCCAGAAGTCTTCCCAGAGGGGTGACTGACAGGGACTAAGGCCCTAAAGCATGACAAAATCTTCCTTAAGAGATGTGTGGAGAAAGGCATTCCTGGCAGAAGGAACAGCCTAGGCAATGCCACGGAGGCATGAAAGAGCTTGGTGTTCTACATGGCAGAGCCCAGGCTTGGGCTGGGGCAGGGAAGAACAGCTGAAGCCAGACTAAAAAGGGGCAGGGAGGAGGTTCCCTCAGAGCCTGAGAGCAGGGTTAGAATCCTGGGACAGAGGGAAGGCGGCATCAGCTATGGATTTTAGGAAGAATCATTCACTTATTTGTTCATTCAATAAACATGATAGAAGGCTGCTTGCCAGGCACCATTCCAAGGACTTGACATACATTTGGGAGCAAAATACCTGAAAATCCCTTCCCTCGTGGAACTTCTCTGCTAGCAGGGAGAAAAAGACAATAAGTGAAATAAAGTGAATTAACAGATAGTCTAGTCAAGGCTATGGTTTTTCCAGTGGTTATGTATGGATGTGAGAGCTGGACTGAGAAGAAAGCTGAGCGCCGAAGAATTGATGCTTTTGAACTGTGGTGTTGGAGAATACTCTGTGAGTCCCTTGGACTGCAAGGAGATCCAACCAGTCCATCCTAAAGGAGATCAGTCCTGAGTGTTCACTGGAAAGACTGATGCTGAGGTTGAAACTCCAATACTTTGGCCACCTCACGCGAAGAGTTGACTCATTGGAAAAAACCCTGATGCTGGGAGGGATTGGGGGCAGGAGGAGAAGGGGACGACAGAGGATGAGATGGCTGGATGGCATCACCGACTCGATACACATGAGTTTGGGTGAACTCCGGGAGTTGATGATGGACAGGGAGGCCTGGTGTGCTGCGATTCATGGGGTCGCAAAGAGTCGGACACGACTGAGCAACTGAACTGAACTGAACTGAACTGAAAGGACATTGTGCCTTAGGAGGTGATAAGCACAGTGGGGAAAAAGTCTACAGAAAGTGAGGGGCCCCAGCCTGGGGGAAAGCAGTTTACAGTATGAAGTAGGGGAATCAGCCTTAAAGAGAAAGGTCAGGAGCCATAGTGATACCTGGGCAAGAGCATTCCAAGCAGAAGCATCTAACACCTAAGAGCAAGAGTAGGCTAGGAAACTGAAAACCAACTTACGGTTACTAAGGGGGAAGCAGAGGGGGATGAAATAAGAGCTTGTGGTTAACATATACACCTACTATATATAAAATAGATAACCAACAAGGACCTACTATATAGCCCAGGAACTACATCTTGTATCAGTTTAGTTCAGTTCAGTTGCTCAGTCGTGTCCACCTATTTGCAACCCCATGGACTGCAGCACACCTGGCCTCCCTGTCCATCACCAACTCCTGGAGTTTACTCAAACCCATGTCCATTGAGTTGATGATGCCATCCAACCATCTCATCCTCTGTCATCCCCTTCGCCTCTTGCCTTCAATCTTTCCCAGCAACAGGGTCTTTTCTAATGAGTCAGTTCTTTCACATCAGGGGGCCAAAGTATTGGAGTTTCAGGTTCAGTGTCAGTCCTTCCAATGAATATTCATGACTGATTTCCCTTAGGATGGACTGGTTGGATCTCCTTGCAGTCCAAGGGACTCTCAAGAGTCTTCTCCAACACCACAGTTCAAAAGCATCAATTCTTTAGCACTCAGCTTTCTTTATAGTCCAACTCTTACATCCAGACATGACCACTGGAAAAACCGTAGCTCTGATGAGACAGACCTTTGTTGGCAAAGTGATGTCTCTGCTTTTTAATATGCTATCTAGGTTGGTCATAACTTTTCTTCCAAGGAGCAAGCATCTTTTAATTTCATGGCTGCAGTCACCATCTGGAGTGATTTTGGAGCCCCCAAAAATAGAGTCTCTCACTATTTTCACTATTTCTCCATCTTGTATAACCTATAGTAGAAAGGAATATGAAATAGAATATATGTACATGTATCACTTTGCTTTATAGCAGAAACTAACACAATATTGTAAATCAACTACACTTCAATTAAAAAAAAAAAAGAGTGGCCCAAGAAGGAGTTTTTGAACTAGCAGGGAGACCATTATGGCTGGAGACAAGAGTGGGAGAAGTAGAGGTAAAGGAAAGGTAAAGAGGGATCTCACTCAGGATCTGTGGGCAATTTGAACTCATGAGCAAATCACCGTACTTATGTTTTTAAGATCTGTTTTAAAGTAATCCGTCTTAGCGAAATAGTTAAATAACACCATAGAATGCAGTCACCAGAACTCCGACTGTGGAAAGCCAGTAGACAGGACCCCATCCCAATTTCTTCCAAGGAGAACTTGCAAGGAAGAGAGGCAGAGAGATGGAGGGAGACTGTCTTGAATTATAACGTGTGAGCCTTATTTAAACAAAGAACTGGTAGAAAATAAAGGCATTTGTGAGGCAAAGAGGGAAAATTAAATAATGACTATTTAATGCTGTTTAGGAATTTGGGTAGGTTGGGGTGGTTAGCATAAAAATGGTATTGTGTGACAATGGTATTGTGGGTCTTTTTTTTCTTTAGTTCTTATTCTTTAGAATATCTACCTACGGAGATATTTGGGCTTACATGATAGCTGAGTTGGTAAAGAATCCACCTGCAATGCAGGAGACCCTGGTTCGGTTCCTGGGTCAGAAAGATCCGCTGGAGAAGGGAGAGGCTACCCACTCCAGTATTCTTGGGCTTGCCTTGTGTCTCAGCTGGTAAAGAATCTGCCTGCAATGCAGGAGACCTGGGTTCGATCCCTGGTTTGGGAAGATCCCCTGGAAAAGGGAAAGGCTACCCACCCCAGTATTCTGGCCTGGAGAATTCCATGGACTATACAGTCCATGAAGTTGCAAAGAGTTGGACACAACTTCACTTACACTTTTACTAAGATATTTACAGATAAAATGATAGATCGATGATGATTTAAAATAATCATGGTTGGGGTGAGGTCACAGAGGAGTTCCTTCTGGAGTCATCCTTGTCTGTGCCCAGAATAGGCATTCCCTAAGGATAGGACCATGGTCTCTGCTTCCTCTGTCTCCTGAAGCAGGAGCTCTCCCCTGCCTTCATTTTCCATGACTCAGCCTCCCCTCTGTGGTAGCTGCAGACATGCATCACCTGGATCTCCTGTCAAGAAAGAACTTGCCATTTCAGCTGAACTCAGTGAGCTGACAGCCTCTAGGAATAGTGCCTTCAGGATCCACCACAGCATTTGAGGTGAAGGCCTGCTCTTCCCAGATGGCCCCCAGACACTGAGTGCACACGGTAGGGTTACTAAGGCATCTGTGTGCCACCTTAGCTCTGCAATTCATGGTCAGGCTGGCAGAGGCTCTGTCAGAACTGCATCTCAATTTGCGGTTCTCCCTGCTGGTTCCTGCCTTGCCATTCACAGGGATCTCCTCCTTTGTCATCTCCTAACATCCAATAATCCTGAATCCATCCAGCATCTGATCACTGGAGGGCCTGAACTCATGCACCTAGAGTTGGCAACATCACCTCTTCTCGGCCCCCAACCATTTCTGAGCTCTAAACCCCAGACTCCAGGATCAAGGGATGGTATAGCCCATTTCAGAAGCTGTCCCTGGTCTTTTTCATTTCCCGATCTCAGAAGTCAGGACAGCTCTGTCTCCATCATCTATACTCTATGGACTTTGTTTATTTTCCTAGTGCAGCTGCAGCATCATGAGAACGTCCCTCCAGTCTCCCACTCAAGCAAGGCTAGTTTGCCCTAGAGGGGTCGCCAGTGTCTTAAGTCACTGTGACATCCCCAGTACTTATCACAGGGCCAGGTCAGTGGAGGTGGTGATACAAGAGGGATGAAGGAATACTATTCCCTGCAAGCTGTTACAGACAAGATGAAGGGATTATTGCTTCTTTAAGCAACGGGCCTCTCCTGCCTTCCACCAAAGCACAGCTTGGAGTTAATAAGTATCTGCTGGGGAAGTGGTGGGCAGTCCCTCTCGATGGAGGTGTCTTCAACTCAGAAACTCAGAAAGGGCAAAGCTTGCTTGCATCCACCCAACAATGTGAACGGCTCTGGAAGGGGCATCCTGAGCAGTGACTCCCCAGGCCAGTTCCTGGTTCCTACCATGAAGGCCAGACAGTGCTGTGAGTGCCTGAGCAGGGAGCCTTCAAGTAGTCACCTCGACTCCAGGAGGTGGGAGAAGACTGGGGGAGGCAAGAGTGGCACCCGCTGCTAGGATGTGGCAGGCAGCCAGGAAGCCAGGCAGGCTCCAAATGAGTAACTGCAGATTCTTTCCTGCCTTGCCTGTCATCACAGGGAAAGGCAAGTGACTCTCTCTCTCTTTCCCCCTACACCCTTGCACTCCTTGGATTCCTGCATCCAGAAGGGAGCTGGGGCTTGGGCCAGAGACTGGAGACTGGTTCCAGGGATCCAGGAGGAGAAACCTCAGAACAGAATACTCCTGGAGAAATCCATTCAAGAGGACAGGAGGGAGCAAAGGGCAGGAGGTGGCTGCAGCCCCCTTCCCAAACCTGGCAAAGGCCAACTCCAGAGGCACTTGGGCTTCAGATAGGGTGGGGGATGGGGAGTGGAGATTCGAGTCTCTCCTTCCCACACCCTCAAGTAGTCTGTCTCCCTGCTCAGTTCTGATATCCCTCCCCAGCCCAAGAAGCTTCCCCAGACCATTAGGCAGGTGAAAGGATGGTTTCATCAGATCCCAAGGACTCCCCAGGAGTAGGCCCCTGGGAGACCTCTCAGTGCCTCAGGACATAGAACTGGACATGCAGGAACATAACTGATCAAAACAAGGTCAAACTGACTCATGGTTGAATTTTTCAGGGTTTTGTTTGGTTTTGCTATTTTCCTTTTCCTGCGCCTTCTTTCACTTCTGAAGTTGTTTTGTGCCTTTTGCTAGGTAAGGAAGGGTGGGTCTCCCAGGAGAACAATTCTGAAAAAACAAAGAAGTAATTTTCATTGTAAAGAATCTACACAAGAACTATTATTCCTTAGTCACCCGCTTCCTTCCTGGGAGTTTGAGGACTGCAAGGGCATCCAGGGGCCCTGCCAGTCACTCTTACTGCCACCAGCCTGCCCACATAGCCCTCCAGCTAAGGAGGGGGTGTGGTGTGGACACCCTCCAGGAGAGAGGAGAGCAGCCACCCCCAACTGGGAGCCGTCAGATTTCCACCCTTCCTCCATTTTCCCAGGACTTCCCTGGTGGCTCTGATGGTAAAGCATCTGCTTACAATGCGGGAGACCTGGGTTTGATCCCTGGGTTGGGAAGACCCTCTGGAGAAGCAAATGGCAACCTACTCTAGTACTCTTGCCTGGAAAATCCCATGGATGGAGGAGAGTGGTAGGCTATAGTCCACAGGGTCGCAAAGAGTCGGACACGACTGAGTGACTTCACTTTCACTTCCATTTCCCCCCTCCCACTTCTGCCCCCATTCTGGGCCTCACCAAGAGTCACTTGGCTAAGTGGGGTCTTTGTTTTTTGTTGGTATTGTTTAGTTGCTAAGTCACATGTGACTCTTCTGCCACCCCATGGACTGTGTAGCCCACCAGGCTCCTCTGTCCATGGGATTTTCCAGGCAAGAATACTGGAATGGTTTGCCATTTCCTTCTCCTGAGGATCTTCCCAACCCAGGAATCAAATCCACGTCTCCTGAAGCTGTCTCCTGCATTGCAGGTGGATTCTTTACCACTGAGCCACCAGGGAAGCCCCAAGTGGGGTCTGGCTGACTCCCTCGTATTCCCCAATGCTCAGCCTCCTCAAATGCATTCTCAAGTACCCAAGCCATCTGTCCTCAGAGAGAGCAGAACTTCAGCAGGCCAAAGGACATGCCTTAACTGTGGGACCTCATCAGCATTATTCTGCAGGTGATCAGGTGTGTGTGTGTGTGTGTGTGTGTGTGTGTGTGTGTGTGTGTGTGTGTAGAATGGGAAAGGGTTTATGAGAGCCAAAGCTCATGGATTTGCCGTTCCCATCTAGGACTCCTGGGGCACTGTGCCAGCAGAGGTGACACTCCAGAATGAGGACACAATTCCACTGCCTTGCTAGAGAACTGAGGCCTCAGTGGGGGTGCTGGCTGGGCACAAGGAGTGGCAAGGACCTCTGACCCCTGAGCCTAATCTGGCCTCCAGAAGTGAGAATGGCTGAGGAGATGGTTGGTGACTCACTCTTCAAACACTTCCTCCCTGGAGGAATTGAGTCCAAGCCTCAGAATGGCCAGGGCAAAGGCATCTCCACAGTTCTCTAGTCTGGGGAAGCGCTTCTGTCCAGGCTAACTGATTATATTTCCATAGTTTAATAGTTTATATATTTATAATGGTTTATGTTTAATAGTTATATTAAATATAACTGATTATATTTCCACTGGAAGGAGGTGGAAATCTAGGGGGAGTGTAATAGCTCCCCAGGTCCTTCCCAGGCAAGAGATGCTGCTGACTTCATCTCTGTGCCCTGCTGCACAGCACAGAGTCTGGCACATAGCAAACTATTAATGAATGTGAGACGAAGGGAGGATGGGAAGGAAGAAGTGTAGAGAGAGAGGGAGGAGAGAGAGTAGAAGATGAGTAGACATGGAAGGGAAGAAGGAAAGGGAGGACGGGAGAGAGAAAGCAAATGCTAGTATCCAAATAAGCCCAAATCGAGAAGGGGCTGGACGCTCATCCTTTCCTGGCTTTCCCTTGTCTCTCTATAACTATATCCTGCTCCATCAGTGGCCAGAGTTCCCCGCGCTGTAGGGAGGAAAACCCCAGTGGGTCCGCAGGGAATTCCGTCGCACCTGCGGGTCACCCAGCGCCTGGAATAGCATCTCCTTCAAGCTGCCGCATATCCCGCAAGCGCCCAGGGATGCGCAGCCCTCTCCGCCTCTCCAGAAAAAACCGCCCTCCCCTAACTCCTATCACAGTCACTCACCAGACACCCTATCCCACTGCCACCACCGCCACCTCCAGCCTTGATCTCACAACCCTTGGAAAGAGGGCAAGGCAGCCACCTGCATTTGGTCCACAAGAAGGAGACCTTTCAGGGCGCCGCGCCAAGAACCTGCGCCTCATTCTAAGGACGAATAAACCAAGCCCTGAGGATGAACGGTGGAGACTGGATGGTCCGATGTCAGCCGCTGAACCTTGGAAGCGAGGCATCGGAGGCAGGCGGCCCAGGTCCGGGGGTTTCTCTGTACCTCGGTTTCCCAAGCTGTAATATAGGGAAGGCGGGAAGAGGAGGACTCCGGTTGTTTCAGGTCGGATGCGCGGCTTCTGGACTCGCGCGCTGGGAAACAGACCTTCCTTTTCCGCGCGATGGCGCTAGAACTTAGGTTCTGCCTTCTTTCGGAGGTGCTCCGGCCCGAGATGCGCGAGGGCGCGGACATGCCATCCTTCCTGAAGCACTACCCTCGACTGGTCATGAATGATCCGAGAGCACAGCCGGTATCTAGCGCGCCCTACTAGGTCGCCAGGGCTCGAGGAAGGCACCAGGGATCAAATAATCGGGCCTCACTTGCACCGTAACTTCCCTTCGTGTGGCCTCTCCCGCGCGAGGGATGAGTTGGGGAGATTGGAAATGGATCAAACAGTGAGCCCCACTTTTCTGGGGCACTTGCAGCCCAGAACCTTAAGAAAGTCTCGGCCTTCAGCCTGAGGGATTAGAAGTCACGATTTGTCTTGTAGTCCGGCCCGCCTGCACCTACCCTCCGAGGTGCAGAAGTGAAAAATGGGGAGATTGGGAGGCCTCCTAGAGCAGGTGGCTCTAAAGGTGAAAGAGCAGAGCGCCCTGGGGTGGGGCTCAAGGGGCGTGCGGGAATGGGAGATCGCAGTCAGGCTCTTGGAAACGTCGTGAGCCACGCACAGAAAAATGGGGCAGTTGGGCTCTCGGGATTCCCGGAGATGCGGTCCCAAGGGACGAAAGTCTACCCACACCTCGCGGTTGAGGATTGAAGTGTGAGACTGGTGGGGGGAGCGCGCAGACTCCCTACTAGCCAGGGCGCCCCCCCAGCCCCGCCCCACACCTGCGCGGCCGCCCCGCCTCTGCCGAGCCATTGGCTAGACCCGCCGCCCGTCAGACGAGCCCCCAGGGCCCGCCCACGCCCCCGCCCAGAGCGGCGCCTCATAGCGCCAGGACCACCTAGGCAGCGCCACTGTGTCAGGCTCCCCGCCGTCGGCCGCGTGGTGCGCGGCCCGCCTGCCAGTTACCCGCGCGGGGCCGCCCGCCGCCGGCTCGGGGCGGACCATGCGCCCGACAAGCCCGCCGCCCGCCCGCTGGTTCTGCGTGCTGACCGGCGCCCTCGTCTGCGTCCTCGGCCCCGCGGTGAGTGTCCGCCGGGCAGCCCGGAGTCCCGGCAGCTGAGGGTGGAGCTGGGGTGACGGGAGCCCGGCCGTGTGCTCACGTCTGTGTGGAGGGGATAAGGGGCGCGGAGCATGCGGTCTCGTCTTCGCTGCGCCTGAGACTGGATCTAAGACCCGAGGGCGGCGTAGGGTCTCCCTCGCGCCTAGTCCCTTCCCGCGCGGCCTGGAGCCCGTTCTGCGTCAGAATCTGGGACACTCGTTGAGGGGCGGCGGGAAAGAGCTAGCTCCAAACTTGCCTTGCGTGTAACGGCTGTGGGTTGGCGAAGTCAGTGAATGCAGGGTCGGGGACTGCGGGCCAACTGAAATGAAAGGTCTGGTAGACAGTAGGTTAGGGGGAGGCTGTGAGGGCCGTCGTTGTGTGCTCTGCCCGCCGGGAGGTGTCTGTGGGGCATTAAGTTACTTGTAAGAGTGACATTCAGCAGCAGACCAAGCACTGAGCACCCGCCCCCCACCCCGGAAGGGGCCTTGGGGATCAAGTGACTGGCAGGCAGACCCTTCCTGTGCCCTCCCACTGAGCAGAGTTGAAAGATATGGAGCCCAAGGTGGAAGGTGGTGGGCAATGAGGAGTTGGGGTGGTGTTTATTGGAGAAGGCCAGACATGTGCATGGGAAGGGAGCAAACAACCAAGAAGCAGTGGCCACCCTCTTCCTTGCACTTCTGCTTCATCTCCGCATGGGTATGTGTGTGTGTGCCCCTGGTACCCATGTGCCCCATGTGTGGGTGTGCCCATGTGTGTGCCTAGTGGAGTGGGGGACACTCACTTGGGTTGCAGGGCAGATTCTGGCTGAGGCAGGAGATGCATGGGTCAACTTCCTGTAAGATCAGGGAAGACCTGAAGACTACCCAAGCCCATTTTACAGATGGGCAAAGTGAGGCCCAAAGATATCAGAGCCACACCTGTCCCCCACCCATCAGACCTGGACTGAAGCTGATTTCTTTCTATCCCTCCCCTGGAACTTGAGGAATCTGTGGTTGTTGCTTGGGCAGAGCCTAAACCTGTGGGTTCCAGGTCTGGCACCAGCTCCAGGTTGGCTGGTGGGTGGATGGAGTATATGGGTCATCTATAGTCTCTTCTGTCCCATGAGTATCTCCCTGACCATCACCTCCACCAGGGCAGGAATCTCTGTTTCCATCTCGCTAACGTGCTGCACACATGGGCTGGAATGCTCATTGCTTGTCCTGGGAGCAGACATTATGACAATTGGCATAATTCTTCTCTCACTGATAGCTATGGTGAGACCCACCTCCTGAGCTCTCAAAGCCCCACCAAGTTCTGGCCCTGAAGGCACACTCTGGAAACACAGCCTCTCAAGGTAACAGAGCTTCCAGGCCTTACCAGCAACCCTCTGGCTCTCCCACCCCTGAGCTCTGACCACTCAAATTTTCCATGGATGAACCAGGGATCTTGGGACCACCACTGGCACCGCATTCTCCCATTGCTGGAGGCTTCTCAGTCTAGGGGCAGGCTGGTTTCAGTGGGGTCCCGTTTCCAGCAACATCTGCCCCCCACCTCCTGAGACAGTTCAAGCCTGGCCCTTGCCATGCCTACCCTCCCCTGTCTTTCCACATCTTATTTGGTTAGTTCCCAACTCCAGCTCCTCCTTCAGACAGCCTTCCCTGATTGTTCCAACCCACTGAGCCCTTCCCACTCTGACCTCACTCTTCAACCCTAGCCTGGGCCCTTTTGACCACCCCATGGGATCAAGGCCTAAGGTCTCTCACCCTCCCATGTCCCCTGCAGCCCAGTGCAGGGCTGGGCCTGCAGAGGGAGGAGAAGGGACTCACCCAGGAGTCGGTGAGAGCAGGCTGGAATGAGGGGCCCCTATTTCCCTCTCTACTTCTCCCTTCTCCACACAAGCCACCACTTGCTCCCACACCAAATAGACACCAGGCAATCCTGCTTCAGCCAGACTTGGGGAAGGGGGGTAGTGTGTTATCAGAGTCATAAAATGGCAGCTGCAAAGTTCAGTTTGAAGACCCAAGGCCGTATCACTCCTGTTTATGGAGCCCTGACCTCAGCCTGGGAAGAGGAAATTTCTGAACAGGGAAGCAAAAAAAGGAAAGAAAACCTCCAGTGTCTCAGAAGAGGAAGTCTTCTCCAAGGCCACCTTTCAAGCTTTCCACTGCCCCTACCCCCTGGAGAGTAGGCACAGGAGCTCCTCATTGGTAGCAGAACTGCTCAGGCCAGTGCCCAGCCCAAGGGCGGAGACAAGAGGTGTCATAGAGAAGGGGCAGACCCATGCCCTGCCCTGGGAAGATTCTCCAGCTGGTAGCAGAGAGCAGAGCCAGTGACCCAGGAGAACCAGCCCAGCCAGATGTGGGCTGCAGCCTTCCAGAACTGGGGCAATGGTCACTCACAGGAGCAGTCAGGGAAAGCTCCCTGGAGGAGGCAGGGCAGTCCCTAAAGAGTTTGGCCAAATGATCCAGTCTTCCACCTGAGCCTATGAGACAGCCTCTATTGGCAGGACAAATGGGCCTGTCCCCAGAAGGAGGAGGAAGCCCTCAGCTCCCCCTACCCCATCTCCCAGAGGCTGGGTTGGCCCAGGGATTCAGAGAGGCCTGGTTCCTCTGACTTCACTGTGAGCCTTACTGGCCATCTCCTGAAAGCTTTACCTTGCCATAGGCATCCTGCCCCAGCCATCTGCTTCCAGCTGCTCCAGGAGCTTCCATGGCTACCCAGCAGTCCTGGCCCCTAGCCGGCCACCTGTGGTGTTTAGGAAACACAGCTACAGAGGGGTCAAGTCTCCTCAAGTCAAGTGAGCGTGTCAGTTAGGCCTGCCCAAGGCTCCCAGGGGTGAGGGGTGGGCAGGGCTGTGCTGGAAGATTGAGCTCCCTTCTGAAGTTTCCACCATCCCATGCTGCCCTGACATCTATCTTTCCAGACATTTCTAGAGCTTCCAAGATGAGTAGCCTGAGCTGTGTCCTCAGCGCACTCTATGGCCAGTTGACGTGGAGAACATGTTTCCTCTCTGTGGAATGGGCTCTGTTTCCTCATCAAAAAAAGGAGAGTGAGAACCCTTGGCCCAACATGCAGGAGAAATGGGAAAAGAGGCCAGCTCCATCTTGGCTGGAGCCACGTCTTCCCCACCCAACCCCATCCCACCCCATCTCACCCCAGCCTCACAACTGACTATGAAAAGGGCTTGGCCTTCCAGTCAGGACTTCTGTGGTTGAAGGATATGAAAGTGCTGTGTGAACTGTGTGGCAGATTGTTCTTCCTCTGGATCCCCAGCCTGGGAGCCTTATGGACCCTTCTTCAGCTCTCTCTGTCCCCCTTGCCCAGGGGTTTCCAGCGAAGGCAGGAATCCTGGGCACAGGGGGTGGTATGTCCTCTTGGGTGGCCAGACAATATGGGGCATGAGGTTCCAGGCCCAGGCAGGTGACAGATCCTCTTAGGGAGGATTGGATGATGGGCCCTTCTGCATGGTGGCAGCCTCATGGCAATCCAGCCTGAGGAGCCACTTACAGGGGCTCCTCACTGTGCCCCTCTGGCTGTGGATGCAGGAATGGGGTCTGGGGACTAGACAAAGCCTCATCCCTTCCTCCTTGCTCCATCTTCTCAACCTCCTAGACTCCTCCCTTTCCTGTCTGATCTCCCCAACACAAAGCTGTTCTCACTGTACCAAGGAAAATGCAGTGTGTGTGAACTCTCTCACATGCCTTAGATGTATTTCAGAAGAAAAAGAAATACAATCTAATCTCTCTGCCACATTATGGGTTTTTTAAAACTTTTATTGTGAACATTTTCAAGCATATAAAAACACATAGAGCAAGTAGTATCATGAACATGGAAATGCCCATTTCCGGGAGCGATGTCACCAAAACAGCAGTATAGGAATTTCCAGTGTTTGTCCACTCCAAATTTCTAGATTTGAAAGTCATTAACCATTAATATTTGCACCATTTGCTCTCTTGGTTGAAGTATTTGAAATTATGTTATAGATATCATAGAGCAAGTTATTTTAAGATGCATCTCTAAAATCAAGGGTGTTTTCCTGTATGCCATCATCACTCCTAACAAAATTAACAGGGATTCCTTAATAGCTGATATTCAATAGCTGATGTCCCCTAATAGCATTTAATCAAGCATCACAAGATGTGTGGTGATATTGTCAGGGGGAGGAGGGGTGCTGCATTTACTGCAAGGAACTTTCCTGCCTTGCCATGATGGGACTGAACAGCGAGCTGGCAGGCGGGTGACAGGAAGAGCAGGGGGCCTTGAGCAGATGGGTGGGCAGCAGGCTAGATTTCACCAGACAGGGCTCAATCTTATCTGCACCCCCTCTCATGTGGTTCATGATGTGAAGGTCTGTGTCGCCCAGGAAGTGCCTCCAGCCATCTTGAAAACAAGTTCTTCCTGCCCAGGGGAGGGTAGGAGGGGTGAGGGGAGAGGAAGAGGTCACCAGCCAACATGTCAAGGACTCACGGCTCCAGGTACTGGTGCCCTGCTTTCTGCGGTTGATCAGACACCAACATCACCTACAGACACCATATTTGAAGCTGAGTGTTATTTCTGCAGTGGTAACCAGGATGACTTTCGAAAGACAGAGGATTGAAGCCTGAGTCCCTACTGCCCCTGCTTAGCAAAGTGACCTCATGGTAACAAAGGTAGGAAAGGCCCTCTTCATGGTGATCCTCTGCAAAAAAACCTGAAAGGCTTCGTGGCCCTCAGTAAGCCTCACAAGAAGGGCCTTTTAATGGGTCCAGGCTTAACACCAAGCTGAACCCCTTTGCATTCTCCTAATAATGAGAGCCCTTATCCTGGTATCACCTTGAACTGCGGAAAGTTCTTTCTTGCCCCAGACCCAAGCTTGCGTCCCTATGTCTCCCTCTTTTTCTTACCCTCAACCCCCCAACACAATTTCTCACTCCATCCTCCTACTACTCCCTAGAGTTCAACCTTCCCCAGGATTTTTATTTATTTTTTGGCTGTGCCACCAAAAATGTGGCATGTGGGATCTTAGTTTCCGGACTAGGGGTCAAACCTTTGCCCCTTGGATTGGAAGCACAGAGTCTTAAGCACTGGACCATCAGAAATGTCCAGTCTTCCCAGGACTTGCAGAGATGGGAGGCTTTGGACTATTGGCCAAAGAACGTGAAAATACAGGTAGGGTAAGAGAAATCAGACAGCAATAGGGGGCAAAGGAGAACCAGGCTTGAGACCTCTCCTCTGGTGGACACTGCTGCCACTTGTGAGTGGGAAGGACATTCAGGCTGCCTGGGATTCTGCAGGCCTATCATGCTGGAACTAGACTGGCGTCTGGGCATGTGGGGCTGGGCTGGGGCTTTGGCAACAACTGGTAACCCTTGTCAATCCCCCTGTGTCCTTTGCATGTAACTCTCAACACAACCTTGATGTAAGTGGTGCTGTCATGGTTGCCAGTTCTACAGGTGAACTGAGGTGACTTGCCCAAGTTTGCCCAGCCAGGAATTGGCCAAGAGTCTGCTTCCAGAACTCGTGGACTTATCTAGGCTATGCCATCTTATAAGAGTAACTCCTTCTTCCAAAGTGGCTATGGCATGCCACACGCTGCCCTGGGACTTTAGAGACAGGTTTTAATTAATGAGATATACACATCAGAAGTGATATGAGGGAACTGTCTCACACATGTGCACCTGTGTAGACACCACCCAGATCAAGCTATTATACCTTCCCATCAGCCCAGCAGATGCCCCTGTTTCTCTTCCCACTAAGATAATCATCTCTACTTCCTTTAGTGCCCTCTGAAAAAGCGGGAGCCTATTTCTCCTCTTTTCTGTGACCTCTGGATCCCATGGTTTACCTCACTTCCTGTGCCCATCCCGACTCTTTCCTCCTCCTCCTCCTCTCCTCTCCACCCTCACTTCTTCCTTGACTACAAGATCTGCAACTCCTCACCAATTCAAACACAGAAACCAAAACGAAGGGGACATCCGGGAAGCTGGTTTGTGGTCTTATGTACCTTTGATCACACTGCTTTCTCTCTGAGTCCTCAGTTTCCCCTCATGACCCTTTGATGCTCCGTTATTTCAGTGGCAGTAGGGAGGGGCTTAAGTAAATCATGGGATGTAACATGATAATGGGAGCCCCTGCTCTCTCTGCTCCCTTTCCATGGCTTTTTCCAACTATCCCTAGCAGGAAAAAAAAAAAAAGAGAGAGAGAGAGAGAGAGAGAGCCCTCCTTTGACAAACCTCAGAAACACAGATCATCCACGGTGGCCCCCAGTGCTCGGTACCTTAGAGGCAGGAATTTCTTTCTCTTGTGTCATTGATTCCAGCCTGTTGCATTTTAGATGCTCTCGGAGACTAGCTGCTCCTCGGAGGGACTCACGTGCCCCCACCACCCTGCTTCTGCCTCCCTTGGCTTCTTCTGCCATAGTTTTCTGGCCCTGGGTGAAGCGGGGGCTTCTTCTCATCCAGGCCAGTAACTGTGGTCTCAAGCTTCCCTTGAGGGGAGTTGGGTATGGCCCCCAACACCTGAGGTGGGCTCACCCCTCTCTTGCTGAGCCCCCAGCACCTAACAGCTAGAACTCCCAGCATCTTCACCCTTTGCCCCACCATCTCAGCCTTTACCCCAGATCTCAGGGGGCCCCCATTAGGAGGAGAAAGCAAGGCTCTCTCCCAAGCCCCTTACAGTGGGAATAGACAGGAAGGGGCATCCTGAGCAGGTGGAATTAACAAAACATGGCTAATCCAGACCCCCAGCCAGACACTCAGGACTATACTGCAAATCCCCAGGCAGTTACCTCCCACATGCAGCCAGCAAGATGGCAGGAGACACAGGATCAGAACTGAAAGGATGCTAGGGACTGCTTCATTCTTGCCTGAGTCCCTTCTTCTGGGCTCAGGAATGCCTGTCACAGAGAAGGTATTGGGGAACTAGACTGGCCTGAAACTCTCATCTTAACCCAACTGCAAAGTGAAGGCTTCCCAGGTGGCTCACTGGTAAAGAATTCACCTTCCAAGCAGGAGATACAGGTTTGATTCTTAGTCTAGGAAGATCCCCTGGAGAAGGAAATGGCAACTCACTCCAGTATTCTTGCCTAGAGAATTCCATGGACAGAAGAGCCTGGTGGGCTACAGTCCATGGGGTTGCAAAAGAGTCGGACATGACTGAACAACTAAACAACAAGGTAGGACTGCCTTTGAGCCCCACTTTCTCCACTCCACGTGAAGTAGAGGAGACAAGTTAGGAGATGTAGGCAGTGGTGGGGTTTGGGAGGGTTGGGATGCCATTTTGATGTATGGGCTTTGACTCCTAGGACCATCAGAGATTTGATGCAGGAGAATGAGAATGAAGACACATGGTTTACAAAGATCCCTCAGGTTGTAGGTGGTGGGGCTGAAAGCTTCTGCACTAGTCCAAGCAGGAACTGATGAGGCCTGGCCCCTGTCCACATCTCCAAACTCATTTCCTGATGCTTCCAGCACCCCTTACTGAAGCCACATCAGACTTCTTGCAAAGTTGACTGTGTTAGGCATTTTCCTGCATCTGTGCTTCTGCACACACTGTTCCTACTTCCTGGAATGTCCTTACTCCACCTCTAATTATCAGACTCTTACACAACCTCAAAGGCCCACCACTACTGTCCATTCTCTGTGAATCCCACACACCGGCTATATCCCTTCCCTGGGGCCAGTAGACTTAGCTGTATCTGGCTGGGAATTTTCTAATTTTGTGTGTCTGGAGTCCAGCGGGATAATGAGGATGTTTAGAATAGGGAAGTATATAGAAGAGGAAGTTTAAAGTCTGCCCGAATTCCTCAGTGATAAGACTAGAGGGAGCTGCCCTGGCCCTGTCCTCCAAAGGGCGATGGTTGACCAGATGGCCCGAGGCAAGGCCACAGAGAGGGATTGATGCTGTCCAGACCAGTGGCCGGAGACTTGGGTCCCTTGGGGAATGTGCGTTGCTGACTGACCTCTGGTCCCTCTCTGGGTCTCTATTTCCTCTGCCATTCTCCAGATGGGGCCCAGTACTCGGCCGTGGTGAAAGCAGAACTCCTCTTCTAGACCACCTCCACTTTACTCAGAGATATCCCAGGCGACCCCAAGGGCTCCTGCCCTGCTTCCACATAGTGCTCTGAGGAGAGACTCTGTTACTGTGCTTCTGGGGGAGCAGAGTTGCCTAGAGAAGTTAACCCCGCAGTCTGCACCCTCAGAGAGTAGCAAGCGGAAACTGCCAGGAGCCCAGGGATGCCCTCAGTGATCGGAAAACAAAGGTGTCCTGGCAAACAGCAAGGCCATAGCCCAGGCTTATGAGGGCTCAGCAGGGACTTCCCTAGTGGTCCAGTGGTTAAGACTCCATTCCCAATGGAGGGGGCCTGCGATTGATCCCTGCTCAGGGAACTAGATCCCACATGCTGCAACTAAGAGTTCACATGCTGCAAATAAAGATCCTGTGTGCCGGAACTAAGACCCAGTGCAACCAACTAAGTAAATAAATATTATTTTTTAAAAAGAAGAAGAAGAAGAAGAAGGCTCAGCAAATGAGGGCATCCTTGGTCCTAGTCTCAGAGCACAAGTCTGGACTCTTGGTTACAGGGACAGAAAACTCAACTGGCTTCAGCCATACAGAAGGGTATTGAGTCATGTAGCTGGAAGCAGGGTTGGTTTCAGGCATGGCTACATTCAAGGGCTCAGATAATGTCAAGAAGATCCCATTTTTCTCCATCTCTTTTTCCTGCCTTAACATGCAGCTGTCATCACTGGGTTCTACTTGGCAACCAGGTAGTTCTAGCCCCTGCATCCTCTGAGGTTTCCAGTCCAGTGGGCAAGACAAATCCACTTACCTAATTGCTTAATCCAAGGTCCCAGGAATGAGCTTCCTGGCTCTGAGGAGTGTGAATTGGACCATGTGCCAGGCACTATGGCCAGGAACACTCTAACTGGCTTAAGTCTGGTTACATGTTGATCCCCTGAGAGAGGGTTCATCAGAACCTATGGACTAGGAGTGGGGAAGGACATGATTTCCCAGACAGGACGAGGATATGCCACCGGAGGAGTTGTAAAGAATGATAGAAGGCAGTAACTCTGATGTCTACTACTCACTATCCACTCTGCTTTCACATTGAGGAGTGCATGCTCATTCGCCTCAGTCATGTCCGACTCTTTGCAACCCTGTGGCCTTAGCCTGCCAGGCTCCTCTGTCCATGAGATTTTCCTGGCAAGAAAACTGAAGTGGGTTGCCATGCCCTTCTCCAGGGGATCTTCCAAACCCTGGAGTTGAACCCGCGTCTCCTGCGTCTCCTGCTTTGCAGGCAGATTCTTTACTTGCTGAGCCATTGGGTTTAACTAAAATTGGTTGAGGGGGTGATGGCAGCTGAAAATGGGCAGAAGAGGCAGGCAAGGCTGGGGAAGCACCAGAAGGCAGAACACACCCTGTGACTGAGGACAACAAGCTGGGAAGGTCCTCTTGGGACCAGTGTGCTCCAACAAAGCAAGAAAGACCAGCGGTGGGGCGCAAGCTGGGTGGCCAAACCCCGGATTCCTCTTCCAGAGTCCACCAGCGGGATCCCTCTGGCCACCCTTGTTCCTATGCCCCAGCAGGATGAAACAAACACAAATCCCTTAAGACAAAGCACCATGAGAATTTTTGACACTTTGGGGCAAGAGGGGAAGCATGTGACCCAGCACCCAGACCTCACTCACCCATGAGCCATTAGCATGAAGGCCACACAGAGAAATGTGGGTTCCATCTTGGAATGTTAACTCTACCAGTCAGCTAGGGTAAAAAATATGAGCTGGTAAGTCATTTAAAGGACTTCTCTGGTATCTCAGCTGGTAAATAATCCGCCTGCAATGCAGGAGACCTCAGTTCAGTTCCTGGTTCAGAAAGATCCCCTGGAGAAGGGATAGGCTAGCCACTCCAGTATTCTTGGGCTTCCCTTGTGGCACGGATGGTGAAGAATCCACCTGCAATGCAGGAGACCCAAGTTTCATCCTTCGGATGGGAAGATCCCTTAGAGGAGGGCATGGCAACTCACTCCAGTATTTTTGCCTGGAAAATCCCCATGGACAGAGGAGCCTGGCAGGCTACAGTCCATGGGGTCACAAAGAGTCGGGCACAACTGAGTGACTAAGCACAAGTCATTTAAAAGCTGACATATGGAAAGTAACACAGATCTATTATGGAGCATGATACAGTTGTTCATATAACTGTTTAAAAGAAAAGGTATGAGATTTAAGATTGTGGTCCCTCTTTGGAGTCACGTGCTTACAGTGGGATTGACTTGTCTAGAGCAATGTTTAAAGTCACACCCTTGGTGCCTAGGGGCCAGACAGGAATCTCCTTAAAAGAAGGAAATAAGGGGAACCCCCCAACACATTTGTGGTCTCCCCAAAACCCTATTGCAAGAAACCTTACAGTCATCAGGGGAGGGGGCCAAAGTCCATTTGGCCCATAGGGAAACTGAGGGCCAAGACCTTGTCCCAGGGTGAGGGGGACAAGCTGGAAGAGACACTAAGAAATTCTGATTCTGGAGCAATCTTGCGGGACTCTCCCCACAGCCCTGTTGGGGACTGTGACATTCTTCTCCCTGGGCAGAGATGAGGAAGTGGGGTGGTAGCCACTTCCCTAATGCCAAAGAGACTGGCAGAAACTGCCACCAGCCCAGTGGTTCCTTTACTGAGGCCTTTACCACACCTTTCTCCACAAGACCTGACTCCCAAGACCTGTTTTTTCCGGCTATACTTGGGCAGCTGTCATCCCTACTCACATGTCCGCCCCAATGCCAATATCTCCCTGGCACACAAGTTTTACCCTTAATCCCTGGCCAGGGCACAGCGGAGGGAGGGGAAAAGCCTGGGCTTCTCAGTGACCCCTGCGAGAGGAGGCCTGGTTGGATCATGAGCCATTCTAGAGGGTCCTCTCTTACTTCTTGAGACTTCCCTCACCCTCACTAGATCTGCTAGAGCTTGAATTATTCAGAGGCTAAGAAGCAGGGTGAAGGGTCTGGTCAAGGAGGACCAGCATTCCCTTCCCAGACTGGTGACCCAGGGGAAGAAGCACAGGCTCCAGGAATGGGGACAGAGGATGAAAGATGGAGCCAGACTCCTGGACTCCTCCCAGACCTGGCTCCGAGAACCAGAAGCCAGGGTCCAACTCAAAACAAAGTAGCACCTGCCAGGCCCCACTCATCCACAGAGACTGAAACAGGGACCCAGGGCTCCCAGCCTACGCTGGAGGATCCAGTGGGCCAGCTCTGGGCTCCAAGGAGAGGCCCTCTGACCTCTGTCCAGAGTTGTGCCACCCACAGAGACGGTGTTATTACAGCCACAGTACTGCTGGAACCAGCAGGAAGCCATGACAGGGCCCTCACAGCAGAGGGCTTTGCGGGGGACACTGGATAAGAGTTTGGGGTCAGATCTAGGTCAAGGTCAGACTTCAGTCTAAGGTCGAGTTCGGACTGGGGCTGGGGTTCAGTCTGGAACTTGGATCAGTCCGGTGACTGGGCCTTGCTTAGCCCCGTGCTCCTGGAGCCCCGGACGGACAGGTAGGCTGTGGATGAATGAGGCTGATGGGTCCCCCTCCCTGTCTCGCTCCCCCAGGGCGGCTGGGCGATGGGGCTGCAGCAGGAAGAGTGTGACTATCTGCGGATGATCGCGGTACAGCACGAGCAGTGCCTGGAGGAGGCGCAGCTGGAGAATGAAACAGCAGGTGAGGCCCCTGGTGGCAAGAGAGAACCCTCCTCCCTCCACATAGCCCACCTCCCTCTCACTGTGAGCCCTGCTCCACCCTCAGGTCGAGGCTGCCTGGCGACAGGGCCATCGGATCACCTGGTATCACCCTCTGATCTTCACTCCCCAATCTTGTGCTCCCCACGTTTGGCTCAGCAACTGTTGGGTGAGAATGGAAGGAAATAGAGGGCTTCCTTTAAGAGCTGTTGCTGGAGCCAGACTCACAAGGGAGGGCAGGATGTGGAGAAGCAGAGAGTCTGGGAAGTCAGAAGGTGCCAAGGCCGACTGCCTTTGGCGGGTGGGGAGTGGGTGTAGAGTTCATGCCTCTCTGGGAGGGGGAAGGGCTGAAGCAGTGGGGTGCCTGGGCCAGCTCTGGGCCTCTCTCCCAGAGGTCACCTCCCTGAAGCTGGGATTACAGCTACATAGCAGCCTGGCTCAAGAGCAGGGAGCATTTGTTCCTCCTGGCTCCCCTGTCCCCCCATCTCACTGAGGCTGACAGTCATGAACTCCAGCCTAAGTCCCTCCTTCTGGGCTCTGATTCCCACCTCCTGCAGCACTGAGTGTGTGCAGCATCACAGATGGCCTTTGCCTCTCCCAGCTCTCAAGGAAGGATGGCCCTCTGTCTCCCAGGCCCCTGAAACTATGGCCTGGGGGAGGGTCAGCCAGACCTGCCTACACTTTGTACGCCCCTCCGCCCCTGCCTCTGCAGCAGGAAGTCAAGACCAGGCTGCACACAGCCTTGGAAAGTCTCAACAGTGAGATCCAGGATCATGGGCAGCCCGGAGAGGCCCAGACACCAGACTCTAGGCCCCACTAGAGCACCTCCCAGGCCCTGAGGGCAGGCCACCCTTGTGATCCGAATGAGGTCATTGCTGGCGCAAGGTGCCTGTAGGAAGCCAACACTCTGTCACCAGGCAGTAGGCCTGAGATGCAGAGGAGGCCATGAAGGGTCTGTGGGCGGTGAGTCTGCCCATGATCTTGTACAGGACTCTGTGTGTATGTGCACATCTGGCTGTGCACTCCTGGCCCATGTCTGTCTAGGGCATCTGTGCCTCTGGAGCCTGTGTTTGACTCTGAGTGTCTTTGTATGTTTGAGGCATATGTCTGTGTAAGCCGGGACCTGCCTGGATATGTCTGCCTGGTGTGTGCTGTGTGTGTGTGTGAATGTCTGTGGTATGCTCAGTCGTGTCTACACATGTGTGTCCATGAGTTGTGTGTGTCTCTCTGTGCCTCTGTTTGCTTATGTCTGGTTCTTCCATGTTCAAGTAAGCCTACCTGTATGCATGTTTACATGTGTGTCTGTGATTCTATGTGCCAGGGAATGCTTGTCAGTGTGTGTGTCTGTGCACACACATCTATAAAATGACACAGCAGAGGCCCCCACCCTGCCTTGCCATCCCCCACCCAGGCTGAGCTTTCTTTCCCATTGAGGTTGCAGCCCCACTGTGGGCACGCATAGCCAGCCTGGGCCCTGGGTCTCTGTGGGCCTGGTGACATGTGCGGTGGGACCTGTGTGGCCTCCCTGGGGCAGACACACACAGAGTACTCCCGGACCCAGCTCACAACCACAGGTGCTCCCGATGCCCAGCATTTTCTTGGCTGTCAACCCCTCTCAGCTTCCCGACCCTGCAGTAAGCCTCTCTGACTAGGTACCGGCCCCTCTTCCTTGGCTCCCCCCAGCCCCACCCTGTCCACCAGCCTGTGCCCCAGCAGTTCACAGCCCAGCCCCGGTGGTACTGAGATCCCTTGAGGCCAAGTGTGGCCGCCCCGGGGGCACAGGGCCCAGGCTCCCTCCTTTCTGTGCCGCTTCTGGTGAAGTTGAGCTCAGGACACCCAGTTCTGAATCCACTCCTGATCCGGGTGGCCACTGGAAATCTAGAGAGCCCGAAGCCTGGCAAGAACCCAGACACAATAGCTGGCCTGCAAACCAGGGCATGCCCAGCATTGTTAGGGCTGTCCACAGACCAGCCAAGCAGAGCTCCCAGAGAGAGGGTCTCGAGGCCTTCAGACCAGGCAGAGGGCAGGCAGTTTGCCGGAGACCTGGAGCTAGCTGTGCAATGGCTCTGTCCCTCAGCTGCTTGTCTGTAGAATGGGAGGGTTAGATAAGTTCTTAGCGTAAAGAGGGTAGAACAATGTCTCCCACATATAAAGGCTGCATAAGTGTTTGCTGATGATACCATTAACAGCATCTAGCAAGATTTGGCTGGCAGCTACATGGCCTCCAGAGATGTGGGCACAGGGATGGAAGAGAGACGGGAGCCCTAGTGAGGCCACTCGGGATAGGACGGGTGGTAGCAGATGGGGTCCCCGAGGCAGGGAGCCTATGCTCTCTGGCCAGGCTCCTGAGGTCCAGGTGTTCTCAGCCTTCAGCTGCAGGTGCCCCCTGGCTCCCGCAGCCCCAGAAGGTACCCCTCCCCTCCCCACTGGTGGCCCACCTTAGTATCCAGAGGCTCAAGGCTCTTCCCCGAGTGGGGATGTCCTTCCGCCTCCTCTTCCCAGGCCCCGTTCTTGGGAACTCATGAACCTTCGGACCTGGGCTGGGCTGGGTTTGGCCCAGCTGGCGTTGACTTTGGCTCAGGGGTTGGGTTTCCTGAGTAAATCTATGGGACTGGCAGTGTTGCAAAGAGACAATTAAACCTCCCTCGGGGGAGGGCATCCAGAGGAGTCCTTGTTCCTCAGGGGCACCCAGGCCCTGAACAGGCAAGACCACAGCACTGGCATCTGCCTATTCAAGTGGACCCCTAGAGACCCCACTGTGCAGGCTTCACCAGCCGAGGTGAACAGGTGCGCAGTGGAGAACACAGCCTGTGATACAGGGTTTTATCCGAATTCACTCCCTAATCACCAGCCCCTGTCACGGTTTGCAATTTTATTGGGTTGGAGGCATTTGTTTTATGGTGAGCTTCTCTGGTGGCTCAGATGGTAAGTAATACGCCTGCAATGCAGGAGCCCTGGCTTTGATCCCTGAGTCGGGAAGATCCCGTGGAGAAGGGAAGGGCTATCCACTCCAGCCAGTATTCTTGCCTGGAGAATCCCATGGATAGAGGAGCCTGGTGGGCTACAGTCCATATGGTAATTTGGTGTTGTTTTATGAGTTTTATGAAGGCTCCTCAAGAACTAGATAAACCCCAGTATATTCATCACCCTATCGTACACAACAGCTCCTTTTTATAACAACTGTTTTCTACTGCCTCCTTTACTATTCTAAAATGAAACTTAGGACATGCACCTTTTTTTTTTTTAATGATGTCCTAATTATAACGTAAAACAAAAATAGAATAAAGACATGTATAATAAAATACTGTGTACACATTCCAGCACAATCACACCAAAAGATAAGAAGACAGAGTCTAAAGGTTGTACCTATAAATATAAATTCTGGGGATGTGAGAGCTTTAAATATAGATTGATATATATGCTGGTTGCATCACTGACCCAGGTTCATGGGCAGCATTGCCATAAGTAACGTGATTTTCCAAAACACTGAACAACTCTTAGTAAAGTTCAGAGCACAGCAAAGCCCAGCCTTCTCTCTCTTTACTTGGCTGCTTCTTTCCTGGAAAACTTGTACTGTCAAACCCGTACAATAAGCGCCTTGTGTTTATCTGTAAGATGGAGTAAGAGTCTAGCCTCTTGTCATTACAAAATGTTTTCGTCTGTGCAAACGCCCAGCAACTCGTTTGAGAGTCCCAGATGCTACACAACTCACCGTTGTGCAGGACTGCGCAAAATGCTGGCCTGGTATCCCTGTCGCCTGTGCGTCAAATGCTGGGGAAGCTCTTCCTCACAATCTCTGCAACGAACAAACCCCCTCCACTGTTCGAAACACACAAGGGGAGCTCTGTCTCTCACCAAAAACCGTGGACTTATAGTTATGCTTCCTTCCCCTCCCTCCCTGTCTCCCCTCTCCTCAAGGTGGGAGCCTAGACAAGGAGGAAAAGAGTGGGTGCCTGTGGGCTCAGGACCAAGGCTGGAGGCCCCTGGTGACTACGCTGACCCGTGTGTCCTCTGCCTTCACCCCACAGGCTGCGGCAAGATGTGGGACAACCTCACCTGCTGGCCAGCCACCCCTAGGGGCCAGGTGGTTGTCTTGGCCTGTCCCCTCATCTTTAAGCTCTTCTCCCCCATTCAAGGTAAGAACCTCAGGTTGAAGGGCGGGAGCTGGGTGGCAGGAGTAGAGGTGGCTGGAATGAGGAATCACCTCTCAAGGAAGTGAGAAGGCAAAGGGGGTGCTCAAGGGGCTAGAGCAGTCGGGGTGTGGGGGGCCTTCCTGGAAGAGGCTGCACTATTAGTTCTCTGAAGGGCTCATGGGATCTGATTAGCTCTTCCCAGAAAGATAAGCATGTGGGAAGGGCTCACTAAATATTTGTTTAGCGATTGATAACTGATAGACAGTTATGGCTCCCATGTTCCCATTTTAGGGGGCTGGTCTTGGTTCATTCTTTCATTACCTGGAGGCAATGACCTTTCAGACTCTGCAAAACTGGCCTTTCTTACACAACTTGTCAGGTCCTGCTTAAGTGAATGTGCGCATATAAGGCAGAAAAGAAAAGGTGCGCATATAAAAAATAAAAATAAAAAAAATAAAAAAGAAAAAGAAAAGGTGCACATATAAGGCAGAAAAGAAAAGGGGGAACCTCTTCAGGAAATGGGCCGTCTTGCTACTGAATAATTAAAGGGGCTTAGGGCACATAGTCAGTCATGCTTTCATTCAGAGAATGTTTATTAAACACCTACTAGCTTGACTGGCACTGGGCTGGACAAACGCAGCATGGGTCAGAAGGATAAAATGCTCTGTGTTCAGGGAGCTCATGTTCTAGTTGGAGAGACATTTAGCAAGAAAACATATGCAAATATAAGTAGTAAGCAGTGCTGGGAGAGAGAAGAGGCAGAAGCAACCTAAGGCAGCTGTCCTGGTGGCCTCCACAAGGAGATGATACTGGGACTACTGTCTGAAGACCTGGGCTGGGAAAGAGTCTCAAAGATCCTGGCCGGGGGGTCGCTGAGAGGATCCACAGCCTGTGGTATGAGCCCTGAGGAAACTCAGTGGAGGCCACGAGAGCTCGGGAGAGGGAGGAGGGAACAGGGAGCAGGCGGGCAGAGGCCTGGAGGACTAACAGGACGTGGGCTCTCCTGAGTTCACTCAGAAGCCATGACGGAGGTTACGCAGGAGATGAACACAGTCCAGGTGGGGATTTTTAACTGATAACTGGTTTCTGTGAGAAGAGAGGATTCTGGGAGTACAAATGGGAAAACCCAACCCCAGGGCAGAGGAGAGATGATGATGGTTTGGACCTGGGTGGAGGGCGAGTCAGGGGAGGGAAGCAGGAAGGTGGGGAAAGAGGGAGGGAGAGGTCAAGCGTGCCCCACTCAGGTATGGGTTTGATGAGCTGGGGGAGGACAGGAGGAGCAGGGCTGGGGTGGGAAGGGGTGGTGATGGACAGGACCTAGATAAGAATTGAGAGGATGAGCAAAAAAGTCTCTCTCTCCAGGTGACCTTTCCCCCTCTGGGCCTATTTCCCTATTTGTAAAGTGAGAATGGGAGGGGGATCTAATGGTCTCTGTGAGGCAGTCGTGTTTTGCTCCCCAGTGCTCAGGGATGCATACTCAGCGGTCAAGCAGATCTGGGTGCTGTCCTTGAGGGTGGCCTCTGTGACATGCCTCAGCCACAGGCATGTCACAGTCCAGGTCAGCACCCACCTAGCCCAGCCCTCTTCCAGGGGCACCCAGCACCTGGGCAAGTAGGAACTGAGCTCCCTGGGGCAGCTCTCATCATGCTCCCTTCAGCAGAGCCTGGCAACCAGCCTTCCTTCAGATCCCTGGAAGCGCCTGCTAATTGCATTCCACTCTGACACTATGCTAATTGCAACCCTCCTGAGGCTCCTCCTTCTGTCCCTGCTGGAATTGAGAAGGCAGCTCCTTCACTTGAGAACCGGAACTCTAGCCCACCATCTGGCTAACGCGGAGGCCACCAGCCTCACTGGGGCCCCCACCGAGCCCTCAGGCTGATGAGAGAAGGCAGCTCTTCCTCAGGTGGAGTCAACTGCTCACTGAGCCCACCTTGTGACAAGCTGAATAGGAAGTACACTTTACCCCTCCGTGTCCATCAGCCAGATGCCCTTGTGCAGTGAGCAATCTGCACAGCTATCCTTGGTGGCCTTAGCCTCTGAAAATGATGGTGAGGAATAGGAGACTGGGTTAGGGGCTGAATCTGTAGGGGAAAGAGGGTGTGTTTTCCTGGGCAACTAGATGAAAAAAGTGTAAGCCAGGAAACTGGCCTAGCCCAGTGCCCCTTCCTCTGCAAAGTCCTTTCTGCCGCAGTGGCAGGAAGGAACCTCACAGTGGAAAGAGGCCCAGCCGACCGCTCCTTCCTGGAGATCCCCCCACCCCTAGCCATCTCTCAGTTCCCTATCCAGAAAGTAGGGTGACAAGCACCTCCTTCAAATGGCAGCCAGGAGGATTCACGGAAATAGTGAATAGGGAGTTACCTGGGATGCTCTGAGCACACAGCAAAGTTTCGAAACATTAGACATGTGCAGTGACCCTCCCCGAGCTCAGGAAAGCTTGACGCCTCCCGCCTCCTACAGCTCTGCACCTGGACACCTGAACTAAGTCCTCAGTGCAGATGAGGGTCAAAGTTACCTGGGAAGACTGTGGGGACCACACCTGCTCTACCCTGTATCTCCTATGTGGTTTTGGAAAAGTGACCAGCCTCTTGGTCTTCCCAACTGTGATAATTGAGGGGCTCCAGAAAGATAATGTGCCTAAAGTGCTCTATCCAGTATACCTGGGGAAAGTTCTCAGAACATCCGTTGTGATGATGGTGATGGCGATGATGTTGACGGTGGTGCTGACGGTGGTGGTTCAGGTGAGGAAGCAGCTAGAGGGCAAGGATGTCAGGAGCCATCTTCTTTCTCAGTTCCTCCTCATCAGCTCGCTTCATCTCTTTCCCTAATCTTTTCTCCTCCCACCTTCTTACTCAACTCCTTACCTCCTCCTCCTACCTGTTCTCTCTCCTCTCATCCTCTCTGCCTCTCCTTTCTCCCTCCTCCTCCTCGTCTCCCTCCTCCTTCTCCCTCCCTTCCCCACAACAAGCCTGGCAGGCAGGCTCTCGGGCTCTCTCCTGGACTCGGTGTCTCTGTAAGGAGTCCTGGGATAGAGGCGAGGGGGCTCCTCTTTGTCTCGCTCGTTTCCTATCCAGCCCCTCCCTGCCCTGAAGAGGGGGACCCTAGGGGGTACCCCTCGCCTCACATGGCCCATTAATGGTCCTGTCCCCTGGCTGCAGCACCGGGCCTCCAGGGACAGAGGACAGTGCACTGCCCTGGAACCCAGCCTCAGCGCTTCCGCCCCAAGATTCTGCAATCCTGTGCGGCTCAATTCTTCTCATGCTTGCTTCTGCCTGGGCAGGTGCTCCTGCCAGGAACTCCCACTTCTCCATGTGTCAGGACTTCACATCTGTGCCTTTACAAGATGTCCTCCAGCTCTCACCCACCTCCTGCCTTACTCTGGTCCCTCCCCAGCAGCACATCTGAACCCTGGCCCCAGGGTGTGGGAGGAAACCCAGACCCATAGGCCCAGGCAGACTGACGCAGGACAACTGGGCAGGCCTGGGCCCCTTACCCCAGCCAGAAGGCTGCTGTCTGTACACACGGGACCAAGAAACCAAACGACACAGTAGCATCCATGGCCCTGTGACAGGGGTCAGCATTCAGCTCATGCCAAGGGTCAGGGGTCAGTCTGTGCCAAGGATCCAGGCTGCCTGTGATGAGGATCAGGGTTTAAATCGCCCTGAGGTCAGGTTTATACACAGCAAGGGGCGGGAATGTCTGCCCTGTCATCTGTGTGGGAGGGTCCGCTGGTGGCCCTGGAGGGGCTTCTCCCTGCCCCAGGCTGCCCCATGATGTCCTGGGCATCTAGGTCAGCACAGCTGGAACCTGATGCTGCAGCGGGTGGTAAGAGTAGGGCTGAGCCCACAGATAGACAGCCTCCATGCCTGCTCCTCCAACCTGCCAGCTCCCACCTCAACCTCTCTCCTCTCCGCCCCACCCTCCACCCAGGCCGCAACGTGAGCCGCAGCTGCACTGAAGCGGGCTGGACGCCCCTGGAGCCTGGCCCCTACCCCGTTGCCTGTGGCTTGGATGACAATTCATCGAGTGTGGATGAGGTGGGCCTCCATGCACCACACACACACACACACACACACACACACACACACACACACACACGAGTGCCCGGGCCTGCTGCCTCCTTCCACTCTCTGCCACCAAGGGGCATGGTTGCCCTCTGTGTAGGAGCCAGGACTCCTGGCATCTGCCCTCCCCAAGCTTCCTCCCTCTCCAGGTACACATTCCCCTGGCTCCCCTGAAGGGTCCAGGAGGATGACACACAGCAGCAAAGCTGAAGCATCACCCTGAGGCCAGCCCACCCCATTCCCTCACAAGAACCTTGCTCCAGCCCTGGACATGGCAGGGCCTACAGAACCCCTCCCTCTGTCTCACACAGAGGGGAAACCGAGGTACGGATCCTGGAAGGAACTGGCCTCAGATACCCAGCAGCCAGTCAGAGACAGGGCCAGGGCCATTGTCCTCAGTGCCAGGGCAGGGAGCTGCCCTGGAGCAGACCGTCAGTGGTCTATCTAAGGATGTGGAGCCAGAAGCCAGGGAGAGATACTGATGAGGAGGCTGGAATATGACTGAAGTCCCGAGCTAGGAGCCCCTCACAGCTTTGATGTGTGAACACAGTCTGGCTGTCTGAGATGACTTCTGTCCCACTCCCGATGCCCTTCACAGATAGGGACTTTTACTCCTCCCAAGAGGGCAGCAATTTTCTCAGAGGCCTTCAAAGCCCACCAGATCCTCAGGCAGGATCTAAATCCACTAAATCCTTTCTAACCACTGGCCTCTATTCCAGCAGGGAGTGGGAAGTGGGGAGGAAGGAAGTGACCGTGGCTTTGTGTGTGCATCCTAGGGGAGGGGGCAGCAGGAAGCCCTCAGCATCCAGCTTTGTCCCACCTCCCCAGAAAGGCCAGAATGCCCTCCTCCTGCTAACCCCAGCCCCGACAAATCACACATTTGTGACACTGCCCACCCCTAGTGTCTTCTTTGGGCTTCCCTGGAGGCTCAGTGGTAAAGAATCTGCCTGTCAGTGAAGGAGACTTGGGTTTGATCCCTGGGTCGGGAGGATCCCCTGGAGAAGGAAATGGCAACCCACTCCAGTACTCTTGCCTGGGAAATCCCATGGACAGAGGAGCCTGGAGGGCTACAGTCCATGGGGTCACAAAGAGTCAGAAAAGACTTAGTGACTAAACAGCAACAGTGTCTTCTTTACCATTGTCTTCATTGGGGACGGAGGGCTTCGTGTGAGGGTCTGAAGGGTGAGCAGTCTTATGCCCGAGGATACCAAGCCCAGAGTTGGCCCAGAAGTTCTGCTGGACACGTGACTGAAGGATGAATGGGTGGGCCAGTGGAACGTGTGGCATTTTTGCTCCTCCCTCCACTGACATTTCTCCTGTGAGGGAGCAGAGCAGAGTTGAGATCAATCCCCACCCCCACCCTGGGAAGCAGCCCTGACTCGTCTGTGGAAACCAGGGAGTCAGGGGGTCTGGGGACTGGGAGCCCCAGGCCTCAGCCTCCTCGTCTGCCAGGGCAGGGGAGGGAGGCAGGATATACAGGGCACCCCGCCCCTAGGTGAGCACCCCTCACCCCACCCAAGCTCCTCACGGCCCTCCCCCCAGCAGCAGCAGACAGTGTTCTACAGCTCCGTGAAGACCGGCTACACCGTCGGCTACAGCCTGTCCCTCGCCACTCTCCTGGTCGCCACGGCCATCCTGAGCCTGTTCAGGTGAGGACCAGCCCGAGCCACAGGCCTCAGAGCACTGGCCAGGCCACCCCGCACCCAGGCATGCTGTTCCTCGCTCCACGGTCAGCCCCCAGTCAGTCCTGCCCCAGCTCCCCTGCCAGGCCAGCACCCGCCCCCCGAGACAGCAGGCCACTCAGAGTGTTCCCCTGCGTCAGCCTTGCCCCTCAGAGGGTGCCGGTCACCGGGGGATAGGTCACCAGGGGCTTGTGCCCTGGAAGGAGGTATGGCAAGCCAGGCTGCACATGTGGATAGGATGCCGGGGGACAGGGTCCCCCTTGAGGGTAGGGTCCGCATTCAGAGGCTTCGAGTCCTCGCCTCTCTCAGCTGGATGTGTTGGATGGGGTGGGGGTCTGAGGCCCTCTTTGGCCTCCCGGATCTGGCCGCCTCCCACAGGAAGCTCCGCTGCACACGGAACTACATCCACATGAACCTCTTCATATCCTTCATCCTGAGGGCCGCCGCCGTCTTCACCAAAGACTTGGCCCTCTTCAGCAGTGGGGAGACGGACCATTGCTCCAAGGGCTCGGTGAGGACCCGTCCAGGCCTGCCGCCCTCTGCCCTCTCTCCTCTTCTCTCTCTCCTCCCTCCCGTCTTCTCCTTCCCCTCTCTCTCCCTCTCTCTTTTTCTCTCTCTCCAAAGACGGCCAAACTCCTGTCTGACCCTCCCTCCCACAGCAGGCAGGGGTGCTTGGCTATCTGGGGGTTCACACACCTCCTCCTGCCAATGAGAAACACCTCTCCTAGGTGGGAAAGGGGACACTCGGTGCCACAGCCCATAACCCCCTTCCCGCCTCTGCTGCTAACTTCCCATGGTGAGACCTTAGGGAACTCCCTGCCTCAGTTTCCCCATCATGCAAGGACATTTGAGCTTCCTTCCAACGCTCCTCCCTGCCATCTGCATCCCCAGGGCTCTGCTCACTGTGCCCCCCTTTCTCCTCCCCCCATGGCCACCTGGAGCCAGTCCCACCCCACACTGCCCTGCTTTTCTTTGTTTCTTCCCCTGCCGTCAGTCACTCTGGACCTGCCTAGGGAAGGGAGATTGAGAGCATTTAAAGAAGTCATTGCCCATCACTAAGGAGTCCATCTCCAGGTGATTCTGAGCGCCTCCCTGAGTGCCCTGCAGCCCTGAGCAGAGACAGAGAGCTTGAGACCAGTCCTGGCTCCCGTCTACCCCTTGTGGTCAGTGACTCACTGCCTCATGAGTGACCTCAGAGGTAGTGTGTTACTTCAGGGGTCAGCAGTACCTTCTCCCCAAAGAGTGAGATTGAAAGTGAATCTCTGCAGAGAGTGATGGTAGAATCTCAGTGTCTCAGGGGGAGGGAACACCAAGAGGAACCCCCTGGCCATTCCCAGAGTGCCTCAGATGACCCTGCCTAGGAGCTGGGCTCAGACCCGTGGGACATGAGCCCCAGAGCCTAGGGAGCAGCCTGCAGCCTCCAGCACACTTGCTGAGAATAACTGTGGCTTCCCTATTCATTAGCAGCTCTGTGAAGCTTTTCTAAGGCAAGAAGCAGCACAGATAGTTGTCCTGTTAAAGATCTGAGTTATTCTTGCTGTCAAGCAAATGGGGGAGGGCAGGGGAAACAGACTACCTATAGCAGGAGGGACCTGAGGCAGGACTTTCCAGCCAGGAGAGGAGTGAAGTCTGCTCTCTGAGGACGCTTCAAAGCCAAGGGCACAGGAGAGAATGGTGGGAACCTGAGGTCGGTACAGGGAGGAGTGAAAACAGAAGACATCTGGAGGACGGTGTCTCTAAGCTCTGGCTTACATGTATCTGGGCTCACTTTGAAATGGAAGATTGTTTCTGGGAGAGGACAGAGGGTCCAGAAGACCTTCTGATCATGCCAGCTGGGCCTCCCAGAGCCCCTGATTGCCCTCCCCAGGGGTGTCCCTGACTTCTCCCTCGTCCTCACCCACCTGTCTAGGGAACCCATTCTTCACCTATCTTCTTCAGCCCCCAAAAGGAATGAGCACCCCTCCCATCTCCTCTTTTTCCTAATTTCTTCATCCTCCTTCTCTTCCTCTTCTCTGTCCCTATCTTTCCCCAACAATTCCATCTCACCGCCCCCATTTGCTTTACAGCTCACAGCACCCCCTGCTACAGGCAGTCTGTCTCCCCTCCCTCCCCTGGCCCTGAGGCTCCTGAGACAGTCCACAGCTCCTCTCCCTACACGCTCAAGGGACTCTTGCTAATAAAAGCAAGAATTCTCCCTTATACCTCTTCCAGCTACTTTCCATAGTAATTGGAATAAGGTGATTGAGTAGCAGAGGTGGTAAGTGGATGGATTGGTAGCTGGATGGCTGAGTAAATAATGTGTGGATGACTTGAGTAGGTGGAAGGATAGAAGGATGAACTAAGAAAAATTGGATAGATGATGGGTAGCGGGGTGGGGTATATTGGTGGGGGGATGGACAAGCAGATAAATGAATGGATGAAGAGATGCCCAGGGGTCTGAGTCTGTAGTGGATGTCTGGTACGTAGATAATAGATGAATGGAGAGATTGCTGGGTGAGTGTGTCGATGGCTTGGCAGATGGAAGATGCTGGTTGCCGATAGATGATGTGTGGATGCATGGATGGTAGGTAGAAAGATGGGTGACTAGACAGTGGATGCTGGGGGTAGGTGGGTAAGGATATGGATAAGTGGATAGGTGGGTAGATGGATGACTGGGTGGGTAGATGAGTTAATAGATATATAATAGGAAGATAAATAGATAATAAATTCATGGGTGGATAATTAAAATTGTGAGCTTATTCCAAAGCATCTGATGGTCTAAAATTAGAGCTAAGGGGGAAGTTGGCTGTAGTGCAGTTCTTCACCTGACAGAAATGTGGGCAGGCAGGGACCCCTGCTTGCTCCAGTGAGCCCGCTCCCTGCTCCTCCCCTGCAGGTGGGCTGCAAGGCGGCCGTGGTCTTGTTCCAGTACTGTGTCATGGCCAACTTCTTCTGGCTGCTGGTGGAGGGCCTCTACCTGCACACCCTGCTCGCCGTCTCCTTCTTCTCCGAGCGGAAGTACTTCTGGGGGTACATATTCATCGGCTGGGGTATGGTACCAGGGAGGGCTGCCAGGATGGGAACAAGGGGACAAAGCTCGGGGAGTTCTTTAGAGGGGCGGGTACCAACCCAGCCTGCACCCTTAGGTCTTGCTGGGCTGCAAGTCCTGCCTGCAGGACACTCGGCCAAGGATCGAGAAAAGTCCTCCAATTGTCTGACCCCTGAACAGGCGCCCTCTGGCTCCAGCTGCCCCTCGGGCTGACCTGTGGGACAGACAGGCTCTCTGAACATCCTTCTACTTCCCCTTCACCCCGCGAAACACACAGGGATGCTGCTAATCTATAAAGCACCTCTGCCAAAAGGAGAGAAAGACTCCCCCTTTATGTAGACAGGCACAGTCCCTCAGCCTTAAAGCTTCGCCCCCTCAGCAGAGTATCTCTGCAGAGTGAACTGTCTATGTATGCCACTATGAGTGACCGCATTGGAAACGCTCCCTTTTCTCTCCTTATCCCTCCTTGGTCCTTCCTCCTGATCTCTCCCTCTTTCTCCCATGCCCTCTCCTCTTTCTCTCTCCTTCGGTCCTGACAGGGGTGCCCAGCACATTCACCCTGGTGTGGACCATCATCAGGATCCACTTTGAGGATTATGGGTGAGCTGCCAGCGGGCCCCCTCCTCCTGGCTCCCGACACTCAGGGCAGATCCCCTGGGTGGGATCAGGAGGGGCTGGGGAGTAACAGCCTCGGGGCCAGTGGTTTTTAAAGGGCTCCGGGGCAGAGCTGGGGACGGTGGGAGGAGGACTGACTCTCTCGGGCTGAGTACAAGCTCCCTCATTCTCTCCCACCGTCCCCTGCCCCAGATGCTGGGACACAATCAACTCCTCACTGTGGTGGATCATAAAGGCCCCCATCCTCGCCTCCATCTTGGTAAGGCCTCCTCCCACCACTTAGGGATGGGGAGACTGGGCCCAGAGAGGGTAGGCAATTGACCAAGGCCCCACTGGACATTCACGTCTAGGTCAGAACTGAAATCTAGACTTCCTGATCGATGCCTGAGGCAGGACTGTCCCCAACTCTTTCCCCAGAAGTTCTTCCTCTAGAGTAGAGAAAGCAAATGGGGAGGTCCAGCCCTTGAGTGTGTGAAAGAGGGTTCCTGGACGACTCTCCCGAAGAGGGAAGAGCTGGGAAAAGGTACAATAGACAGGTAACTGGGCCCTGGGGGAAAAGGCCATCAGTCCAGGGGACTAGACACCCTGCCTCCCCTCTCCCACCTAACCTTGGACCCCCACCCACCAGGTGAATTTCATCCTGTTCATTCGCATCATTGGAATCCTGGTTCAGAAACTGCGGCCCCCAGATGTCGGGAAGAGTGACAGTAGCCCGTACTCGTGAGTACGGGCCCAGGGCCCTGGCCCTCCCAATATCCCCAGCTCCAGTCCTTAGATCATTCCCCATTCCCTAGAAGCTCCCCTCCAAAGTCACCAAATAGCCAGCATGCTCTGCCCAGCTCCACCCCATGGCCTGGCTCAGTCCACACATCCCCACCCCCACACTCACCTGGCCCATGAGTCCCAGGCCTACTTCTCTTCACGACTTGCCTAGAAGGGGATCTGCCCTGCTGTGTATCTGCTGCTAAACTAGGGAGCTCGAGAAGATAGTGGATAACCTGTGTCCTGTTCACACCATGCACCCAGGGCCTGACTCATGCCTGGCACAAAAATGGGATGTGGTAGCTGGATGCCTAGGAGAAGCCCCAGGTCTACCAAGGAGACAGCCATATTTGGGACTCAGTAGCCCCTGAGAGTAGTAACAGCACCCGCAGGATACACGCCGGGCGTGTGCAGTGGGGTTTCCAGGCTCCATCTCATTCCATCCATATTGTCTCCTCCAAGTGTTAGTCGCTCAGTCATGTCTGACTCTCTGTGACCCCATGGACTGTAGCCTGCCAGGCTCCTCTGTCCATGGGATTCTCCAGGCAAGAATACTGTAGTGGGTTGCCACTTCCTTCTCCAAGTCTCCTCCAAATTGTACCCATTTCACAGATGAGGAAACTGACCCATACTCCCTCCTCCTCCTCAAAGGTTTGGGAGCACATCCTCATGGTGGGGGGAGGGCACAGTGCCCGTGGAGACAGAGGTCATAGCTTTGCTTGAAAGGTGTGAGGGGCATTCCTGTGCTTGTGGGGATGAGAGAACCGGCAGGTTTCATGAGAACAACTAGGCTGGAAGACAGAACTAGAGAAACACAAAGCGGGTGGCTGTGGGAAGGTGAGTCAGTCTATACACCCACAGATGGGAACAGGAGATTGATTATCTGCACCGCACAGACAAGGCAAACCTGGGGCGTGCCACCAGGGCCTTTCAGTCCTGGGATTCTAGAATGTTCTCCTGGGCCCGGCTTCTCTCTGGGGAATCTGTGCTGTGGTTCTAATCTGGCTAGAAAAAATGTCACGAGCTGCTGGATTTAGGATTCTATTCTGGAATCCTGCGATTCTCTCTGATGAGACTAAGACGACTTGGGTTCCTGGTGTGACAGCTCTCCCTCCTGCCGGGTGTGGAGGCGGGGCTTCCCTTCCAGTTTGAGAAAGGAAGGCCCTGCAGGGGCTCAGCGGGCCAGAGGGCTAGCATGGCAGGCCTGTGCCCCCTCTTCCTCTACTTTGCCTGCGGGGCCTTGTTTCCCCCAAACATACAACTGCTCAAAAGGGCTTGGATCTGAGGCAGAGCGAGCCGGTCATCGCCAGGTCCACGTGGGCGAGGTGGAAACTGAACAGCTGTCGGCAGGCAGAAGAGGTGGGGGGAGTGGAAGATGGAGCTCCCTGTGGAGGGACTGTCAGCTCCCACTCTCCACCTCCCCACAAGCCTTCAATTTAAAGGAAGCCTCCATCTGTCAGTCGCGGGTGCGTGGGATAGGTTTGCAGCCAAAGAGTGGTGGGCAGGGCTGGGGATATTGGTGTGGTGGGGAGCCAGGTCCAGGAAGGAGTGGGTAGGGCCAGGCCAGCTCTTCTGCCCACAGTTTGCTGTGGGTCCTTAGGCTCAGGGCTAGGCTCCCCTGGACTGACTGCCAGGGCAGGAGAGATAAAGGCAGAGACATATCCACCCCTCAGACCTCTCGCAGCCAGAGGACTGTGGGTTCATGCTGCCTGGACCAACTATGAGGTCAGGGGGCTGGGAGGCCTGAACCAGGATGAGCCCTGTTCCACAGAAAGCGGCGAGTCATTTCAAGTGACTGTGAACCCTGCTGAGCACGCAAGGGTGGTAAAGGAAGAGCTGGTCTTTCAGAGAATGCTGGGGTTGCGTGTATTGGTCAGGGAGAGGTGGGGGGGAGGGGTGTGATCCCAGAAAAGGTAGCAACTCCTGGGGAAGTGGACACAGCACAAAAGCCAAAGACAGGCCTTTGCTAGTTGACCCCAAGTCACCCCTGGTGACCAAGCATAAACTTGAGCACCCACCATCCTCCCAAGTGACCTTGGACAGATGTGCTCAGCAACGCAATGACAAAGCCTTCTTCCCAAAGGCCCTCAAATTCCAGTAAAACATTGGGCTCTCATGAAGACATTGTACTTCGTAGCACCCAAAGCACTTCTGAGTTTACAGTGGTTGGATGGCATCACCAACTCAATGGAGATGAGTTTGAGCAAACTTCAGGAGATAGTGAAGGACAGGGAAGCCTGGTGTGCTGCAGTCCATGGGATCCCAAAGAGTTGGACACAACGTAGAGACTGAAAAACCACTTCTCTTATTTGACCATGTTGACATACACTCACCCCATTATACAGATTGGAGAAATTGAGACCAGGGAAAGAGAAACCACGATGTCCCGTTGCTTAATGTCCCTATTAGTGGCCATGGAGCCTGAAATAACCACTATTATCATCATCCTCGGGTTTTTCAGCAGTGGCCTTCCTTTCTGTGCTCTCCTCCAGGAAGTGAAATAGAGGGGTTACGCTCTCTCTCTCATGAGCCTGTTCAGGAGAGGAGGGCCAGGGGGCATGAGGATATAGGCACTGCAGATACGGAACAGAAACCTGTGGACGTAGGGCTGGTGAGAACCCACAGCCCATCCTCACACATCCCGCTCCGTGTCCCTGTCTTCTGTGCCCTCGTGTGTGGACATGCGTGCCCACTCCTGCCCCTCCCCTGTCCCCAGGAGATTGGCCAAGTCCACCCTTCTGCTGATCCCCCTGTTTGGCGTGCACTACGTCATGTTCGCCTTCTTCCCCGACAACTTTAAGGCTGAAGTGAAAATGGTCTTTGAGCTCGTCGTGGGGTCTTTCCAGGTAGGAACTGTGGACGTAAGGCTGCATTCTTCTCTGGGCTTTAAGGGAGGGGATTCTCCTGGGGCCTTAGCCTCTTGCCCCTAGGTGCCAGTCTTTCCATTGTAATAAGTATCTATTAAGCACCTACTCTATGTTTAGCCCTTTGATTAACCAAGGGAACACAGGTGGGGCAGGGCTTGGGGCTCTCCGAGTCTGTCTACCTCACTTCTCCTGCTCCCTTCCTCCCCAGGGTTTCGTGGTGGCCATCCTCTACTGCTTCCTGAATGGCGAGGTAAGCCCCTCTCAGACCTTGGGGGCCAGGGAACAGAGTCTTGTAGCCCCAGGGTCCAAAAACCCTGATGTGCAGAGCAGAGAAGGGTCAAACCTTGCTATGCCAAAGGTGGTCCTCCGACTAGTACGTCAGTGATGGCACCTAGGACCTTGCTTAAAATGCTGATTTCTGGGACGACCCCGGACTTGCTGACTTTGAATCTGCTTTTAAGAAAATCTCCGGGGATTCATGTGATTCGTGAGAGAAGAGTGTGAGAAGTGCTGTGTTGGGTGGCTATGTGCAGTGTGAGCGAGGATGGTTGGAGGCAGCAAGAGAAGGTTGAGTCACTGTGGAGCCTGGTTACAAAGCAAAAAATCCACTTGGATGAGTTCAAGTGATTTAGAAGGCAAGGATCAGGAGACTAGCATACAGCCACCCCGAGCAGCATCCCCCTCCCTCCCTAGACTGCATTCTCTGATCCTCTCTGGCTCCTACCTCCCTCAACTCCAATCGCTTGATTTGACCTGGCTTCACCAAGGAGGTCCCATCTCTGCAGCGCCCAAAGCAGCATCTGGCCCCTCACATTAGACTCCTCAAGAGGATATGACTGACTGGCTCCGCATCCTAGATGGAGTATAGCCCAGTCAGCATGGCAGGAGGCTTCCTTGGGGCGGGCCTGACCACTCTCCCTTCTCCCAGGTGCAGGCAGAGCTGCGGCGGAAGTGGCGGCGCTGGCACCTGCAGGGCGTCTTGGGTTGGGACCCCAAATACCAGCACCCGTCAGCAGGCAGCAACGGGGCCACGTGCAGCACGCAGGTCTCCATGCTGACCCGCGTCAGCCCCGGTGCGGGCCGCTCCTCCAGCTTCCAGGCCGAAGTCTCCCTGGTCTGACCGCCAGGTGCCCAGGCGGGTGGGCGGCCCCTCTCGCCGGCACCGCCCGCCACCCCGCGCGGCACCGAGGGCAGAGACCTCTCGGGCGAGGTCAGCCCCAGCCCTGAGCTCAGGAGGCTTCCCAGGGCCCCCAGATCACTGTCCGGAAGCCCCTGGAGAACGCTGCCTTTGCGCCTGCCTGGAGAGACGAGGGTACATAGGTGGAGGAACGCTGGAAGCTCCTACCTGGAAGACGTGGGGTGAAGCTCAGTCTTCAGACTCCGCCCCCAAAGACTCCCTCCGCCAATTGAGGGCAAGAAATCTGCGTACTCTCTCCTGATTCCACCCCGGGTAGCTCTCGCGACCCATCCGACCCATCGGAGAAAGGCCACCGCCTATCCCCAGACAGTGCATTTGGGAGTGTGCTGTTATCTCAGGCGACAAGGGTACAGCCCCGAAATGCCACCTGCCACCACCACCTAGACAGTGCCTGAACAGTGCCACCGCTGACATCAGGTTCTTTTGGGTTAAGCAACACCATTCAGGCATCTCTCCAAACATGCAGTCCCCTCGCTCAGTGCCTCCTCATAGCTGCCAGCTCTTCGCAGTGAATGAGTTTTTCCGCCTCCAGCAGGTGCGGTTGTAAACAAGGAGTTTTTAGTTTGGGGAGGGCAGCTGTCTCCATAGTCCCTGCTAAGGTGGAGTTGCCCCGGGGTGGCTGGACCAGTTCCAGGAGATTACCTCCAGCCCTACCGATCCTCATGGGCTTTGAGAGCTGCCCACCAATGTGCCAACTATTAGCACCAGGCTCAGAGATGATGGACGCTCACAGGCCCCTTCATCCTCACAGCAACCCAGCAAGGTGGGCACTAGACCACAGTGAGCCTCACACAGAGCAGGTACCTCACCTTGTCACACAGGATTTGAACTCAGATCTTGCTGATGGGAAAGTGAAAGCACCGACTTTTATGCTGCCTTTTATATATTGTAACCAGCTGGATCCTCTTGCTTATTTGTATCACCATTGATATTATTATTAGCACCATCCCCGAACCCCATTCCCATTCTCCCCAGAGTGTGGCTGAGGAGTCCTCTGGCCCGTGTATCCTCTGAACAAGAGCCTGGGGGTTGTCACAGCCTGTATCTTCCCTGCACCCCTGTGGCCACACGGCTTGCTACCCACGCCCCGGCCAGAAGATCCCCTCGGGACTGCAAACAGGCTTGTGCAACAATAAACACCGGGTTGGATTATCCTGGTTTTCCTGGTGGTTGGTGTTCCCATGTGGGATAAAATGGGGACCAGCTTCCAACTCGTGGCCAACCTCCACACCCCCCATTCCAAGGAGGGCTGGTCAAAATCGTCACCAAAGTCAGACGCCACCACCCCTCTGGCTTCCATGTGAGGAACACACAGTTCTAAGGGCTTTCAACTCACATATTGCTCAGGGTACCCTCTCTCCTCTGAGGGTGGTGACGTTATATCCCGTCCTTGTTGTGTCCCCCTGCCCCCTAAATCCAACCAAGAAGAGACAGTTCTATTCTTGGAACTATACAAAACAGCTGACAGAGCTGTCCGCAGTCCCAGAAATGGTTACGTCTGGGCACCAACGCCCAAGGAGCACACAGGTCATGAGATGACCATGTCGCCGTTGTCCAGGTGGCAGAGGACAGAATAAATGTCACCAAAAACAGACAATACCTCTAATAGGTTTAAACACAGAGGCTGCAGGGTGAAGAAGATGATGCTGGTCAGAAAGGGATGGATTCAAAGCCATTGCTCCAGTTGACCTCCTTGTGTTCCTCTTCCTGCAAACTTTCTGCCTGGTCCTGGCCCAGTCACCACTCTGCCTAAAATCCCTCCATTAGTGAGTCATATCTGGGAAGAGAAGCAGAGTTATCATCCAGGAGGATGGAAAGAGAGAGAGAGACCCAAGACAGGGACAAATAAAAAAGGACAGAGGTGGGGCCCTGCCACACCCACAACTCCCCCCTCCTGCCAGGGGTTGAGGGGCATCCAGGAATGGAGAGAAGTTGAGACACTTCTCTCAAGAAGTTGAGTTCCTGGCCAGCAGAGGTCATGAGCAGACATCCTAGTTTGTGTATGAACTGGGAGTAGAATAGGGGTGACCACGAGCAGAATTTCTCCTGCACCCCCTCTTTCCTCCAGCTCGCCAGTACCTTTCCTGCCTTTCTGGGCACTGTCAGACCAGACCAGCTCATCTCTATCGCCACCTGGTGGGTGCCTCGAGGACTTCACCAAGGTTGGCCTTCAGTTCAGTTCAGGTCAGTTCAGTGGCTCAGTCCTGTCAGACTCTTTGCGACCCCATGAATCCATGAATCGCAGCACGCCAGGCCTCCCTGTCCATCACCAACCCCCGGAGTTCACTCAGACTCACGTCCATCGAGTCAGTGATGCCATCCAGCCATCTCATCCTCTGTCGTCCCCTTCTCCTCCTGCCCCCAATCCCTCCCAGCATCAGAGTCTTTTCCAGTGAGTCAACTCTTCGCATGAGGTGGCCAAAGTATTGGAGTTTCAGCTTTAGCATCATTCCTTCCAAAGAAACCCCAGGGCTGATCTCCTTCAGAATGGACTGGTTGGATCTCCTTGGAGTCCAAGGGACTCTCAGGAGTCTTCTCCAACACCACAGTTCAAACACATCAATTCTTCGGTGCTCAGCCTTCTTCACAGTCCAACTCTCACATCCATACATGACCACAGGAAAAACCATAGCCTTGACTAGACGGACCTTAGTCGGCAAAGTACTGTCTCTGCTTTTGAATATGCTATCTAGGTTGGTCATAAGTTTTCTTCCAAGGAGTAAGCGTCTTTTAATTTCATGGCTGCAGTCACCATCTGCAGTAATTTTGGCCTTAGGGACCCAAATACCTGAGTGGAGGGCCCTCCCCAGAAGGCCAGGTGACAGAGAGGTCAGGCCTCTCTCCTCAGATCCATTTCAGAATGAGATTCAAGAGAGAGAGGAGGTGGTGAGGACACAGGGCTGATGATCCCAGAGACAGCTTGGGATGAAGGAGACCCAGGATGGGCCCTCCAACCAAGCCCTTGTGACAGTGTTTCCAGCCCCAGACCCAGCTGTGACCCCAGGTAGAACCAGACCTCTGGTAGCCTGCAGGCGAGGCCCTGGCCCTTGACCACATCTGACCCCAGACCCTAAGGGCAAAGCCCAGTTAACTCAGGTGGACTCATTCTGGGAAGACAAAGACAAGTAGCCCCCCCCCCCCACCATCCTGGCACAGACTGCCATCATGTGGACGACTCCTGCCACTCCAGGGGGCAGGATGCCCAAGGAGGGTGACCAGTCTGCCAGTAGAATGGATAAGGAGCATCTTCCAGGTGAGGGGTACTTCCTGAGAACTAGGGAGGAGTCGCCAGATCCCAAGGGAGCAGAAGAGGTGCCAGAATCTCCTGAATCCAAGTAAGCAAGTACAGGGGGCTCTTGGCAGCAGGAATTCAGTGGGGGCTTCTTAAATGAAGCCAAAGGGATGAGGGTGGGTTTGGGGCAGACCACTCTGGCTGCTGAGAAGAACCCCAGGGGCGGGCCAAGGAAAAGCTGCCAGTCCATCATCCAGATGGGGAGGACCTGGTTTGGAACATGCTGAAGTAAGGTCTGTGGGGTACCTGGGAGAAGACCCAAGACTGCTGGAACCCGATCTAAGGGGCCAGAGCCCAGGCAGGAGGCAGGGAGAGCAGAGCAGCCCCCGGGGGTGGGCTCAGGGAATTTATATCCCCAGGCACCTCCACCTGGGGGGCAGGCAGGGGTGGTTGGAGTGAAGAGCTGGTATCAGTGCCTCAGTTCCCATCACTTGCCCAGGGCCTGTTTTAGGCAATGACACCCCACCCCACCCCCCGCTCCTTGCTGTTCCCTCCATGTGGGAACAGGAACTGCTCTTATCTCTCCCGGGGGAGGGGGCCGGAGCCACAGCTGGCAGTCATTAAACACCCTGATCAGGCCAGGGATGGCTGAGATATTAATAGCCAGGAGTCGATGGCCTGGGAGACGCAGCCTCCCAGAAAAAGGGACAGAACCCTCTGCAGGCCATAGGGGGATGAGGAAGATGGGTCAGGAGGCCATCCAGGCAATGCCCCAGACCCCAGGCAGGACAGATGAAATCCAGAGAGGAGGGAAGGGACTTGGGATCGCCAGTAAGTCATCAGTGCAGCCCAGCCTTGAACTCAGTTCTCACAGCCCCAGAACCCTGCCTGATTATATGAACTGTCATAGGTCAGATTCATGTGGCTGCCCTGTACAGAAACCTAAACGCAGACCTAATTGGTGAGCCTGAATCTTTATTGTCTTTATTTCAAAATCTTGATTGATTTTTTGTTCATTTTGTGCTTTGACATTAGTTTTGATTTTTAAAAAATATTACATTAAAATACTTATCCTGATTACCACTGAGTTTTTTGCAACCCCCTTAAGTTTTGCATCCAAAAACAGTGCCTCACTTGCTTCACCCAGCCCAATTCCCAGAGGTCCCAGTGTCTCTGAGCTCAGCATATTGGCATGGAAAAAACTTTGAAGGGCTCTGAGCCAGGCCCTATGTGGCCCAGAGGGAAGGGGTCCTGCCAGGGTGATGCCCGCTAGAAGTAGGGAGCTCCAAGATTAATTCAGAAGCTCGATAAATGTCAATTTAGACCTGGGTGTTTCCTACCTGTCCACTCTACCATCCTCAATGTGTTGACTTTTGTCCTCAGATTTATTGTCTCTTGATTGCAAGATGGTTGCTGTTGCTCCAAGCATCACATTCTCACAGGACCTCATTCACTGGCAGGGAGGAGAGTGCTTCCTGTGTGTCTCTTTCTGTCAGGAAAATAAGGTATCCCAGAACCTACTTTCTATATACTCTCTTCAGGCTCCTTGGCTAGGACTAGGTCACACACGCAAGCCCTGGCTGTAAGAGAGACCAGGCTTCCAGAGGCAAGTTCATCTAATAAGGAAGAAGGATGAATCTGATAGAGGAAGATAGCTATTGAGTAGGCAACCAACAGAGTCTGACTCTCAGTCTTCTTTGCGATGCCTCTTTGGGTAAGTGTATGGCCCTCTGTATTCCCTCCATCTGAGCCTGGGGGTGTGGTAGATGGCAGAGGAGAGGAAGCCAAACCAGTGACGGGTCAGTGGTCAGACCTATAGAACATTCCAAGCCTCTGTGCAAAAAGAGATTTTAGACATTTATCATTTATTTATATACTTGGTTGTACCAGGTCTTGGTTGCAGCATTTGGGATCTTGTTCCCTGGGACTGAACCCAGATTCCCCTGCATTAGGAGCACAGTCTTAGCCACCTGACCACAAGGGAAGTCCCAGACAGAGATTGAAAGTAGGAAAGTAAACGTATAAAAGTTTGGAAGAATGGAAACCTGGCTTCATGGGCACACCACCCCAGCTGCTACCTTGAAGGAAATTATTGCCAGTGTCCGAGTTGCACATCCATTAAACTGGTGACAAGGAAGAGGAGCGTAGCGTGCTGCTGTGGCAAAAAGACACATCTGCCAGATCCCACCCAGCAGTTGCCACGCCACAGGAAGAGAGGCCCCCACTCCCCTTCTGCCTTCCACTTTCTCCCAAAGAGCTTCCCTCTAAGTTGCATCTGAATTCTCAGCCATCAGGGTGTCTGGGCCTTCTAGCTTCTGCAACCCAGGGAAATATGGAGGGGGCCAGGGAGGGGACACCAAGGGCCACTGGGCCGTTTCTAGCACAGAGGCTCAGGTGACTTTGCCTGAGTCCCCAGAAATCAGAGCCCATGACCAGGAACCAGGAACAGGGAACAGAGAAATACGACACAGGGAAACCTAGAGCACCAAAGCTCCAGGTGGGTTATCGAGCTGGTCGCCGCTCTGCCAGTGGGAACTCGTGTCCATGGGGACCCTCCAAGGAGTGCCTCACACTGCTGGGCAGGGCAGGACCGAGTGTAAGCGGATGCCTGCCGTTGTCCCGCACTGACTCTGGAGGCCCTGGGGCAGAAAGCAAGAGCTGTGTGGGACAGCTGAGGTGGGGTCAGTCCCGTCTTTTCTGCAGGAGCGGCAGAGGTAGGTGAAGAAGACACGAGGCAGAGCCCAATACAGGTGGCCTTGTGGCAGGAGAGAAAGAAGCCTGGCACAAAGCTAGGCTAGAGTCTTCTCAGGTCTCGGTGGACATTCACGGTGGCCAGGTACTCACGGGCTCCCAGCCTGTTCTCTCTGCTCTAGGCCCCATCTCAATTCACTCTGGCTCCTCAGACCCCTCCAGCCCCAGCCATCTCTCCATTCCCACCCTGGGGATGAGCTGCTCTTACCTGCGCACTGGGCCCAGCAGTGCTGAGACAGGCCCATGGGTCCCCACTCAGCCACCTTCCCCGTGCCCCATGGAGCAGAGGAACTTCTGGAAGCTTCCAGGCCTCTGGGAGTGGAAGGAGGTTTGGGAGAAGGTGCCTACTCTGACCTTCTTGCCTTCAAATCTGTAGCTCCACTGTTTTTACCCAGCAGGGCCCCCTGAGAGCCACAGGCTGCCTGGTGCAGGGCAGGGGAGGCTGTCTTCCAACGCAGAGGGGGACACACCCGCCTCTAGCTTCGGTTTTCAATTCCTTTCCCTTCAAGGTTTCATCCCAGAGAATGAAACCTAAACCAGGATCTGAGAGATGTGTCCCCTCCCCTTCCCATCACTCACCGAAGCTGGGTTTTCCTCCCCACCTCCATCCTGCCCCCATTCTCCCCCTGTCCTCCCCTGATCCTCAGCCCCTCATCCTCCTTCCTTCCATCCTCCCCTCCCCACATCCTCCCTGCTCCCAGAGATGGCTTCACCCCTCCCCACCCCTTCCCTGGTTGTCATGGTAGAAGGGCTTCAAAGGAGTGGGATTTCAAGGCTTAGGGCATGAGAATGATACCGGTTTATTATTTTCACAGTATTAACGTCATTCTGTTCACTCGGCAAATAGTGACTGAGCTCTTGCTGTGTGCACTGTTCTAAACAGAGACCAAGGCAGAGGTCCTGTGCTCACAGAGCTGAGCCTCCGATGGAGGAGTCAATAAATAAGAGAGGAAAATTATCGAATAAAGAAGGCAAGAAGGGCTTGGGGAAGGGGTGCTCCGTTGGTTGGGGTGGTTGGACAAGGTCACCCCAAAGGGTGGCACAGTGACAGGCTGTTTCCCTTTCCTGGTCATCAGAGGATTTTAAATGATATATGTCAGAGCTGGGGCCCGGAGACTTTGAGGTCCAGGTCAAAAGATCCAGTCTCCTGCCTGTGCAGCAGCAGCCCTGACAGTATGTGAGAGCTACATCCTGGCCTTGGGGCCTCAATGCCATCGGAACCTCCCCTAAGCAGGGGCTCCAGTGCCCACAGCTCGCATGGTCACTGGGAGGGGATACCTGCTTGGACACGGGGAGAGTTGTTCCTTGGAGCTACACTGTGGCAGTAACCCAGTCCAGAGATTCCATCTGGGTGTGGGGGCCAAGAGGCAACCCCCCCCCCCCCACCAACACCCAACACCAGTTCAGTGTCCTCTGTGCCAAGTGACAGAGAACAGATCGCTCTTGAAAAGACTAATATTTACTCTTCAAATGGGCGCTGGCACAGGCTATTTCCTGCAACTGGCGACGGGCTCACCCCATGGGCTGGACACGACAAGAGGCGTTCCGGGAGACAGGCTGATGTCTCCGCGGACACCAGCTGCCCCGAACGAGACAGTGTCTTTGAGATGGGGACGGCATGTTCCACAGTCCCATCTTGTCATCTCACCTCTGCTTACGCACCTTCATGGTGGGGTGCTCACGACCTCCCTGGGCACTGTTGGACAGCCCTGTGAGAAAGTGCATCCTTGTTCTGGCCCTGTGTTCCTCACTTTCAGCCCTCGCTCTCATCCCTGGGGCCTCAGAAAATGTGCCTGGAACAACCCCTCAGGGCAGGCATGGTCCTGGTCCCCTTCTTGCCTCCCAGCTCCAGCCCCCTCCAGTTTCGCTTCCCCAGGGCTCACTCTGCTGGCCCTGGAGCCGGGACAGGCTATTTATGGGGTGGGAGGGAGACTTGCCTGGGGCGCACCTCTGTTCCCTGCAGCTGTGTGCTCTCTGTCCCCGTGAGAGCCCTTTAGCGAGTGCCTCCTGTGGGAAAGAACCTCCGCCAGGAAACTCTTGGTCAGACGGCCTGAATCTAAGAAGAGAGGGTCCCTGGTGGCCAGAGTCAGCTCCCACCCACCTGCGTTCCCTCTCTGCCAGCCCCTCCTCTCTGTTCTCTCCCCTCCCCCTGCCCCCATGGGTCCCAGAAACCATCCCCACCCATTACAACCCCTGGGCTTGGCTCAAGCTCCCCAGTGGAGCCCAGGAGGCTGAAACACTCCAGGAGCACATGGGCCTTCGGAGAACCCAGATGCAGGACCTGTCAACCTGTGAAGTCCAGTCAGGCCAGGGCACCCTGGAAAGATCTCCAGGGGCAACACAGTCCCCCTGGTTCTTCCAGGGCTCTCAGACCTAACTGCTGACTCTAGCCAGTCCTCTTTTTTTTCGTTGTTGTTTGGTTGGTGGTTTTTTTTAATTCCTTATTTTCTCTATGCGTGCTAAGTCGCTTCAGTTGTGTCCGACTCTTTGCGACCCCAGGGACTATAGCCCTTTATAGTCCTCCTGTCAGGGGACAGGCTCCTCTGTCCATGGAGATTCTCCAGGCAAGAATACTGGAGTGGGTTGCCGTGCCCTCCTCCAAGGGATTTTCCCAACCCAGGGATCGAACCCGTGTCTCTTACGTTTTCTGTATTTACCTAACTCCCAAACTTCTGACTCCCTATAGGCAACCATTCAGATGAAATTGACATGTATCTTTCGGAGTATATTCTTAGGAAATATGTCATCATTTTGTGCACATATGTTTCTAATTTGTATAAATGTCATTTTTTTGCTGTGTGCTACATTCTGAAGATGTATCCATGCGGCTCCATCTAAATCTGGCTCTTCTGCCTCCCGCTCACTGCCCCACAGTAAGCCTGCATGATTTATCCGTCACGGTAGACATACTGGTTGCTTTCTGCCAACAAAAGTAATGCTTCAGTAAACATTTCTCCTCATACGTGTCCCCTTAAGGATCTGTGTAAGAATTTCCCAGGGACACAGAACTAGAATTGAAGTTCCCACAGCATCAGGTGCAGGTAGGCTAAATTTGGGGAGGCAGCTGTATCAGTTTTCTAGCACTGCCAGAACAAAGTGCCACAGGCTGGGTGGATGAAAGAACAGAAATTTATTTTTTCACATTTGTGAAGGCTAATAGTTGGAGATCAAGGTGATCCATAGGACTGGTTCCTTCTTGGCCTACAGACGAGCACCTCCTCCCTGCGCTCTCCTGAGGTCTCCCCTCTGTACATCTCTTGTGTCCTAATCTCTACTCTTAAGGATTTGAGCCCTCTTCGTATGGTATTTTTTTTTTAACCTTAATTACCTTTGTAAAGACCATATCACTTCCCTGGTGGTCCAGTAGTTAAGGCTTCCCTTTCCAACGCAGGGTGTGTGGGTTCAATCACTGGTGAGGGAGCTAAGATTCTCCCCCCCGACCAAAAACAAAACAAAACAAAACAGAAGCAATATTATAACAAATTCAATAAAGATTTTTTAAATGATCCATATTTTTTAAAAGACCCTATATCACCAAATACAGCCACATTTTGAGGCACTGGAGGTTAGGACTTTGACACTGAATTTGAGGAAAACACAGTCCAGCCCATACCAATAGCACAGCTCTTCAGACTGGTCATACATGGAGTCCCATATCCCCTCAACTTGCTCCAATACTTGCTGCCACCCAGCTTTCCGAGTTTTGCCAAAGTCATAGGCATAAGGTGATACCTTACAATGGTTTAAATAGGTATTTCTCTGTATTTCTAATGCTTTTAAGCATCTTCATATGCTTATTAGCTTCCTGGGTTTTCTCTTAGGCAAATTGCTCATTTTTCTGTTCAAGTCCCTTATCTTTATTAATGATTTCAGGACTTGCTTGTATATTAATCCCTTGCTGATTTCAGACATTGTAAATATCTTCTCTCATTCTTTAAACTTTACACATGAAATCATTATTTGTATGTCATCAGATTCACTGATCATTTCACCTTGAGGGTTGTGCTTGTGATGCCTTTTGTTTAAGAAGCACTCTTTCATCCCAGGTCAAATACAACACTCCCTGGTGTTCTTCAATGAACATAATAGTTTTTCATCCTGTACATTCAACCGGGGATGTCTTAGAGCTGCTTTAGCAGAGCCAGGAGCACTCAGGTGGGCCCCTTCCTGAGCCTCACTCCTCTGCTGGCCCTGCCCAAGGATGCTGTCAGGCAGCAGCCCTGCTACCTGGCCCCACAGAGGTTTCAGTTCAGTTCAATTGCTCAGTCATGTCCGACTCTGCAACCCCACGAACCGTAGCACGCTAGGCCTCCTTGTCCATCACCAACTCTCGGAGTCCACCCAAACTCATGTCCATTAAGTCAGTGTTAGAGTCCCAGAAAAAGGCAGGCACTTCATCAGCCTACACTAGCACATAGCCCTCCTGGCACAGAAAGGGTGCCCTTTATGGGTCAAGATCCCTTTTTATTTTCTGTGGCACTTTTTATTCCAAATGCACCTTGTTCTCAGCCCAGAGGACAGAGCTCTGGGCTACACTGTCACCGGCTACCTAGGACAGGCCTCAACTCCTACATCTGAGCAGCAATAGGGTTGCACCTGATGCTACCTAAAGGTTCTGTCAACTCCCAAATCCCAGAACTCAATAATCCAGATACTTATTTTGGAAGTCTTTGTCCTCCTCTGAAAATCTTCACTCAGGACTGACGGTGACGAGAAACTTGGAGCACGCGTCCCCCAATGTGGTTAAAGCATGGTCAGGAAAGCTGGGTACATTTGTTTTCTTTCTGGGAATTTTATCAGCTGCTGAAGGAATCACCCTGCAAAACAGCACCCGTCCCTGGGCTGGGAACCTGGTGGTGTGCCCTCTGGTGGCCGTTTCCTGACAGGGCTGGTCCTGGGAAATGAAAAAAGAAAAAACGATATGACAGGAGCTCAGAGCCCAGAGCAGGGAAAGGTAACTAACTGGCTGGGGGCACACAGCCAGGCAGAAGCAGAGGCTGCATAGAAGGCAGCCCTCCCAGCCCCCAGGGCAGGGCCACAATTGCTATTTTGGTTTTTCCAAGGTTCTTCCTGGACCCATGATTGCATTCCAGACTCTAGGGATTAGTGCTGAAGACTATTTGAGCCTGTGCACCTGTCTAGACCTCACTAGACAAGAGGACTTGAATTTCATTTCTCTCAACACAACCCCCTCCATTATGCCAGGCCCACATCACCCCCTCTAGGAAAACAGACCCACAACTCAGAATTTTTCACACAAACACACAAGTTAATGAGCACCTTGGATTTATTCTCTTCCCACTTCCGGAGCCACCTCGTTTATTTTATATATATATATATACATAGTATATAAACGGTTATACAACATTCTTTACCTATATCAACACAAGTTTAGACTTTATGACTGTGTGAAAGTTTGTTAAAATGCACTCATCATTTACTCAAAATAGATCTTCGTTATTACATGAAAACAGTAATAAGCTCATATAACAAGGGTAGCAAGCATTCAGAATTAATATGTGAAATAAATGGTTTTCCCTGGCTAAACAAGCCTCAATCTTTATTGCCCTCAATCTTCAAAGGAGTAGAAAACTCCGTTAAACAAAATGGAATCCTGGGGGCCACATCGTATGAATGACTCATTGGATAATACTTGTAGAACAACCCAGAATCGCTTAAGTGTGAGGGTTAAAGAAGGTCATATGTACCCAGCACAGGGTAAAGGAGCAGAATGGATTTGATCATTTTACAGTATATAAAGATGCTTGAGGGCAACAGCCTTGCCAACAGTACATACGGGCAGGTGTTCCTACACCCTTCCATTCCCAGATTTTACCGACCAGTCTTTTTTCACAGGTTCTCTACCAATCACGTTTCCCCAGCAATACAAGTTTGACATTACTGCAACCAGGTGGCAGAACCAGAGCTCTCCTCTTCTGGGTCAGAAACAGGCCATGAGATCTGGTCTAACCAGCAGACCTGGCCTCCCTGGATCCCGGAGGATCAAACATCACTGGTACTAAAGGTGCTGTGCCTGGAAGGCAGGAGGCAGGTCCAGGGGCAGCAAGAGAGGCCACTACCTTTCTGCAGTGAAAGCATGAGGCGTTTTTTTGTAAAGGTCGGAAGACACGGCTGTGTTGAGCTGCGCTGCCTGAAGCATACAGAACCTCTGCATGTTGAGTGAACCAAATGCAAAGCCTTTCTCCTCCTGCACATGAACGATGGATTCACCCACCATCCCCTCCATGACTGCTTTTCCCCGGCCGACAGCTCGCTGGGGAGCAGGCTGATATTACCACCATTTCCCAGAGGACCCCAGCCCATGGGCCACAACTCGCCCACTGTGGGGTGGGACCAAGTGGAAGAGCCGTGCCAACCTCCAGGCCTGGGCCGCCTGACAGGGCGCTCCATCCCGCGTTACCTCTCCAGGGCACAGCTACTCTCCCTTCTTCCACCTGTATTAATGCTCAGAGCGCACAGGTAAGGCTTCCCTGCATTTGACCAGGATTCTGTGTAGAATCGCTTGGAATGTGAGCAACATCGGGGCAGGTGTCTGTGTGCTCATCTGGCCTCCATAAACCCTCCCTCCTGGCCAGTCCTCACTTGCACTGAGCTGTTCTCTGAGGGTCACCCATCCCGGTGTGACGAGTGCCTGATTCCATCAAAGAACAGTGAACAGCAGCCCTGGTTGAAGGTATGGCATGCAACCCCAATATGCCAAGGGGACAGCTGCTGTCTTTCAGCAACCAGCCAGGCCCCAGCTCCACTCTTCACCTGACCCCTGCTTCCTGCACCCCAAAGAGCCAGCCTTGCTGTGTGCCTGGGGTGCTCAGGGGAGTGGGCTGGGCCTCAGTGTCATCTGCTCCCTCTCTGAAGCTCCTGGACCCACCCTGTCGATTACAGTGAAAGGTGGCTTCCCCCTCCCTCCAGAGCCTCTGATTTCAGCCTCTGTCACTACTGGAATGTAGGCGGCAGAGGTGCAAAGAGGGAGAGGAGACCTGAATGGGGGCACCTAGGAAAAGAACAGGGAACTCAAGGTGGGGGTGATAGGAATCTCATTTCCTTCCAATATCCTTTTTCTTACCCTTTGAAGATTTAAAACTGACTCACAGATAAAAGGGATACCAACTGCAGAAGCAAAGCCAGGAGCCTATGGTCATCCTCCCACTGCGGGCAGTGAGGCCTCTAGTACCGAGAGGAAACCCCACCCAAACATACCTCCGAGTGTCCCTGCCCAGGACAGGAAACCCAAGCACGGCCCTGTCACAGTCAAGCTGGCCTGGGGAAAGAAAAGCAGAGCCCACGTGGTCCCCTCACTAGCACACCTGCGCGCGGGGGAGCCTTGGGCTCAGCCCCTGCCAGACAGCACCGAGCCACACCCCCGCCCACACAGAGCAGACGGGACACTGCACACAGTGATGGTCAAGATCTTGCCACATCTGACACCAGAAGGCACTTTTAAGGGTTTCCCAACATTAGTAGCCCCGTGAGATCAGTTAACGGCTGAGAAACCAAAGATGCTAGAGCAACCAAAACAAAGGCCCATGGCAGAGTGAGGGCCATGTGGGGTCAACTTTCTGGCATCAAGGATGACACAGGGCTAAAAAACTCTACGCCTGACCCAAGTCAACGCCGAGCCTGCGATTTCCCTTGGACAAAATCTTCAGGACGCCTTTCCTATCATCAGCCTCTTCCTCCAGTTGAGCTGAGGCTGCTCTTAGCTGGATTTCAGTTACGTAATGTTTATGCGGTCATTACTCTGTACTGTTTGCCAACTGCATCTTTTCCCTTTGGTTTGCAAAAGTAAATCTCAAACCCCATGTAGGTGTTGACAGATTCAGACCACATTCGACCAGCTCGTGGATCACCGCTCCATTAGGCCAGGAGGGTCTCCTCTGCAAGGACTGTCCTTCACTGCTTGCTGAATGTGGATCACAGACCCCCAGGGCATCTGGGTACCAGGCTACATGGCAACACCAATAACACGAGCTCAAGATGAAAACAATATATTGGTAAGCTGTTCTAATCAACTTTTAAAGCTCTGTGTGTGCTGCTAATATGAAAAAATTATCTCTCCTCCTTAGCTTCCCATTCTATTTCACCATCTCTTCAAAGTTACGTCCCAGAAAGCCTGAAAATTTATCTGCTAGGGATGCAGAAAATTAAAGTGTTAGTCTCTCAGTTGTGTCTGACTCTTTGCAACCCCATGGACTGTAGCCCTCTAGGCTCCTCTATCATGGGATTCTCCAGGCAAGAATACTGGGGTGAGTTGCCATTCCCTTCTCCAGGGGATCTTCCCAAACCAGGGATCTAACCCACATCTCCTGCACTGCAGGCAGATTCTCTTATCATCTGAGCCACCAGGGACGCCCCCGCAGAAAATTATGCAGATTGAGAAATCACTGGGGAGATGACTCTGAGGTTTAACATCTGAGGGTGCTGCCAATGTAACTTTCATGTCCAAAGACTTTGATTAAAAACAGGAAATTCTATTATAAGAAAATAAAGTTACCATGGCAACATTTTCCCATTACAGTTCCTAGTCACATGAACTTTTCTTTTAAGTGACACTAAGGTGGCTCAGTAACAATACACCACCAGTAATGAAATGACCAAGGTCAACTGAATTCCCTAAAATGACATCCTTGCTTTCCTTACCTGCTCGTTAACTCTTGTGATAGTTTTCAACTCTTAAAAACTACCAAAATAGGAATCTGTAATTTATCAATATCACACAATACAACCCAGAGTATTCTATGCAATATGGTGGAGCTATTCATATTCCAGACTTCTACAAAGAACAATCCAAAAGCCAAACTTCCCAAATGGCCTCCTGAGCAGTACTGGACAACCCAGGCTGAAGTTTCTAGAGGCCTCAGGGATCATATTCAGATCTAAATTTTGGAAAACTATGATCAGTCAATATGTTGACAATGAGAGAAAGAAAAGTGACTTTTCAGAGCACCTGCGTGTGTGCTAAGTTGCTTCAGTCGTGTCCGACTCTGTGACCCCATGGACTGTAGCCCACCAGGCTCCTTTGTCCATGGGGCTTCTCCAGGCAAGAATACTAGAGTGGGTTGCCATTTCCTTCTCCAGGGGATCTTCCCAACCCAGGAACTGAGCACAGGGTTAATTATAAAGCTTTATAAGCTATAAAGTTCTAAAAAAGTTAACATACACATAACCTTTGTTCATACAAAAATGAGGGAGCTGGTGATAGACAGCGAAGCCTGGTATGCTGCAGTCCATGGAGTCACAAAGAGTCGGACACGACTGAGCAACTGAACTGAACTGAATCTAATTAAGATGATTACAAAAGGTGTAGAGGAGTAATTAATTTGTGAGAACAAGTACTCAGGGTCAAGTATTAAATGATGTGATTAAAATGCCCGGCACTCGGCTGCCGCATACAAAGCTGATGACAGCTGCCTCTCCCACCTGTAACTGCAAAGTGCCACCGTGTGAGTGTGTGACCCACCTACTCTGGTTTGTGGTCAGCTGCAAGGAGTCCTGATACTCTCATTTCTGCTCGTGCTTACAAGTTTATGATCCAGCAGCACTGGTTACTCAATTTTAAAAATATTCAGATATACCCTGCAAATAAATACAAAACACTTCTGTATCCCTACAGTCCCACTACCATGAAAGGTTATATATAAATTAAATAAATTCATTTTTCTCAACCATTATCTCAGCTGCAGTTTGTTCTTAATCCTAAGTGAAGTTCAATTTATATCCAAAATATATTTAAATATTCTAAAGGTATCATATCAGACCTAAGTTATCAAAAATGTAAACAAAATTTCTCTATGTTATACCTATAAACCACTTTTTAAGTTAATTCACCCTGTGCTGACCCTCTTTAAAAAAAAACTCACCAAAGTCACATTTAGACTGAAAAGCTGATACAGATGTTTAAGCGGTTCCTTGGAGACAACTGCCAATTACTTAAAACTACTGATACTGAATCTAGTGGTTTATTGCATCACTCAACGTAAAAGACCAAAATCATTCCATGTTGGTCTTCCAGTAATGCACTTTCTGACTGGGCTCCCAGATTCTGCTGTCCAAAGTGCTGAACTGGAGATTCTGCAGTAACTCTCACACAAAACTGAGACCAGGTGTCCAGCAACTTCACGCTTCCCACTGCACCGGTGAAAAAAATCTTGGTTCTCAGGATCAGTCTGCTTTGGTTGAAAGGAACTTCGAGGATGGAAACTTGAGGTGAAGCCAAGAAGTAAAAGGGGAAACGCCGATGACCCTCGAAGGAAAATCAAAGGATCCGTCCATCCCATGGCCTCAGCCTCACACTCCGCAGTCAGACTGCTTGTCCTGAAGCTGCCTCGTCAGTATCTGATGCGAAGACAGGAAAGCCACTCCTATGTGAAAGAGGATTTGCCAGAGGTTCCTCAGCCCATGCAGGTACACGTTGCCCAGGCAAATGAAGAGCAGCATCAGCACCACCTTCATAGTCCTGGCTGGACTATAGAACAGGTACAGATAACACTGAAATGACACCAGAAGAGGGAGGCCCATCAGAGATAACAAGTTGGCCAAGGACAGACGCCAGGTCCATTGATAGTACCCGCCCTGCAATGTCATTTCATACACGTTGGCTTAGTAAACTGAAATTTGTTATAGTGGAGCTTGGACTCACCACATCAGTTGTTGTCAATTGGTGGATGAAAGTGGGGATTTGGAAGAGATACGAAAAGTGAAATAGAAGGTCACAGGAGGAATGAGAACATAGCCCTCTTGAAAGAATTTAAGAAATACAGACAGACACGTCCAGGCTGTGCTGTACAGAAAGAAGAGATGTGGGTCAGGGGCAGACAGCCAGGCGGGGATACCCTAACAAGTGCAACTGGCCTCCAAAGGAACTTTTCCTTCAGGGGAGTCGTAACAGGTGAGAAAGTTGGTGAGAGAAGCTGTGCTTTTACTATATTAGTTTTTCCTGAGTTACAACTACATAGGGGACCACTGTTCCCTAGACAGCCTCCCTATTACATCTTCAGAAGCATCTCTGACTCAGGGAAAGGTCTTCCAGAATGATGCTTCCTGTAGGGCTATCACACAGAAAGAGGACACTCTTGTTCTGCAAAAGGTGGAAATCATTTTTTGTTTCAATGTTTCAAAAAAAAATGGCACATTCTGAAACCACAGGGCAGTCTAACAAAAGCTCACAGTGAAGTGGGAGGGAGAGTTCCCCATCGAAAGAGCTAATCGAGTAAGACCACAGATGAGGGGATGAAGGTGGAACTGTAAGATCCCTGCAGCCCTGAAACGCAGGTCCAGGAAACTATTCTCGGCAACACCCGTGATCTTGGAGACTTGATTTTCCAAAGAATGAGTGTATTTTCAATCTTAGGTTGAAATTCTCTTTGCACAATCAGATAATTCATAAAAATAGGCCATCTAGGATGTACGCTGAAGAGAGAGGAAGTGCCCTGAGAAAAGAACTTTTAATTAAAAGAAGAAGAGGCTTAAATATGCAGAAAAGGTACTAAAATCCTAGACTTTGTAGACGGTGGGGAAAGAGAGTCAGTTTTTTTATTAGAATTAACTCTGCTTAAAGGGGATTTAAGTCTTGCCTGGTGGCTCAGATGGTAAAGAATCTGCGTGCAATGCAGGAGACCCAGGTTCGATCCCTGGGTTGAGAAGATCACCTGTAGAAGGGAATGGATAACTCCAGTATCCTTGCCTGGAGAATTCCATGGACAGAGGAGCCTGGTGGGCTACAATCCATGGGGTTACAAAGAGTCAGACACGAGCAAGCAACTAACACTGTCATTGCTACGTTTTCATAGGGGATTCAAAACCTCCTTCCTACTCCAGCCCTTAAGTACACAGCTTACCCAAAAATAACTAATAATCAAAGCACTCTAGTTAGTATTATAATTTTTGTTTCATTTCCTAAGGACAGATTTGACCCAGATGGTATTTCTATTAGAAACAACAATTTTTTTCCCAGTCCTGTGTCTGAAAAAAAAACATATATACCTAGGCATCAGTTCTGCAGAAAGACATTTCTGGACCTGGATGCCCAGCAATAAGCACAAGGCAGGGCTCTGCCTCACACTGGTCAGGCCCAACCCAATCCCCACTGCAGTCTCATCCCTCACTTCTTGGGAGCCCAGTCCCAGTTTCTAGTTTCTGTCCTGCACTGTCAAAGTCCCTGAGACCTAGGGCAAATGACTTTCCCTGTCTGGGCCCAAAAGTCTTCTCTCTGTACAATGAGAGGACTGGACAGGATGGGTGGAAAGTTGTTCTGCTAAGGGCTGGGACTGTCCATGATGTGAACCAATGTCTTGGTGGAACAAAAGCAGGATCTGGAAATTCACTGATCGTTCCAACAGAGCAAAATAAGGTAATGGGTTTAACCCACTCACTAAAACATCAACATTTCACCCACCTGGAAAATGCAGGCTACAAAAGGAATCAGAAAAGCCAGAATATTTCCAATTTCTTCATGTGCAACCTAAGACAAATAAGAGGAACACAAGAAAAGGAATAGTTAGAGGGGATGAACACTGTGACATGAAGTGCATTACTCTGCATTGGGTCTGGTATAACCAACAGTACAAAATCCCCGCCTGGGTGAGAAACCAGCCCCTGTTCACGTATCAGACCAGGGGGTGACATAAAATCCTTCTGAATGGCCTGGACACACCAAGCACGTCCAGTTCCCATGCATGTGTGCTGAGCCCGCAACCTGGAATGTCCCCACCCCCAGCCCCGCCAACCTCTCAAAATCCAACTCATCTGTCAGTACTAACTTTCCCCAGGTCCTCCCACCTCCTAGTGATGTCACCATACTCTGCTATGTGCCCTGAGGCACTACGTCTTGAGCAACGAACCCCTGTTCCAGTGCATACAGACATTTGGTAAGTATCTGCTTATGAGTTATCATAAACAATAAGAGCGGAAACCATAGCACGTGTTGGCCAAAGATGGGGTGTGGAAATAGCCAGCCACCACTCAGGGCCCAGGATGCTGCCATTCCCCAAACACCTTGGTCTCTGTAAGGCCCCTGAGATTCAACCTCAGCTGCACTTCAGATTTTAGCTACCATGGGCTTGGGTGTGACTCTGGCTTTTTTTCAAATTGAAGGATAGTTGATTTACAGTGTTGTGTTAATTTCTGCTATACAGCAAAGTGACTCAGTTACACACACACATATATTCTTTTTTATCTTCTTTTCCATTATGGTTTATCTCGGGAGATTGGATACAGTTCCCCGTGCTAAACAGTAGGATCTTGTCTATCCATTCTAAATGTAATAGTTAGCATCTACTTATCCCCAATTCTGTTTTTAAAGTTAACATCTATCTGTTCATGCTCATAATGGTTCCATGCTTGTTTTTAAGTGCTTGAAATACTTCAAAATTTAAAAATAATAAGTAAAAAGCATTAGAATAAAAAGCTGCTTTGAGATGAGCAGGCTGGCAAATCAACTTCATAGTGATACAGTTCTTTTGACAAAGACACGGGAAGGCTGGTATCCATCTGAATGATATAAATCAGATTATGAGACAACTCTACCAGGGGAAAAAGGGCCTGAATCTTAAACTCTGAGAGTCAAACTTTGCCTGGGATGAACAATCCAGCCCCTGCAGGGACTCTCGGTGTCCCCAGGGCCACAGGGTGGCCAGCTGTCCTTGTAGCAAGTTGTCCATTTCTCACCAGTATTCCAGCAGCCCCTTTGGCTTCTCAGCAAAACAAATACAAAAGAGCAAGTTTCTTATTTGCTCAACTCACTATGAAGAATAAAACAAGAAGTAATAATTTTACTTCAATTTTTAAAACATAGTGAATAATAACCTTATAAATAATATGCACCCACATCTGCTCCTTCCATTGCGTGTCTTTCTATTTAAACTGTACAGAAAAGGTTACCTGTAAAGAATGTTCTGCGAGGTGAATTCCGCGAATGAGGTTCAGGGCAGCGCACATGATGTTGAGAATAAGGGAGAGGATGCCCAGGGCTGTCACTGGTTCCATTCGGAAACTAGGAGCTTCATAAGGAAGAAAAGGAAGTGTTTAGTGAAAACAATTTCTATATGAAAAAAAAAAGTAAAAACATGAACTAGATCTCTGCTAATGAAAAAGTTCAATTAAACACACAATTGCAAACCTATTAATTTAAAAAGCAGCTGTAGTTAGAGTGGGAAAAGGCAAGGGATGAAGGACAGAAAGGATCTGGGAATTCAAGGTGAATTTCTTCGAGAAAGAGCCCCTTCTCTAAGCAAGGATAGATTTTCTTAACTGCTTCATTTCCTTTCTATTTAAACCAGCAGTTCTCAGCCAGAGATGATAAGGCTCTTCAATCAATGTCTAGGGACATTTTGGGTTGTCCTCCCTGGGAACAGGTTGCTACAATGTACAGGACAGCTTCCATAACAAAGAATTTTCAGTACAAAATGTCAGTAGGGCTTAGGTTGAGAAATCCAGATTTAAAACTATTTATGGCTTTAGTTGTAAATTGGCTGTCAAACCCTAAAGCTTTTCTATTACACACTTCAACCATCAGCATGTAAAATGTTCCATTCTTTTTCTGGTAGGGACAATATTCAATGTCCTGTGTGCTTCTGGAGCAATTCATAGCAAATGCGATTTTTAAAATTTCAAAGTTATTGGGAAGAGGAGGGACACATGTATTACTTCAGCTACAAGCTATTTCCAGAACTCTAATCAAGACAATATGATCATTCCCTCTTTAAAGATAACTGCTGAAACTGATTCTGGTTCACACCATTAAGCAGGGTCCCACCCATTCTCTTGCTGTGCTCCTTTTATTAATTTTATTTTTTCACTGTGCCACTCGGCATGTGGGATCCTAGTTCCCCGGCTAGGGGTGAACCTCCGGTCCCCAGCATTGGAACTGTGGAGTCTTAGCCACTGGACCACAAGGGAAGTCCTTGCTATCCTCCTTTTAAATCATCCTTTTTTGTCCTCACATTTCCCGCATATGCATACACACACACACACACACACACACACACAACAACAACAACAAAAACAACCCAACTGAAGCCTACTGTTAGTGTGTTAGTTTAAACTATCAAAATTCCTCTCAGAACAGAGCTACCTGTTAAGACTCTAGACTTGGGACAATAGTGGGGGAGTCAAACCACAGTAAAACGTCCTAGAAAGATAGGCAAGTTGTCACCTTCCGCATTTGCTCCTCTCGTCTACGTGGTTAAAAAACAAAACATACATCACAAAGTGACCCTGCCTTCAGGTACAGCAAAGGAGAAGCCTGGGGTCTGATGCCCCAGTCGCCCTTCCATGAATGTGAAGTCCAATCCCAGTGTAAATTACAACAACTGACTGAAGGGCATAAGAGTCAATCCAGGAACTCACTGGTTGAAATAGTTCAAATCAAAAACCAAAGTTAAGCCAAAAAATGCAAACATTTTAAAAACACCACTTTCAAAATTCAAGCAATGAGTTTAGCATAAAACTGTTAACAAAGTGACTAGACTGTGATAGCATAGATGGTTCTATCTTCCAGGGAAGGATTATACTATTACAGAGTTCTTAGAATGCAAATATCCAAGTTGGTTTAACTGGATATAACTGTAAACAAACAATACAAAAAAGCATGCTTTGCTATGTGCCAGGTATTGAATGCTTCATGTTGTTAGCGGCAGACTAAGTCACGGATGCCAGGGCACTGCGAATATGTTCATCAACACTTCATTCCTCAGACAAGGACTCAGAAATCCGAAGGGATAGAGAGATGTCTCTGGGTCCCACAGAGAACCCAAAAGCGAGAGGTCCAGTAGGCCTGGTCCTGACCCCTGCCCACTCTCATCCCCACAGCTCTCCACTCCCTCCATCAAGGAGTGGGGGTTTCTTGGTGGAGATTTGCAATGTTTCACCATTGTAGTGATGAGATAAGGACTCACTGTTAAAGGAAAAAAGCAAAGAGAGAGAGAATGTACAAATCTGTACTATTCAACAAGTGACTTCCAGCAAAAGAGAATGAACATCTCCTTCAGTTCAGTTCAGTTGCTCAGTCATGTCTGACTCTAACCCCACGAACTACAGCACACAGGCTTCCTTGTCCATCACCAACTCCCAGAGCTTGCTCATGTCCACCAACTCATGTCCATTAAGACAGTGATGCCATCCAACCATCTCATCCTCTGTCGTCCCCTTCTCCTCCTGCCTTCATCTTTCCCAGCATCAGGGTCTTTTCTAATGAGTCAGCTCTTCACATCAGGTGACCAAAGTATTGGAGCTTCAGCTTCAGCATCAGTCCTTCCAATGAATACTCAGGACTAATTTCCTTTAGGATGGACTGGCTTGATCTCCTTGCTGTCCAGTGGACTCTCAAGAGTCTTCTCTAACACCACAGTTCAAAAGCATCAATTCTTTGGTGCTCAGCTTTCTTTATGGTCCTCTCACATCATATGTATGGTCTCTCACATCCATACATGACCACTGGAAAAACCATAGTTTTGACTATAACGGACCTTTGTCAGTAAAGTAATGTCTCTGCTTTTAAATATGCTGTCTAGGTTGGTCATAGCTTTTCTTCCAAGGAGCATGCAGCTTTTAATTTCATGGATGCAGTCACCTTCTGCAGTGATTTTGGAGCCCAAGAAAATAAAGTCTGTCACTGTTTCCATTGTTTCCCCATCTATTTTCCATGAAGTGATGGGACCAGATGCCATGATCTTCATTTTTTGAATGTTGAGTTTTAAGCCAGCTTTTTCACTCTCCTCTTTCATTTTCAAGAGGCTCTTTAGTTCCTCTTTGCTTTCTGCTATAAGGATGGTATTATCTGCATATCTGAGGTTATTGATATTTCTCCCCGAAATCTTGACTCTGGCTTGTGCTTCATCCAGTCCAGCATTGTATATGATGTACTCTGCATAGAAGTTAAATAAGCAGGGTGACAATATACAGCCTTGACGTACTTCTTTCTCAATTTTGAACCAGTCTGTTGTTCCACGTCAGCTTCTAACTGCTGCTTCTTGACTTGCATACAGATTTCTCAGGAGGCAGGTAAGGCGGTCTGTTATTTCCATCTCTTTAAGAATTTTCCACAGTTGTTGTGATCCACACAGTCAAAGGCTTTAGCATAGTCAATGAAGCAGATGTTTTTCTGGAATTCTCTTGCTTTTTGTGTGATCCAACAAAACCGTTTATATGTGCAGGGTTCACCCTGCTTAAGAAAACAACCTGCTAAGTCACTCTTCTAAATTTCATCAGAGGAGTTGCCTCCCTTCAGATCAACTTACTTGTCACAATGGTCAAGTTTCTTTCTTTTTTTTTAATAAAAGCCACCTGGAAACAATATCAGCCCATGTCTTTTCCCCCACATATTTTATATACTGCCCCCCACCCAAACACCTTCCTAGTCGAACAATCAATGTCCATTTGAAATACACACTCTCACCTCATTTTCATCAATACCAGAGAGAAGCAGGCCACCTACCTGGCTCCAGGTGCATCAGTGTGTGTCCGTTCATCACCCCGTTAGCCACATCTGTGTCTTCCAGGGTGAGAACCACTGGCGGCTGGAACTTGAGTTCCTCCTGAATTTTTCCGAAGCTGCTGTCCATCTGGGTGGAACTTACATAGTTAAAATGCCACTTCACTTTCTGAATGACATTGTCTGTGAAAGGAGAGCAGTCCAAACTGAACGTCATCACAATGGATGTTATCAGACAATAGGTACACAATGAAATTTGCATTTCTAAGCAAGCTAACAAGTTAGCCAGACTTTGAAGAGTGTCAACTACACATGAGGGTCGAATGATTTGTAGATATCAGGACTGGTCTCATCATTCTCTCAAAGGAGAATAATTAAAATATGACAGTCTGTCCATTAGGACCTCAGTGGCAAGGGAATCAGGGGACAGGCTTGAGTCTTAGCTCAAGCACAACTCATAGTACAAACCTGGGCCATTCCCAAAGGATTTCTAAGATTGCAAAATGGGGACAGTCATTCTTGACCTGATTATCTCAAGAAAAGGCATGTGAAAAAAAAACTACAAATGAATGTGAATATGTTGTGCAAACCAGGATGGAAGGTATTGGTTTTAATTATTTTATTTACATTTAGTATTAATCCATCACCAACTTTTAATAAGTACTTGAGGTGAAGTTTCAAATATATTGACAAAACAAAATCATGTATAATTCTAATATCTGTGTGGGGTGTGTGTGCACGTGCTCAGTCATATCTGACTGTTTGTGACCCCATGGACTACAGCCCGCCAGGCTCCTCTGTCCATGAGATTCCCCAGGCATGAACACTGGAGTGTGCTGCCTCCAGGGGATCTTCTCAACTCAGGGAGTGAACCTAGGTTTCTTGCATCTCCTGCATTGGCAGGTGGATTCTTTACCACTGAGCTACCTGGGAAGCTCTAATATCCACGTACTTTTACTTTCATCCTACTCTCACTCAATAATGAGCAAATGTGATGCCAGGAAGGGGGTCTTGTGAGACAAAGCCCACCACTTTCAAAGGAAGAGGCATGCAGAGATGAGAGGGCGGAGGAGAACATAAGTCTGCCAGCTCCCAATCAAATGGCAGCCAAGGGATGCTGCAGCTGTGGTCTACTTGGGGACACAGAAGAAGTGGGGCTGACAGTGGCAGTCCTCACAGGGAGACTCAAGAGGAACTGTGGTCTAAGTCACAGGCCTACCAGGTGCAGGCTGGAGTACCAGGCAGGTTCCCAGCACCTCTGGGTGACACCAAAAGACAGTGCTGGCCCTATTACTGATGGACTGGCCACAGGCCACATGAGGGGGTGTGAGCAGTAGCTGCCAGAAAGCCTAAGTGGCCACACTTCCAGGTGCCAGCCCTGCACCTGACCCTGAGGACCAAATGCGGTCAGCCCCTCATTCAAGAGCATCACGGGGACCATGGCAGGTTACACTGAGACTAGAGAACCCCCCAACTCCCACCTCCACTCCTCTTCTCCCCCTCAAAAAATGACCTGAATCACACCTGACAGAAACAGGGCCTATGCTATCACAACTGCTGTGTTCCAGACCCTTGAGCCTCCACAGGGCCTCTCTGGCAGAGCCTAGAAAAGTAGTCTTGTCTTCCAGAGCTGTGCTTCTCGAACCTCTGCATGAGGACCAGTGTTTCCTTATTTCCAAATGGTTGCATACAGACACTTGGATAAAATACAATTGAAAATGTCACAGGAATGTCCAAGTACCATAAGAATGTCTAACCTTTTCTTGGCACTCCCTGTATGTGCCTCGCGCTGGAAGCACAGGTCCCCGACCACCCTTGAGCAGCGCTGCTCTAGAGCAGGGGTCAGCACAGTGTTCCCAGAGTGCCAGACAGACAATGTTTTAAGCTCACAGGCCCCAGATTGCCCGTCACAATAGCTTACCTCTGCCAGGGAAGGACAAAAGCAGCCACAGACAACCTGTTAGTAATAGAGAAAGCGTGGCTCTATGTTCCCCTTTATTTACAAAAATAGACTCTCGGCCCGCTGTTTGCTGACCCCCTGCTCCAGAATAAGATACAGGATTCACTCTCTTCCACCCTGCTCCAGGCTCTGGAGAGGTAAAAAGCCAGAGTGTTAGACCTGGCTCCAAGTTTGCAGGCCCCTTTCATTGCTGTGAAATTTCATGAAAGTGAAGTGAAGTCGCTCAGTCGTGTCCAACTCTTTGCGATCCCATGAACTGTAGTCTACCAGGCTTCTCTGTCCATGGGATTTTCCAGGCAAGACTACTGGAGTGGGTTGCCATTTCCTTCTCCAGGGGATCTTCCTGACCCAGGGATCAAACCCAGGTCTCTTGCATTGCAGGCACTTTACCCTCTGAGCCACCAGGGAAGCCCCCTGAAATTTCATGGCATGGGGCTATTCTTCATTGACATGGTCCTGAACCTCCAGTGGTTTTCCCTGATGGTCAAAGCAAAACTCAAACTGGAAATTCTACACATACAATGCTGCAAGAGAGAACAACAGCTAAAAAAGTGCATTACAAACCAAATTCAAGAAAGGCGTACGGCCTGGAGGCGAGGCCCACGCAGGTGGTGTCATAGGAAGCTGTGAATTCCCACCACAGCGTCTCCAGGAAGCAGAAGGCCATGGCTGCTGGACACTGGAGGGAGCAGATAGCCATGCAGGCCACGTCCCTCGAAGAAGAGAAGCTGGAACGAGAGGGACTAGGTCACCAGGGAACGGACCCACATATTCACATCCTGCACCCAGCCATCACCTTGCCTCCACTCTGGATTTGCTGGGCCTTGAACAGTCTGGAGCTGTCTGTTGCATACATATCGTCTCTTCAGGTGGACCTGCCTGGGACTGTGCCTTTCTTACACTTCCTCGAAAACGTATAGCAGCATTTGCCACTGACAAGGTGTGATTACTCTAACTTGCCTGCGTCCATGCTAAGTTGCTCAGTCATGTCTGACTTTTTGTGACCCCTTAGACTCTAGACTGTCAGGCTCCTCCGTCCATGGGATTCTCCAGGCAAGAATGCTGGAGTGCATTGCCCTGCCCTCCTCCAGGGATCACTTTAACTTATTGATCATTAAACAAGCTATGGGACTGCTCACCTGTAAGAAAAAAATGTCTCAGTTTCCTCTGTGAAAATAATGGTGAATACTTAAGTTAAAAGACAAAGGAGTAAACACTGCATATTCTACTTTTCAAATAATGACTGAATTGCCCAGAATTTCATTTGAAGTCATAGGTTTTCGCTTTTTTAACTGAGAAAAGGTTTCCTCTTTGAGGTACAGCACAAAATGTGGATAGAATGTGAGATTATTCCAGCCTAACGAGGACGGGACCCCCAAGGAAGGGGGTTTCAGATACCCAGAGAAGGGAGCTGCAGATACGGGCAGATGCAGCTTAGCGTTGGCTCCTGAGCACCTGAGCTCGGCCAACAGGTGACAGCTTCACATGCCTGCCATCTGGGTCCCTCTTCAGGCCACAACTCTTCTTGCCTGACAGCACCACCTAGTCTGGAGGCAGGCCTAGACTTTCCCTTTCGTTTTCCTGATTCTGAGTCTGGACTACTCTAATGGATCCCACCTCATTGGGTGAATCAAAATTTTACTATTAAAGGGAGCAAAAAAGGACCTGGGAAGTGAAAACCTAAATTCTGGAAAAGAGAGATGTAAAATCTGTAACAGGCCATTTTGAGATTTCAAAACCTGCCTTGCCCCTGATCCATCCACAGGACATCTTTCGTCTCTAAGCCCTAAAATAAGAAATGACACACAAGGAGCAGAACCTGGCTCCTAGTTGGGCTGCACCCAAATCCTGGCTCTACCACCTTAGGTTAAAAAGTTGTTTAACCTCAGTTTCCTTCCCTGTAAAATAGGTCTAATACCATTATCTACCTCATAAGCTACCTACAGCACTTAGAATAGGGCCTAGACTGCAGAAAACAGTATTAGTTCTTATGACCATGATTACTGTAACCACCTGATTCCTGCTTCCACTGGAGCACTGGCCTCACTGTATCATGCTCAGTGTCCTCTCACTTGACTTGGAGTTCCTTGAGAAGACGGACCTACCAATGCTCATTTTCACTCCCTGCTCCTGTCACATAAATTTTTTTTTTACTTTGAAATTTGTTTTAAAGGTGAAAAAAATTTAAAAAGCAAAAACTGAGGGCTAAAACTCCAAGCCAAGCCTTATTTTCTTGGCGTCCTCACTCTCATCCTTTTCTTGTCCTGACATTTAATCCAGTATTTCCTCCCGACTTGCCTTTTCTCCACGCCTGCACCCTAATGCAGAAAAAACTACCAAACTAAAAGCGTGAAGACCGGGCGACCTGGTGCTCGCAGTGCTCGTGGCCTCTCCGCTCACAGTGAGGTGGGAGTGAGGCAGCAAAGCTCGACCGCCTTTGATTCTACTGTGGATACACACGACCTCGAACCGCTGTCTGACGTGAGACCTCCTCTTCATATGGTGTGATTAGCATAAGGCCACCTCTGCACATGGTTCAGAGTGACCCAAATTGGGCTGATATTCTGGAACAGGGAACAGGCTTGCTTACTGGATGCTGAAGTCACATCCTTCTGCGGAACCTCGACCTGGATACTGGGCCAGTCGCAAGGCTAAAGTCTTGAGGCGTCTCCTGCTTTCCAGGAAGTCTTGGCTGTGGTAGAAATCAGTGGAGGCCGAGAGGGGCAGTCCATCCCTCACCCTTACCACGCAGGCAAAAAGGATCAAGGACATGGTCCGCAAGAGAAGTCATGAGGACACCTGAGGAAGGAAGGTCACCTTGTTACTGAGGGCCCGGCAATGAGCTGCCAGCACCCCGCCCTGGAAATGTTCACTCTGGGTTGTCTCACCCTCACTTCTACCATAAACGCAAATGTGGCTTTTATTATAATTTCCCTGCCCTCTGTTGCTAGATCACTCCCAACTGTCGTCCCTCCATTAGCCTCCCTGTCTCATCTTCACTTGAAATCCTCCTTCTCCTTCTCTCTAATGAATGTCTCCATTTCTAGAGTTAAACCAACTGGGATGAGGGAATGGAGATGTGAGGAAGCAGGCCAAAAGAGAGCCACAGCAGGGACAGTGAGGAACAGGACACAGGCCGCAAGCCGGCCCCAAAGGGACAGGAAGAGCCTGACACTGGTGCAGCAGGGACGGGGTCCAGGGAGCTGCGCATTTCAGGTCCTCCATGGAGGTAAGTGCTGAGTGGTTCACTTGCCATAGCCTCACCTGCAGTGGAGGGGTTCTGCGCATTTAACCTAAAGCTGGTGGCAAGGAAGGCAGAAGGCGAAAAGAAAACAGAGAGGATAGCGTGTCCTCCTGAATTTCTGCACATCTGACACTGAGCCAATCTTCAGAATGATGACAGTTCCTCCAGATGGCTAAAGTAAGTCATTTAGCAAATGGTACTACAGTAAGATACTAAATATTTAGCCATGATAGGTGAGCACCATTAAGAAACACTAGGAAACAGATTTGGAGGCCTCGCGGTGCCTGAGGCAAACTGGAACCAGGTGCTTCTCAGGGTGGAAACAGCCCTGGACCAGTTCTGCAGGCAGAGCCTGGCAGGGGTTCCAGCCCCCATCTGCGACTTCTGCGGACTTCTGTACGCGCACGGGGTGTCAGCTCACACCTGCATGCGGCTGCAACCAGGGATTAGGGGGGTGGCTCTATCAGCTTTCATGCATCTTTCCATGCCTCCACACATCCTGTTTCACAGACCCTGTTGTCAGGTCCTCTACCTGGATAGGATATTAGCAGGTGTGTGCACTGCTAAAGAACACTGGGGATGTAATCTGGCACCTCAATTCCCATGAGCAGTAGGAAACGGGAGCCCCAGGATACACGCTACTCTTTTCACCTCTGTGGCTCCGTGCATTCTTCACCTGAGTTCACACTCCTCAGATTTCCCCACATTCAAATCCACACCAAGGACTGTCTCCAATACACCCTCCTAGAAGTACTTTTACCTCTCTCTACATTCGCAGAGAAAACTACGTCTTTGTTTCCTATGTTACTGACTTACCATTTCTACTACCAATGGTAAGTTCTAAGAATAAAGGCCATCTCTGTAATGGATGAATGGATAATTAATCCCAGTTTAAACAGGAAGAAACTGCAGTAGTATAAAAATAAGAGAAGGCTAAAGGCTTCCCCAGTGCCTCAGATGGTAAAGAATATGCCTGCAATGCAGGAGACAGGGGTTCAATCCCCAGGCCGGGAAAATCCCCTAGAGAAGTGAATGGCAACCCACTCCAAGAGTATTCTTGCCTGGGAAATCCCATGGACAGAGAAGTCTGGTGGGTTACAGTCTGTGGGGACACAAAAGAGTCAGACATGAGTTACCAACTAATCAACAACAACTACAAAATAAAAATTAGTCTACCAGGCAACAGACCATACATAGCCCATTTCTCCTATCTCCTTAGACTTTCCATTGAGGGGTAAAAATGTAAAAAATCTAAGGAACTAGGAAAGGAAGAAATAAGCAAGAAATAAAAATGACTCCTATCTGCAGATGACATAATTGTCTACATGGAAGATCCCTGAGAACCTACAAAAAAACAAAAACAAAAAAACCTCCTAAAATGAAGGAGGAGTTCAACAAGGTTTCAGAATATAAGATCAACATACAAAAATCAATTCTTTTTCTACGTACCAGCAATGGATGCATAGAAACAAAAATTAAAAATACCATTTATCATCATCCCCAAAATGATCTCAATAAAGCTATACTTTTTTTTAATGCAATGTTAGTTGCTCAGATGTGTCCGACTGTTTGTGATCCCATGGACTGTAGCCCAGCAGGCTCCACTATCCATGGGATTTCCCAGGCAAGAATACTGGAGTGGGTTGCCATTCTCTTCTGCAGGGAATCTTCCTGACCCAGGGATTGAATCCAGGTCTCCTGCACTGCAGGCAGATTCTATACCAGATTCTATACCATCTGAGCCACCATGGAAGCCCATTTTTAATGCAATACTTAGGTGCAAATCTGACAAAACATGTATGGGACTTGTATGCTGAAAACTACAAAACACTGCTGAAAGAAATCAAAGAGGTCCTAAGTAAGTGAGGAGATATACCATGTTATGAACTAGAAGACTCAACACAGTAAAGATCTCCCCCCAAAGTGATATACAGGTTCAATATAATTCCTATAAAAATATCAGCAAGATAGTTTATAGATATAAATAAGAATATTCTAAAATTTATATGGAAAGGCAAGGAAGCTAAAATAGCTAAAACAATTTTGAAAAAGAATAAAGGGGACCATACCTCACTATCCTATTTCAAGACTTGTTTTATAGCTACAGTAATCAAGACTATGTGTTATTAGCAGAGGGATAGGCGCACAGATCAGTGAAACAGAATACAGAACCCACAAATTAGACCTACACAAGAACAGTCAAATGATTTTGGCAATGGTACAAAAGCAATTAAATGGAAGAAGGACAGATTTTTTAACAAATGGTGCTGGAGCAATGAATATCTATAGGGAAAGAAAGAGGGGGAAAGGGAGGTGTGAACGGACAGAAGGAAAACAAAAAAAGAGAATCTTGACCTAGTCTCACACCTTACATAAAAAGGAAATCAAAATAGATCATAAATTTAAATGTAAAAACTTAAAGTATAAAAGTAGAAGAAAACAAAGAGAACTTGTGGAAGGCTTCTCATGTATGAGACCAACAGCACAATCCATAAAAGAAACTCTAATAAATTGGATTTCATCAAAGCTTAAAACTTTTGCACTGCCAAAATCCATGTGAAAGGATGAAAAGAAAAGCAAGAGAGTGGGGAAAATATTTTTAAACCACACACCTCCTAAAGGACTCTAGATATTTATAATTTTTTTAAAGCACTCTCAAAAGTCAACAGTGATAAAACAAAAGATCCAGTTAGAAAATGGACAAAGCACATGAACAGACATTTCACCAGAGGATACAGAGATGACAAAAAGGAATGTGAAAAGATATCTAGCATCTCTAGCTATTAAGGGAAATGCAACTTAAGATCACAGTGAGATAATATTACATATTGATTAGAACAGATAAAAAAATTTTAAGTGACAATTTTTAAGTGGCAAACGTGCACAGAATAGGATCTCTCACACACTGCTGAGAGGACTTTAACATAGTACAGTCACTCTGGAAAATAAGTTTGGCAAGGAATATAAGTTTGGCAGTTGTGTTTTTAAACTAACCATGCGATTATCATACAATCTATCAGTCATACTCTGTGCTATCTCTGCAAATTCCTGTCAGGATAACTGCTGTTGTTGTTCAGTTGCACAGTCGTGTCCGACTCCTTGTGACCCCACGGACTACAGCCAGGCCTCCCCGTCCCTCACTGTCTCCCGGAGTTTGCCCAAGTTCACGTCCACTGAATCAGTCAGTATAATTACTTTAACATAAAAATGGAAATAAGTATTAACTTAAAGTTTTTATATCCCTTACTTAAATTCAGCTCATACTTGTTTTTTATGTTTAAATGTCATTTAAAAATGTCTCTTCTAGTAGAACAATATTCTTTTATGCTAATTAAATGTAATTCTGCTGATTTATGCATGAATATTGAAGGGTATGTTTTATATGGAGCAGCTCTGCAACTAAATAACATTTCCAAACTGGAAGGTACTATAATTTCTGAATTCATTAAAATAAAAGCTGTTTGCAGATAATTAGAATTCAGTTTATAAAAGGAAAGCAGTGGCATGAATCTGGAAAATCATGCCTCAGTTACAGAAAAAGTTATACAAGGACAAAGGCAGCTGAAGAGTGCTCACACAGACACACAAATCCGTCTTACTAGCTCCTTCTACAGGCCAAGGGACCCTATAACCTAGCACCATGCCTGGCACATATTAGGAAGCTCTCAATATAACTTTTAAACTAATAAAACTTATCTAAAAACTAAGTTTCAGAACTAATAAAAAAGCTTTCCTACAATAAATCTCCACTTGGAAAAGAGAACGAGGTTTACATAAACGAAAAATTTTAAAAGAAACTGAAGTAGTAATCAAATATAGCACCCTAGTTACTATTAGAGTTTATAAAAATTATATTTTAATCTGCCTCTGCCATTTCCTAAATCCTTTTCTCAGCATCTATTTATAAACTGATCATGTCATCAACTGTCCCTATTCTACTGGTAAAAGGCTGTGCTTAGCTGGAGGGCAGCCTGGTTCCCACTGGTTTCTTTGCATCTCTGTATCCTTAACCCTCTTCCAAACCTCTACTACACTTCTCCTCCTCTTTCCAAAGAGAGAAAGGGGAAAAGACAAACAGCACTTAACAACCAGCCCTTACCAAACAGAAATTAAATAAGAAAAACAAGTTTGACTTGGCACACATATATCCAAACACAAGGGTTCACCATAAGGCATTGCTCACATCTCAAAACCACAATACATAGGACAAAATAGAGAAAATTACGTTTCCTTTACTGAAATCACCTTCAGCCACAGGACTTGAGAACTGGGCATACCTCATTTGTAGTTCAAGAGAGTGCTTTGGTTCTGCATTGCTTGGGGATGAGGTAGGGAGGAAGGTTACAGGTCAAGTTTGCCATTCCTTAGGAGCTAAGAAGAGTAGGGGATGGAATTTGATACCAACTAATATTATATGCCAGGTTTCCCAGGTGGCTCAGTGGTAAAGAATCCACATGACAACGCTGGAAACACAGGAGACATCTGCTGTTCGATCCCTGGATCGGGGAGATCCCCTGGAGAAGAAAATAGCAACCTACTCCAGTATTCTTACCTGAGAAATCCCATGGACAGGGAGCCTGGTGGGCTATAGTCCATGGGGTCGTAAAGAGTTGGGCATACACACACACACACACACACACACACACACAATATTATACGCCAGGCACTATGCTATGAATTTTTACACTGATGATGTTTAATGCTCATAATTATCTATGAGGCGGGCATAATCCATACTGGACAGATGGGGAAATGGTAGTTCTAAAGCTCAAGCGGTAGAGCTAGTATTCCATCCCAAATTTCCTTACTCAGAAATACTGGAAGGCCTGTGATCTTTCCAGTACACTCTGTGTCTCTAAACCCAATCTTTGGGATTACAGCAACTCTATCTTGCTAAGACAGTTCCTTCCCCTGGAACATTCATACTTAGAACGAATCAGGGATCTGTTAATGAAAGAAGCCAAGACCTAGGGTTACACTAGTTACAACTGCTCCTCACTCATTGTATTCCTTTGGATAAGTCACTTTTCCTCTCTGATCAGCAGTCATCTTTGGATGCCTTTGATCTCTGAGGCTCTTTCTAAGGATAAAAAGCTTTGGGACCCCAAAATGTTATCTGTGTTGTAAACACAAACTCTTAGAGCTGTAGCAACATTGCCTAAAATATGTTTTCCAGGGCAAACCATTAGGTCAATTTAATTCTATTTAGCAATAACAAAGGATTCAATTATTTACATTTTAATTTTACTAAAATTATCTCTATCAGAATCAATTCCTTTCTTTGTACATTTAATGAAAATTGACCCTATCCACCGTCTGAATTTTATTTCTTTTCTGACCATGTCACAAATTTCACCAATTACTTTTCACCATTGGGAATATTCTTTTGTGGCTTTGATGTCTACAAACCTAATTAAGCACTGGAGTGCTTAATCCTTCTGGCACTGGAATCTAGACGTAATCCTATAACGGGCACATATGCTCATCACCTCCGACATCTGGTGTTCACAAAAGCTGGTCTACTAAACCCAGTATCTGGTAAACCAAGTCTTACAAGATCGGCACACTAAGGGAAGTTTGTTATTAAAATACTCTGACGTGAGGTTCGTGGATAATTAAGTAAACAATCATCCCATCATTCGGACACACCCCGTCTCCTCCCACTATGGGCAGCGCTCCACTGGCATCTGGCAACTGAGGGTTCCCACAGGCTCGCACCTTGGGTCGTCCTGGAGTCAGGAGAGCAGCTGGCGGCAGAAAGGGGAGCCGAGACTTCGGGAAGCCCCAAGAAGCCCTGGAGAGCTAAACCGGGCCAGAGGGCCGGACGGGCCGGGGTGGAGGGGGCTCCACTTCCAGGCCCGCCCTGCGCCACACCCGACCCCGCCTGCTCTCGGCTAACGGACCACAGCGCCCGCCTCAGCCCGCCAGCCCTCACCTCGCCCCGACAGCGGCCTCCGGGAGTCGGCGGCCTCCCGCCGCGCCACCCTCTGCCTCCTCTGCAATCAGCCCACCCGGCAGACCTGTCCCGGGTCACAGGCAGCCCAGGCACAGGTAGACGACCCTGCGCATGCGCGAGTCTTGAACCACAACATCCCCCCTGCCTCCGCTTATTCGCTGGTGCCGAGCAACACCCACACCCAAACTGACCAATCCTGGCGCGCCTCCACTGCCGGGTCTCGGAGGAGTCTTGAATGAAGGACTTCTTAAAGGGCTGCGACCCAAACGTAGATTGGGCATGGCTGGGGCGCGCCTTCCAACTTTCCTCGCGTCTCCCGGTTCTCACCCGCGTGGGTCTGAGGTCCAAGTATGTAATTCCCACGTCCGGAGGTGCGAAGAGACTTCTCAGTTTAAGCTTAGTTTCTGCTGGGGTAGCGAAAGGTTCTGATGTGTGGAAGTAGGGAGGTTCCGCGTGACGACGCGACACGCCCGGGGCGTGGGTATGTGCTGGGCGAGAGGCCCGAGATAGTCAAACCAAAGATCACAGCCTGCTGCCAGCCTGGATGAGGTGCCAAAGTCCGGCCCCAAGGGACACACTCCAGTCTGGGGGGCGGACGTACTCACAGACTGGTGATTGATCAACTGAAGGGAGATGGGGAACGACTATTCACCCATTTATTCATTTAACGAATTGTAAGCACCTGCTGCGAACCAGACACTGTGCCAGCAACTGCAGACAAAACGAGTAACTCCTGACACTAAAACTTATATTAAGAGGGGAGAGAAGACTGACAGCACCCATACTGCAATATACAACACATGTTTAAGTACAAACTGAGCTATGTACTCATCGGAGAGGAGCACGGATTTTGAAAGGATTTACTGGGGCTTCTGGCCTGGATTTGATGGTTTAGGGGGGCTTCCTTGACACTGGATGAGTAGTAGCTAACTAGGCAAAGGGAGGAAGAGGGCTTCAGACAGAGAGATGTATAAAGAACTCTGTGGACTATAGCAGGGCTCCTTGAAAGATGAAAACCAACCCTGGGTTGGGGAGTGGTGAGGGGAGGTGGGTGGGGAGTTGTTTAATAGGCACAGCCTTTCACTTGGGGAAAATGAAAAAGTTCTGGAAATGGATAGTGGTGATGTTTGCACAACAAAGTAATGCACTATATATCACAGAACTGTACAGTTAAAAATGGTGAAAATGGTAAGTTTTATGTTATGTACATTTTGCCACCAAAAAGGAAAATAAACTCAGAGTTTAGAGAGTAAAGAAGTAGAGTGAAAGCCACTAGAGAATAGCAGAGGTAAGATCATGTAAGATATTGGAGGCCATAGTAGAATTTGGGACAGGTGAAAACTGATGGGATTTATATTTTGTAAAAACCACTTTGGCTGCTGACATTAAGGTCAAAATGGAGAAGGCTCTTGGAAACTGTGGTAGGGCCAGTTGGGAAGCCAATGCAGTTGTCTGGACAAGAGAAGATGAAGCTAGACTTTAGGCTGGAATAGTGTGAAGCAGAAGAGAACTGGGCAGTCTGCACAGAAATGTAGAAGCAAAATCAATAGGACTTGGTGATGAATTGGATGTGAAAAGGTGACAAAGTAGCTTCAAGGATAACGCCATTTTCCACAAGTGATGCTTTGTGAAGTTTATATTGCCAGCCCTTGGCCCTGATTTCCAACCAAATAGCCAGCCACAAACTTCAACATCTCCATTAGAGGTCATCTCAAACTGCACACATCCAGAGCTGATTTATCACTTACCCTTAGCCCTCTGTGAAATGGGATAAAACCTCCTCCACGGGATGAATAAAGGAATTGTGGAGAGAGAGCCCAGCAAAGTAAATGAGCCTGATCTGGATCAGGGCCACCACTCAGGGAAATGAAGCTCTAGAAGGCAGAATTGCCCAGATACCCTTTTTGAGGAGTAAAACTTTCCAAGATCTGCATCCTCACTGAAGTGGCTGCTTCTCTGTGCTGCAGAGAAAACCAATCTTGCTCCCATGTTCATCATGGACGGACTACACAAGAGAGAAGACAGCCAGAGTTTTAGTGGTTTTTTTCAGTTTTAGTGGCCTTTTTTTAGAGTTTTAGTGCTTGCCAGTGACCCAGACAATCACGATGGTGTGATAACTCACCTAGGCCAGACATCCTGGAATGTGAAGTCAAGTGGGCCTTAGGAAGCATCACTATGAACAAAGCTAGTGGAGGCGATGGAATTCCAGTTGAGCTATTTCAAATCCTAAAAGATGATGCTGTGAAAGTGCTGCACTCAATATGCCAGCAAATTTGGAACACTCAGCAGTGGCCACAGGACTGGAAAAGGTCAGTTTTCATTCCAATCCCAAAAAAAGGCAATGCCAAAGAATGCTCAAACTACCACACAATTGCACTCATCTCATATGCTATTAAAGTAATGCTCAAAATTCTCCAAGCCAGGCTTCAACAGTCTGTGAACTGTGAACTTCCAGATGTTCAAACTGGTTTTAGAAAAGGCGGGGGAACTAAAGATCAAATTGCCAACATCTGCTGGATCACCGAAAAAGCAAGAGAGTTCCAGAAAAACATCTATTTCTGCTTTATTGACTATGCCAAAGCCTTTAACTGTGTGGATCACAATAAACTGTGGAAAATTCTGAAAGAAATGGGAATACTAGACCACCTGACCTGCCTCTTGAGAAATTGTATGCAGGTCAGGAAGCAACAGTTAGAACTGGAAAATGGAACAACAGACTGGTTCCAAATAGAAAAGGGAGTACGTCAAGGCTGTATATTGTCACCCTGCTTATTTAACTTCTATGCAGAGTACCTCATGAGAAACGCTGGGCTGGAAGAAGCACAAGCTGGAATAAAGATTGCCAGGAGAAATATCAGTCACCTCAGATATGCAGATGACACCACCCTTATGGCAGAAAGTGAAGAACTAAAGAGCCTCTTGATGAAAGTGAAAGAGGAATGAAAAAGTTGGCTTAAATCTCAACATTCAGAAAACTAAGATCATGGCACCCAGTCCTATCACTTCATGGCAAATAGATGGGCAAACAGTGTCAGACTTAATTTTGGGGGGCTCCCGAATCATTGTAGATGATGACTGCAGCCATGAAATTAAAAGATGCTTACTCCTTGGAAGGAAAGTTATGACCAACCTAGATAGCATATTCAAAAGTAGGGACATTACTCTGCCAACAAAGGTCAGTCTAGTCAAGGCTATGGTTTTTCCAGTAGTCATGTATGGATGTGAGAGTTGGACTATAAAGAAACCTGAGCACAGAAGAATCGACGCTTTTGAACTGTGGTGTTGGAGAAGACTCTTGAGAGTCCCTTGGACTGCAAGGAGATCCAACCAGTCCATCCTAAAGGAAATCAGTCCTGGGTGTTCATTGGCAGTACTGATGTTGAAGCTGAAACGCCAATACTTTGGCTACCTCATGCGAAGAGCTGACTCATTTGAAAAACCCTGATGCTGGCAAAGATTGGGGGCAGGAGGAGAAGGGGACAACAGAGGATGAGATGGTTGGATGGCATCACCAACTCAATGGACATGAGTTTGGGTAGGCTTCGGGAGTTGGTGATGGACAGGGAGGCCTAGCATACTGCGGTTCATGGGGTCGCAAAGAGTCGGAAACGACTGAGCGACTGAACGGAACTGAACAGTGGTAAAAGTGTGGCCCAAGAGGTTGGTCCAGCTTCCTCTCTGTATGTTGCAGCAAACCACCTCTGCACTATGGTGCATAGGCAGCACAGTTCAGTTCAGTTCAGTTCAGTCACTCAATCATGTCCGACTCTCTGTGACCCCATGAATCACAGCACGCCAGGCCTCCCTGTCCATCACCAACTCCCAGAGTTCACTCAAACTCATGTCCATCAAGTCGGTGCCATCCAGCCATCTCATCCTCTTGTCCCCTTCTCCTCCTGCCCCTAATCCCTCCCAGCATCAGGGTCTTTTCCAATGAGTCAACTCTTCGCATGAGGTAGCCCAAGTATTGGAGTTTCAGCTTCAGCATCAGTCCTTCCAAAGAACACCCAGGACTGATCTCCTTTAGAATGGACTGGTTGGACCTCCTTGCAGTCCAAGGGACTCTCAAGCGTCTTCTCCAACACCACAGTTCAAAAGCATCAATTCTTTGGTGCTCAGCTTTCTTCACAGCCCAACTCTCACATCCATACATGACCACAGGAAAAACCATAGCCTTGACTAGACGGACCTTTGTTGGCAGAGTAATGTCCCTGCTTTTGAATATGCTATCTAGGTTGGTCATAAATTTCCTTCCAAGGAGTAAGCGTCTTTTAATTTCATGGCTGCAACCACCATCTACAGTGATTTTGGAGCTGCCCCAAATAAAGTCTGCCACTGTTTCCACTGTTTCTCCATCTATTTGCCATGAAGTGATGGGACCGGATGCCATGATCTTCGTTTTCTGAATGTTGAGATTTAAGCCAACGTTTTTACTCTCATTTTTTATTTTCATCGAGAGGCTCTTTAGTTCTTCTTCACTTTCTGCCATAAGGGTGGTGTCATCTGCATATCTGAGGTGACTGATATTTCTCCTGGCAATCTTTATTCCAGCTTGTGCTTCTTCCAGCCCAGCGTTTCTCATGAGGTACTCTGCATAGAAGTTAAATAAGCAGGGTGACAATATACAGCCTTGACGTACTCCTTTTTCTATTTGGAACCAGTCTGTTGTTCCATTTTCCAGTTCTAACTGTTGCTTCCTGACCTGCATATAGGTTTCTCAAGAAGCAGGTCAGGTGGTCTGGTATTCCCATCTCTTGAAGAATTTTCCACAGTTTATTGTGATCCACACAGTTAAAGGCTTTGGCATAGTCAATAAAGCAGAAATCGATGTTTTTCTGGCAGCACAGGGAGGTGGTTAAAAACAAGAATTCTAAAGCCAGACTCTCCAGTGTTCTTGCCTGGAGAATCCCAGGGACGGCAGAGCCTGGTGGGCTGCCGTCTATGGGGTCGCACAGAGTCGGATACGACTGAAGCGACTTAGCGACTTAGCGAGTGAAAGCCAGACTGCTTCTGTTCATATGCTGGTTTTGCCCTTAGTAGCTAGATCTTGGGCAAGTTACCTAATCTCTGTTTTCTCATCTGTAAAATGGAGAAAATAATAATGCTTTTTAGGGTAGAAAATCTGATTTTTTTTTTAAGGGCCCAAAGGAAAAAGAGGGCTATGTGCGAGTTTCTCCCTCAGCAAAAGCCGACACCGGTGTTTTCCTTGGCCTTGCAGGGTTTGGCTTGAAAGGAGGCAATGCCCAAAGTTCAGGCTCCAGATGCAAGCCTGTAGGCACCAGAGCGGTGTTTAAAGAGGCGTGAATGTGGACCCGGGTGGGCAAGCTCCTCCCACAGACTGGCAGTACCCAAAGCCTAAAAGCCGAGACGCTAACACGGTTCCCGCCCCCAAGGCTAGCTTGCGCAAACGTAGAAGATCCACAAACAGCTCAAGATTCTCAGGGGTGGGGCCAGAGGAGGACGTCAAGATTCTCTCTTATTAAGAGCGCGCCCAATCACAAATGACGTTCCGCCTGTTCCCCGCCCCCTAGATGAGAGGACCCAATCAACGTCGAGAGTGTAGGCCAACCTATCTTGTTTCCTGCTGCGGCCGTAGTGCGTCTGGATCTGCAGGTCTTCTCCGGTCTAGATCAGAGGGGATCTGCGGTGCCTGAGGCCGAGTTCCACCCTGGCTTCCCGGGATGTCGGTGGCTTTCGTACCGGACTGGCTGAGAGGGAAGGCAGAAGTCAATCAGGAGACCATCCAGCGGGTAAGCGCCAGCACGAGCAGAGAGATCTTAGTAGAGATCCTAAATCGCTGTGGGTGCTGGAAGCTTCCTGGAGTGAGCGGCTGAGCCTGGTGATGTGCGTAGGTGACTTGCTGTGAGATGAGAATGAAGTCAGCAGAGGTGCTGGGGCTGGAAAGCCCGGCCTTGGGGGGCAGGTGGAGGGGCGGGGGAGGCAGAGGAGGCAGTGGTCCTCGCCGCCCTGACTTCGCGCTGCACTGACCCTTTGTCTGATCTTTCAGCTCCTGGAGGAGAATGACCAGCTGATCCGCTGTATCGTGGAATATCAGAACAAAGGCCGGGCGAATGAGTGCGTCCAGTGAGTCCCCTCTTTATTCCCTTAATTTGTGAGTGTGAAGGGGAAGCTAGTATTGGAATCCATCAGCTGACCTGAACTAGGAGTTTTGAGTGATCACAGATAAGGATCTGAGGAATTACTTACCTGCCCAAGATAATAGGGACAGTACATTGTGAAGCCTGGAGTCAGACGTGGCTTCCTCTTCAAAACCAGAATTGTGCTCATTGAAAAGATTCCTCGAAAAGCCATACCGGCCGATGACAACAGGGATGGGGACGGTTCGGTTCAGTTCAGTCGCTCAGTCGTTTCCGACTCTTTGCGACCCCATGAACCGCAGTATGCTAGGCCTCCCTGTCCATCACCAACTCCCGAAGTCTACCCAAACTCATGTCCATTGAGTTGGTGATGACATCCAACCATCTCATCCTCTGTTGTCCCCTTCTCCTCCTGCCCCCAATCTTTGCCAGCATCAGGGTTTTTCAAATGAGTCAGCTCTTCGCATGAGGTAGCCAAAGTATTGGCGTTTCAGCTTCAACATCAGTACTTCCAATGAACACCCAGGACTGATTTCCTTTAGGATGGACTGGTTGGATCTCCTTGCAGTCCAAGGGACTCTCAAGAGTCTTCTCCAACACCACAGTTCAAAAGTGTCAATTCTTCTGTGCTCAGGTTTCTTTATAGTCCAACTCTCACATCCATACATGACTACTGGAAAAACCATAGCCTTGACTAGACTGACCTTTGTTGGCAGAGTAATATCTCTGCTTTTTAATATGCTGTCTAGGTATGTCATAGCTTTCTTCCAAGGAGCAAGCATCTTTTAATTTCATGGCTGCAGTCACTATCTGCAGTGATTTGGGGGCCCAAAAAAATAGTCAGCCACTGTTTCCATTGTTTCCCCATCTATTTGCCATGAAGTGATGGGACCGGATGCCATGATCTTCGTTTTCTGAATGTTGAGCTTTAAGCCAACTTTTATACTCTCATTTTTTGTTTTCATCGAGAGGCTCTTTAGTTCTTCTTCACTTTCTGCCATAAGGGTGGTGTCATCTGCATATCTGAGGTTATTGATATTTCTCCCGGCAATGTTGATTCCAGCTTGTGCTTCTTCCAGCCCAGCGTTTCTCATGATGTACTCTGCATAGAAGTTAATAAGCAGGGTGACAATATACAGCCTTGACATACTCCTTTTCCTATTTGGAACCAGTTGGTTGTTCCATGTCCAGTTCTAGCATTCAGAAAATGTCTCACGAAATGATGAGAGCAGTGGCTGTCTTCTGGTCGTGGATCCCTGGCTCATACTTTTTTGTAGCACATACAAAGACCAATAAAAGTTCCCAGTTAAGACAGAGGTAAATTTGGCACAGTAATTTAAGGTGCTCTCTAGCCATATGCAAGATGAGAGAAAACACTCTCTTTTCTAAGTGTAGTTCCAGGAGTTATGCCCCATTTATTACAGAAACAAAAAAGATTTTATTTCATTGTGACTGAAGCCATGCTTTCCCCACCCCCTAAAAAAGTAATCCTCAATTGCTCACCGAACAGCTCAGTGGAGAAGTCCATCTTGGGTAAGTCTTTACATTGGACACTGGCATTTGGTGATTTGCTTTTTTACAGTTTATAGTAAACAGCTCATTTTTCTATATGGAAAACTGTTGCAAAACACTCTTATTTGGTGCAGTGATTCTCAAATTATGAGCAAGTTACCAAAATCTCCTCATGGACATTTTTACATTGCATGGTGCATGATTCCTGCCCCCTAGTCTGATTTGGGGCTTGACCCCTTGACTGAGAAATGTGATCATAGTAAGTGTGCGTTTATCATGGAAGTGCCTCGTCCCTTCTTTAACTTTGTTCAAGACTTTTTTTTTGGCCTTGTACCACATGGGATCTTAGTTCCCTGCCTCTGTGCGTGCTTAATCACCTCACTTGTGCTGTGTGACCCTATAGACTGTAGCCGACCAGGCTCCTCTGTCTATGGGATTCTCCAGGCAAGAATACTGGAGAGGGTTGCCATGCCCTCCTCCAAGGGATCTTCCCAACCCAGGGATTGAACCTGTGTCTCCTACATTGCAAGCGGATTCTTTTAACTGCAGAGCCACCAAGGAAACCCTTAGTTCCCTGACTAGGGATCTGACCTGTGACCCTGCAGTGGAAGTATGGAGTCCTAACCCTGGACCTCCAGGGAATTCCCTGTTCAAGATTTTTTATAAGTAATACTGAGTACCAGGCACTACTTCAGCTACTGGGGAATGAGTACCAAGAGATACCAGCTCTGCTTTCATGGTGCTTACATTCTAGACTGTAGAATCATATAATTAGCCACATAATAATAAGCGCTTTGAATAGGCATAAAGCACAGTAAATGGGAGGAAGTGCTAGTTTATACAGGTTATCTTTGATGTGACATTTGGGTAGACACCTTTGGTGAGGGAGGCAGCTATGCAGATGTGTGAATCAAAGTGAGCATGGGGTGAAGTCCCCCAGGCTAGAGCTTGCTGGATATCTTCAAGTCTCTGCAAGGAGTCCACCCTGGCCAGAACTCAGTGAGTAAAGGGAAAGTGTCAGATGAGATCAGAGAGGGAGACTAGAGGCCCTGATCATGTAGGTCCTTATAGGCCACGAGAAGAGCTGAGCTTTACTCATAATGCGATGGGGACCTTTGAAAAGTTTTGAACAGAGGTATTACATGATCTTAACCTAAACTGTAAAATCACTCAGGCTGCTATGAGTATAATTGCAGTAGGGGTACAGAGGTAGAACAGGGAGACAGGTTAGGAGAGTGGTCCAGTACAGTAGTCCAAGCAAGAAGTGATAGTGGCTTGGCCGAGAAATGTAGCTATGTAGTGAGAAGTGAGAACAGGTAAGATTCTGGATGTGTTTTCCTCTGATATGTTTAACAGATACATAGACAAAACTGAGTGATCTAGTCAGTAGATGAGCCATTCATTAGATAAATTCTTTTCCAGTTTTTTGTTCAATAAAAACACACCTCTAATTTTTATCTGTTTTTCACCCATAGGTACCAGCATGTGTTACACAGAAATCTCATTTATTTGGCTACCATCGCAGATGCCAACCCAACCAGTGCTTCAAAAGCAATGGAATAGTCTTCCAGTTGGCTGTTGTGAGGAGTAATTGAATGTGATCTATTTCCTATGAAATGGATTTTTGCCAACTCAACTGCTTAGAATGTGAATGGAACCTCTGTGGCTCTTCTAAAAATGTGAACATGTGAAGAAAGCTACTAACTTAACCATATTCTCAGTATAAATATTTAATAATTAAGTGGATTCCCTCAATTAAGTTGACTGCAAGTGTCTTCCATCCTGAAATAAGTGTGTTTGGATAACAGAGATATAATGGGCATCTTCAAGTCAATCTTTTTAGTTTCACCCTGAAGAGGAAACTTGAGCAGGTATTGGGCAATCAGCAGGAATTTGTGAGACTTTCCACTGAGACACTGCCAAATGGACGTGTGACTGTTTCTCCCTCCTACCAGTTTGTGGTGGTGGACCCCTGACTGCTCTTTTCACGTTGCTTTGAAATAAAGCTTGCCTTCCCACAAAAGCCTGATATTAAGGTATAGAAATTTTCATGTAATGTCTTCCAGTTGGTTTTTGAGGAAAAGTGTAAGGAGTTAAAAATACATGTAACACCACCACTGTCAGTGCTAACAAAGTTAATAGTAATTCTTAAGTATCATCTAACATCATCTACTAATAGAAGATGTGATGCCGAAGGAAGAGTATCTTTTTCTTTTGTATCCTTTTAAGGTTATTGGCCAGGCCTCTATAACAAAAGACAAAAATTAACAGAAGAAAAGCATATGCATTTATTTAATATAAGTTTTACGTGACATGGGAGCCTTCATAAGGAAACAAAAGACCCAAAGAAACAGTTAAACCTGAGTATTTTTATATATGAAGTTCGATGAAAAGTATAAAGTTGTAGAAAAATGTGATTGGACATAAGGGTGTGAGCTAAGTGTAGGTAACTGGGGGAAACTTAGCAAGGCCTTTTTGTTCAAAATCTCTGTCCCTCTGCGTGTGGGAGGGCACCTCTCATCTGAGAGTCACATGACCTGCTTTATGGGAGAAGGTCTGAGAGTCCCTCTAGGATCTGCCATTTCTCAAATTCCTTCCTTAAAATATTTAATATGCCAAGGAGCCGTATTTTGGAGTGGCATGTCCTGAATTCTGTGATGTTCAATTTTCTTCTCTTCCCACAAAATGTGATTTTGTTGATGTGTCTGAAACAGGATCCAAACAAAATTCACACCGTGCATTTTGTTGACATCGCTATGTCTGTAAAAATACTTAACAATTCCCTTTTTCTTTTCTTTACCATTTGTTGAAAAAAACTACGTCATTTGCTCTAAAATTTTTCACATTTCTGTTGTATCCCTGTGGTGCGGTGTCATTATATGTCCCACTATTGGCCCACTTTTCCTATAAACTAGCAGATCTAGGTACTCGTTCAGACTGACTCTAGTATCTGGCAAGAATATATCATAGGAAGTGATAGGTGCTTGCTTTTCCATTATATCAGGAAATAACCCAAAATGACTTATTATCAAGCTCCTGATAGCCTTTCACTTAAATTATGATCTAACCAGCTTTGATAGGTTACTTCATTCAGTTCAATTCAGTTTGGTTGCTCAGTCATGTCCAACTCTGCGACCCCATGAATCGCAGCACGCTGGGCCTCCCTGTCCATCACCAACTCCTGGAGTTCACTCAGACTCATGTCCATTGAGTTGGTGATGCCATCCAGCCATCTCATCTTCTGTCATCCTCTTCTCCTCCTGCCCCCAATCCCTCCCAGCATCAGGGTCTTTTCCAATGAGTCAACTCTTCGCATGAGGTGGCCAGAGTACTGGAGTTTCAGCTTTAGCATCAGTCCTTCCAGTGAACACGCAGGACTGTTCTTTAGGATGGACTGGTTGGACCTTGTTGCAGTCCAAGGGACTCTCAAGAGTCTTCAACACCACAGTTCAAAAGCATCAGTTCTGCACTCAGCTTTCTTCACAGTCCAACTCTCACATCCATACATGACCACTGGAAAAACCATAGCCTTGACTAAACCGACCTTTGTTGGCAGATAATGTCTCTGCTTTTTAATATGCTATCTAAGTTGGTCATAACTTTCCTTCCAAGGAGTAAACGTCTTTTAATTTCATGGCTGCAGTCATCATCTGCAGTGATTTGGGAGCCCAAAAAATAAAAGTCTGACACTGTTCCCACTGTTTCCCCATTTCCCATGAAGTGATGGGACCAGATGCCAGGATCTTAGTTTTCTGAATGTTGAGATTTAAGCCAACTTTTTCACTCTCACTTTCATCAAGAGGCTTTTTAGTTCCTCTTCACTTTCTGCCATAAGGGTGGTGTCATCTGCATATCTGAGGTGATTGATATTTCTCTTGGCAATCTTGATTCCAGCTTGTGCTTCTTCCAGCCCAGTGTTTCTCATGATGTAGTCTGCATAGAAGTTAAATAAGCAGGGTGACATACAGCCTTGACGTACTCCTTTTTCTATTTGGAACCAGTCTGTTGTTCCATTTTCCAGTTCTAACTGTTGCTTCCTGACCTGCATACGGATTTCTCAAGAGGCAGGTCAGGTGGTCTGGTATTCCCATCTCTCTCAGAATTTTCTACAGTTTATTGTGATCCACACAGTCAAAGGCTTTGGCATAGTCAATAAAGCAGAAATAGATGTTTTTCTGGAACTCTTGCTTTTTCGATGATCCAGCAGATGTTGGCAATTTGATCTCTGGTGGTTCTGCCTTTTCTAAAACCAGTTTGAACATCTGGAAGTTCATGGTTCACATATTGCTGAAGCCTGGCTTAGAGAATTTTGAGCATTACATTACTAGCATGTGAGATGAGTGCAATTGTACAGTAGTTTATGAGCATTCTTTGGTATTGGAATGAAAACTGACCTTTTCCAGTCCTGTGGCCACTGCTGAGTGTTCCAAATTTGCTGGCATATTGAGTGCAGCACTTTCACAGCATCATCTTTCAGGATTTGAAATAGCTCAACTGGAATTCCATCACCTCCACTAGCTTTGTTCATAGTGATGCTTTCTAAGGCCCACTTGACTTCATATTCCAGGATGTCTGGCTCTAGGTGAGTGATCACACCATTGTGATTATCTGGGTCGTGAAGCTCTTTTTTGTACAGTTCTTCTGTGTATTCTTGCCACTTCTTAATATCTTCTGCTTCTGTTAGGTCCATACCATTTCTGTCCTTTATCAAGCCCATCTTTGCATGAAATGTTCCCTTGGTATCTCTAATTTTCTTGAAGAGATCTCTAGTCTTTCCCATTCTCTTGTTTTCCTCTATTTCTTTGCATTGATCACTGAGGAAGGCTTTCTTATCTCTCCTTGCTATTCTTTGGAACTCTGCATTCAGATGCTTATATCTTTCCGTTTCTCCTTTGCTTTTCGCCTCTTCTTCATTAGGGATTACCTAATGGTGATTTTTCTATGTTATCATTCTTTCTGCTTCTATTATCTTTGTTCTGTCAGAACTTTCCTTTGAGACTTATCTGTTAAATGGGGCAAAGAGCTTCTTAAGTGAACCCCAAATTAAAACCTCCTTTTGTTGGGAGTCAAGGGTTTCAACCCAGGAAGGCTGTAATATGTAAACAGTGAAGAGAAACCTCATTTTGAATCCCAAATCTGTCATAACCTCTGTAAGCTCTGTTTCCTCAGCTCTAAAATGGAGATAATAAAAGTAATATCTGCCTCTTGAGGTTATGAGGTGATTACGTGGTTGGGAGCTGGGGATGGTAAATATTCAAGTGTGTTAGCTGAAGGCTCTGGCCCTTGTCAGAGGCCCCCACCCATTCTGTCATCTGTAGGGTTCTATCCCATCATTGGTCTTCTCTGTCCTCAACTATTCATGTGGTTTGTGCTTGTACTCTATGCCAGGTAGGCTGCTGAAGGGCCTGATCTGATCAGCAAATATGGTAGGTGCTGTGTAATGTGTTTAGTTGTGAACTAGTTGCTAACATTTAAAGGTAAGAGAATTTCCCATGAAAGCCTGGATTTCTAGCAACGCTGGATTACAGGTCTACAGTGAAAACCATCAGCTGGAGTGTGATGGCAGCTGCCCCCCACTCACATTATTAGACAAATTGAACACTTAAAAATCTGTCAAGAGGGTAATCTCACGTTAAGTGTTTCTACCACAATAAAGTAAAAAAGAAAACAGAGTGCTTGCCAGATCCTGGATAGAGGGGAGAAGGAGAAGTCATTGTTTAATTGGTAGAAAATTTTAGTTTTACAAGATGAAGATTGTCCTGTGGCTAGATGGTAGTGATGGTGGCACAGCAATGCAAATCTACTTGGTGCCTCTGAACAGTAAGCTTAAAAAAAGTTAAAAGACCAGTTTATGTAAAGTTAAATGTATATATTACAATTTTAAGAAAATAATGGAAAACAACAACCACCCACCAATGTGGCCCCATGGTAAAGATAAATCAATGTAGTAAATTGAGCCCAGAAATAGAATGGCACACATGTGGTCACAAAGCCAAGGTAATTGAATGTATAAAAGACAGTCTTTTCAACAAATGGTGGTGGAACTACGGTATATCCCTACGAGAAAAAAAAGAACTTCAGCTTCTACCTGGCACCATATCCACAAATGCTGACAGATTATAGACTTACACCAAAAAGGCGGGGTTATAAAATTTCTAAAAGGAAACATAGGAGAAAATCATGAGCTTGCTGTAGGCAGAGATTTCTTACACAGAGAAGCACAAACTATAAAAGAAAAAGTTGATCAAATGACTTCATAAAAAATTAAAAAACTGCTTTCCACAAGCCACTATCAAAACAATGAAAAGGCAAGACAGACTGGGAGAAAATATTCACAACTTGCCTGGAGAATCCCACGGACCGAGGAGCCTGGTAGGCTGCAGTCCATGGGGTCGCTAAGAGTCGGGCACGACTGAGCGACTTCACTTTCGCGTTTCACTTTCATGCCTTGGAGAAGGAAATGGCAACCCACTCCAGTATTCTTGCCTGGAGAATCCCAGAGACAGGGGAGCCTAGTGGGCTGCCCTCTATGGGGTCGCACAGAGTCGGACACGACTGAAACGACTTAGCAGCAGCAGCAGCAGCAAGGGATTTGTATTCAGAATATACATACATCGTTTAACAACACGTTATTATACAGAATTCTTTCTATTAGAGGGAGAACATGATTAAAATAAGGGCAAAGGTCTTGAACTGACAATTTAGAAAAGAGGTTGAATCGCCGTGAACACTATGCCCATGACGCTGGCCCCCAAAGCGAAAACGCACGTACAATTGTACCTGAACGGCCTTTGAAGTGAGACAAATAGTCTAACAGGATAGCGTCATAACTACTCCCTGAGTAAAAAGAAAGTCAAAACTGTCAGTCTACTGATCCTCAACGATTTGATTCTCCAAACTCTCGCAGCTACGGACATTAAGGAAGCCTCGCGCTATCTGCAAATACTTTGACAGGGCCCTTGAGAAAGGACGACAGGAAGTAGAGAGCGCAGGCGCGTCCGGGGCTCCCACAGTTGGCGACTGATTCCAACGTAAAGGAGGAAAGGGGCGGAGCAAAAAAGAACCAGCTCAGGTATAGGAGCGCGAGACTCGAGCTCCCAGGCATTCCCACGTAGGCGTAGCCGCTTCTGTTAACCACCGCCTTTGAGTACGTGCTCTCGCGGTATTTGTCCCTGCTCTCGCGGGGTTTAGCGTGGCAATAGGAGACCCGGCCGGGGGCCGGGGGTGGCGGTCCGTTAGTGGCGTTGGGCTCCGGCGGCGGTGGTAGAGCTTTCTACTCTGCCTATTGGGAGGTCTCAGGCTGGAGGCCAACCAGGTGAAGAGCGCGGCTGCATGTGTGTGCGCACTCCATGGGAGCCGGGAGGCCTGAGGTGAGAGGGACCGGTCTCGGCCTCCGGCGCTGTCGCGACAGGCCGGCGGGAGGTGACTGAGGCGCGGGCTCCGCCCCAGCCCCCGCCCTGACCGCTTTCCTCCCCATCTCTCCCAGCTTTTGCTGCCGCCTCGGTCGCTATGGGGGCGCAGGACCGGCCGCAATGCCACTTCGACATCGAAATCAACCGGGAGCCGGGTGAGCCGGGCCACTGGGGAGCCCTGCGGGGCCTTGGCTTGCTTTGGGGAAGGGGAGGGGTCTACTTTCATCAACCCTCCCCCAAGCCTTTTTGGGAACTGGTAGGCGCAGTCCGTATTCCCTTTTCTCCTGAGGGAAAATCTGTGGAGAGGAGGGTGGTCCGGATACAATCTAATCGGAGTCCAGGCCTCGTCCTCCCAAACTCCTTGCCCCACTGCACCCCTCCTGAGTGTTCCTGCCCTGCCTTAGCGCCAGGAAAAGATTTGCGATCCTTTTTGGACTTTGTCTCTCACTGTATCTCTAAGGAGCAAACACTCCCAATTTCGATTTCTGGTATCTCACTCTGTACTATGAGCTTTGGACTCGTACGTTGTATATTTTCTAATTCTTGTGCATCATTAATAGGTTAACTTTGCTTTTATTTTTCTTTAAGTGTCTTTAGCCAGAATTCCTTGGTTCACGGGGTAATGACTTAGCACAAGTCTTGGGCTTTAAACCAAAGCATTTAGTGTCAACAGACTGGCAGTGTGTGTTCTCTTCCATTACTGTTTTCTTTAGGGAATCCAGCAATTCCTTAGTTTGTTTTTTTGAAAATGAGATATTTTCTTCTTAAGGATAGTTAACTTCATTCTACACAGCATAGCGTGCAAGGTTCCAAACAGTTTTCTTAGCTTTTTTTTTTTTTTTACTGTGACAGAAGTTTTAATTGGAAGCATGTATACAGTCTTTCTGTAGATCTTGTAGAGCAGATTGTGCATGCTCCTGTTCTAGACTGAGAATATAGAAATGCGTAAAACAAAGGCCTCTCTTCCTTGTAGTTTATATTCTGTTGGAGGAAGACAGACAATAAAACAGAAAAAAAAAGTGTCTTGTAATAGGGGTACTGTTTTAATAGATTGGTCAGAAAAGGACATTTTGAGAGGATGACTTTTAAGCAAACCTGAAGGAGAAGGTGAGGGTGTGGATATCTCTGAGAAGAACCTTCCTGATATTGGAACAGATAATATGAAGGCCTTGACGAAAAAGTGTACGTTCTTGTTTGAGGAACAGAAAGTGTAGTAGCTTCCTTGACTTGATGAGAAAGTGGACCTTCTTGTTTGAGGAGTAAAGGAGGCAGGTGAGTAGCGGAAAATGAGTAAAGGCCAGAGTAAGAACTTTGACTCCGTGAGATAAAATGTTGAAAGGTTTTGAGCAAAGGAATGATGTGATCTTAGAAATTTTTGTTACATTCTCTCTTCATCTTTTGAAGCTTGAGGCTCTTAATCCTTATTTTATAGTGAATTTTCATTTTGAATAAGAAGGCTTATTTTTTTAAGAGTTAAAAATAGCATAGTCCTGGAAAGTAGAGGTCAAACAAAGGTTCTGTAGCCCTGGAAAGTACTCATCTTGTACACATTCATATCCTAGTTTTGCAAATAACTTTTGTCGTGAAACATCTCCAGAATATGGTAAATGTAAAATGAACTTTGATCCTCAATATTATAATACCATTCTGGTAGAAGTGACTAGAACTCTTTAGAACACTGAACCATATATAAAACAAGGAATGCTTGCGTTGTTCTAGGTTGAACCAGTTGATAACTGGCAATTTCATATGGTTCAGTTTCATATATGATGTTGATATTTCTCTAGCACTTTTCAGTATATTATCTAAGTAGTAGGTACTTGATTTTTACACAGCTTGTAAGAATCACTTCAGTTGTTTGAAATGAGGTGTCCTGCTTTGTATTATTTAACCATAAGTATGTATGTCATTGAGTACTTATTCAGGTAATAACTCTTGTCTTCTCGTATAGTTAATAATTCGCTTGATACAAAGTAATATCTTTATTTACTTTGATAAGTAAAGATCCTTTAATGAGTAGCTTTGTTGTCCATATTAATGAGAGGTCAAAAAGTGCTGATAAAAATTGATTTGAACACAGCACAATGTGTATTTTACATTACTATCAATGGAAATTTGTATATTTTATAGCAAACAAATGAGACTTTTGAATTGTAAAGCCGCCAAATGAATGCAAGTATATATTAAAAGAGGAATGTCTTTAAATTACATAACTATAGTTACAGAACTATTCATGTTGTTATTCTCTTTGAGTTTTGGTGGTTTGTCGCTTTTAAGCAGCTGGATCATTTAATTTTAAGTTGTCGAACAACATCGTCCTTTAATTTAGTATCTGTGGGATCTATAGTAATATCTTTTATTCCTCATGTTGATAATCTGTGCCTGTTGTCTTTTTTTCTGTGGCCAGTTTGGCTAGGAGTTTTACCAGTTTTACTGTTATTTCAGAGAACCAGATTTTCATTTCATTGGTGTTTTGTTCTGTTTTCTTTTTTCAGAGGTTCTGTTTATTTTTTTCTGACAGGCAGGCCCACCCTTCTTTGATTAAATATTAGTTCTCTCCATGGTTGTTAGTGGTTGGTTAAACTGAATACCTTTCAGGGCAGACATGAAATAGGAATCTAGCTTTTCCTTCTTTGGTACTTCAGAAACTTATCTTTTACTTGCCCTTTTCAGATGTTAGCTCAGGGGAACAGGTTTTAGATATCTGGTGCAAACTGATTTAAGCCAGTTTAGTCAAAAATAGCTATTAAGTTTTTAGAGCATATCAAGGAGTCACCAATAAGTTAATGGCTGTAGATTGCCTTTGTCACAACCTTGCTACCAGGACACAGTGAAAGCAAGTCACATTTGCCATATGTTGATGTTGACAAGCAAATAGACACACACATAGGTCATAAAACTAGTTCTGTGAGTCTGATGAAGTCATTTTCAGTGCTCCAAGTACTCTTTATGTGGAAGATTTCTGGTCTTGAAAATTGTCATGCGAATCTTTTAGTTTTGTGCACCAGAATCCTCATAAATCTTGACTATACCCAGGACCTTTTTTGATGGACCCAGCCTGAGGTTCCACTCCAAAGGGTGACTCCAGATTTATGTCCTGTTAATGAAAGGGTATGGATTATCTCCAAATGTTTTTATTCAGTCTTATGTTCCAGATATTACCAGTTTGCCAATAAAAACAGATTTTAAGCATTCATTTTACTAATTACTATTTAATTAGAGATAAAGATAGCAAAAGTAGTATTAGAAGTCACCTCTGGAGTACAGCTTTTGATTTATCACCCCTCTGGAGGCTGTGTGTTTCTTAGAGGCCTGAGGTATAGTTTTAAAACTCATATGATTACTTCATATGAGAATGTCTATATAAGGTATTTTTAAAAAATTATAGTTGTAATATATTACATTATAGTAGTATAATGGTGTAGACCTTTTTTTGTTTTCAAACCGGGAGATGCTATCATGAGACCAGAAGTCAAACTCCAGTTTTTTCACTCCCAGTTCTGTTAGTATTCAGTAGAGTTTTTCAAAGGCAGTGATGACACAACAGATTGGAAGCAGAAGCAGATAGGAAAATCTATCTTTTATTACATTAGACATGAAATAGGAAATCTCATAAAATGAGATTTGCGAAAATGTAAAAGATGACACTCATTAAGTTTTTTGTTCATATTTGAAAATGTAAATTATTAAGAAAGAACCCATATTGGGGTTCCCTGGTGGCTCAGTAGTTACGAAACTTCCTGCTAGTTTCTTGGGTTCAATCCCTGGTCTGGGAAGATCCCACCTGCCGCAGAACAGCTAAGCCGGTGGGCCACAACTACTGAGCCTGGGCTCTAAGGCCTAGAAACTGTAGCTACTGAAACCCATGTGCCCTAGAGCCTGTGCTCCTCGACAGGAGAAGCCACCGCAGTGAGCAACCCGTACACTGCAATTGGAGGCTAGTCCCCTCTTGCTGCAACTAGAGAAAAAACCTGTGTAGCAACAAAGACCCAGCACAGCCAAAATTAAATGCATAAAATTATTTTTTTAAAAAACCATATTCAAATGTTTTTATAAAGTCTTCAGTAATTGTTTAGCATATAGAGGGATTCTGAGACCAAAGAGTTTGAGAACTGCTGGTATAGACACATGCTTTCGTAGAATTCAAGCATTGGGTTTTATCTGCAACTGTTTTAAACTTTTTGTTGGAATATAATTTCATGTTTATAGGAAGTTGAGAAGTAAAAGCAGTAAAAAGAATGCCAATCTATTCTTTACCTAGATGCACCTATTTACATTTTACACCATTTGCTTTATTAATCTCTCTCTTTCTCTCTAAACGCACAATTTTTTCTGACTCATTTGAAGGTATGTTACCCACATCATGGCTCTTTACCCCTAAGTACATGCGTGTATTTATTAAGAATAGAAATATTCATTAAAAGAATCTTAAACATTTTTAAAATTTTTTCAAAGAAAAGAAAGGGCTATTCTCCAACATAACCACAATGCAGTTGTTAACTTCATAAATTTACATGGATACAATACTTTAATCTACTGTCTCTGTATTCTGTTTTTGTTGGTTGGCCTAAAAAATCATTTATAGCATTCTTTCCCCTCCAGTACAAAATTCCAGTCTAGCCTCAGATATTACATTCAGCTGTCAAATCTCTTTGCCATTTCCATAGCTTTTGTCTTTTATGAGGTTCACATTTTAAAAAAATGTAGCCCCCTTCTTGAATAGAATGTTACTTATTTTGTATTTGTCAGAGGCTTAAAGTTGATTTTCCAAAATGATAACCAAGGTGTTTCTTTAAAAGAATGCTTGGCTTTAGAATTTTGTTTATGTGGGCCTCAGAACAATGTCATAAAACCCTGGCAATTTATCAAAATAGGTAAAATGGATGTTTTAACTTTACTGCTCAAAGTTCATGAATCAAAGAAACTAAAAATGTGTTCTTAGTAAACACTATAGAGTATTTGGAACTGAAACTGAGAAACAAGTTTAAAGAGGAAGACAAATGTTTGAGTACTGCTTATGACCTAGGGAAGACCCTCTGACCTCTTTGTAAATGGAAGTACTATAGAGTCGTTACTGTGGTTCTAAAGTACAGCAAAATTTGCTTGCATTCAAAATTAACCTTTAAACTTTAGACTAATACCCAGAATAACTTAGACTTTGAGATAGAGCAAGGCATATGAGACCTGATTTGTACCGGGGGGCTGGGAGAAATGAATCTCCCATCTCAAGCATGCTGTGGGTCATAAGCTTGTGAATACAGTGACTCGGTGACTCTGGATGCAGTGGTTTGCTCCATTTAAATGATTTCTCCCTTTTGTATATATTCAAACTAATAAGACTTCAGTGCAGTATTGCTTGCATGGTAAGGTTCTTGAAAAGAGTAATTAAATAATACAACCATGTGTCTTAAAGATTGTTATTTTAAAAATGAATTTATTCTAATCAGTTAAGGAGCACAATTTTTCTTAGGCAGATTACCATTTGTGTTGTGACAGATAGCAAGGAGGGGAACTAATGTGTGGGAGAGAAGGATGGTGAGCAGCACTGCTGTTTTGAGTTATTCTCATCTATCTAATAGTTATTTGAAAGACCACAAGGAGGGTTATGCTAATGACAGTGCTGAGAAAGGTCCGAGTGAGGTGTGATCAGTTTTTGGATTTCCTCAATGTTTACATTTTATAAGATATTCTTATAACTAAAAGCATACCTTTATCGTTGATACTCCTAAGATAAAAAATCTTTTTCACTAGAACCTGAAATTCCCTTGTCCTCAGCCCACATTGTCCATTGGAAACAGTTGTCTTTCTTTGTGATTGTTTGATAATGCAGTGTTTCTTTCAGTTTTTTCGTTATTGCAGAGCTGCCTGTATTTGTAAAGAACCTAGCACAGCATGTGACACACTTGTTTTTTAAGTTGCTTTAATTAGTGCATTTGCCTGAACGTGAGCTTGAGCACTGAGCTCATGTTCAATTTTAGGGCAAAGGCTTGTTACCATATCTGTAAGCAAGAAGGTTCTCCTTCACCCCCTTTTCTCCTTATTTTTTTATAAATTGGGCCCAGAGAATCCCAGTAATAACCACAGGCCTGGTTGAAAGGTCGTGAAGGCAAATTCATATGGACTTTTTTTAATTAAATTTTTTTATTGAAAGATAATTGATTTACAGAATTTTGTTGTTTTCTGTCAAACCTCAACATGAATCAGCCGTAGGTATACATATATCCCCTCCCTTTTGAACCTCTCATCTCCTGCCCCATCCCCCCACCTCTAGATTGATACAGAGCCCCTGTTGAGTTTCCTGAGCCATACAGCAAATTCCCGTAGACTGTCTGTTTTACACATGGTAATGTAAGTTTCCTTGTTACTCTTTCCGTACATCTCACCCTCTCCTCCCCTCTCCGCATGTCCTTAAGTTTATTCTCTATGTCTGTTTCTCCATTGCTGCCCTGTAAATAAGTTCTTCAGTACCATTTTTCTAGATTCCATGTATATGTGTTAGAATACAATATTTATCTTTCTCTGACTCACTTCACTCTGTATAATAGGTTCTAGGTTCATCCACCTTATCAGAACTGACTCAAAACACATTCCTTTTTGTGGCTGAGTAATATTCCATTGTGTATATGTACTACTTCTTTATCCATTCATCTGTCGATGGACATCTAGGTTGCTTCCATGTTCTAGCTATTGTAAATAGTGCTGCAATGAACGATGGGATACATGTGTCTTTTTCAGTTTTGGTTTCCTCAGGGTATATGCCTAAGAGTGGAGCTGGGTCATATGATGGTTTTATTCCTAGTTTTTGTAAGGAATCTCCATACCGTCTTCCTTAGTGGCTGTATCAATTTACATTCCCACCAACAGTGCAAGAGCATTCCCTTTTCTCCACACCCTCTCCAGCATTTATTGTTTGTAGACCTCTTGATGATGGCCATTGTGACCGGTGTGAGGTGATATCTCATTGTAGTTTTGATTTGCATTTCTCTAATAATGAGTGATGTTGAGCATCTTTTCATGAGCTTTTTAGCCATCTGTATGTCGTCTTTGGAGAAATGTCTGTTTAAGTCTTTTCCCCACTTTTTGATTGGGTTGTTTGTTTTTCTGGTATTGAGTTGTATGAGCTGCTTGTATATTTTGGAAATCAATCCTTTCTTACTTGTTTCATTTGCTGTTGTTTTCTCCCATTCTGAGAGTTGTCATATGGATTTTTATGGGGACTTTGAGAGGAAAAATTGGCTTCTTAGTTAGCACTATCCTTTCCCTTCCTTTTCTCTGTCTCAAATCTCCATGTGAAATATACAAAGATTTTTCTCCTTTTTTGCCTTTAACATAAGATGGCTATTCCTTGTCTCTTACCTCCTACTCCTGGTTGAATCCCTGTGCTTTTCGGCTGGTTTTCTACGTTTGTTGGTATTCATCTGTCACTGTTGTTGCAAATGGAATTCTGACAATGGTGGATGAACTAGATGTCCAGTATGATTCAGAATTTTTTTTAAACAGTTCTGATAGGTACATCATTTACTTCAGAGTCTGTAGCAGTGTTTTTAACCTTGTACCATAATATTGCGCCCAAAACAGATTGGTTTTGTTCATGTTTTTTTCTTTTGCTCTTAACAACACAGTGCCATGGCAGAGACAGAATTTCTGCTCTAACCATTGCCCCATGAGTGTGAAAGGTAAATAGAAATTTTGTTTCTCCATCAGGTTAGAGGATAGGGTATTAGAGGTGAGTATTTTTTTAAAAAATCATTGTAGTTAGCTATCCCTCTCTGAATATTAGACCTGGAAATGTAATTACATTTAACTGTTTTCACGTATATTGTACCACTAGAGGGTTCATAATTATCTGTAAAGGAGAAACTAAAAGTATTTGAAATTTTCATCAGTTTTCATTTGGAGGCATTAAAGACTTTGGGGGAAAAAACTCTTTATTGAAGTTACTACTAAAGGTGAAGTTTCAGTTGTTTTGATTATATCTTTTATTCTGAAAAGCATCTATCTTAAAGAGATTCCAAAGACCTATGTATGTTGTAGTTTGCAAAGCTAGATGATTTTGAATTTAACACCCACCTAGCCAGCCATTTCTTAGGGATTTATGAGTGATGGAAATACTCTTATCACACTTGTAAATTATTTATATGTAAATACAAAGAATAGTACTTAGTATTACTGATATTACATGCATTTCCTAAAATTCTGAAATGTTTTTAGATACATTGCTATCTTCCTTTTTACTTTCTTAACTTTTTCATTTCTTTAGACATCAAGATCAGCTAGAAGGTTTTGAAATTGCATTAAATTTGACTCCAGCACTCGATTTGGCAGTGCTGACATGGGAGAGTCTTCTTATATGATTCCATTCTTCCACTTTTTATCCTTTAAGGTTGTTTCTTACACAGTAACCTTGTTTTGTCCGCAGAGTAACTGACTGACATGGCCAGGAATAAAGTAAAATCTTAGTGACACAGTAAATCAAGGCATTTTGTGTCTACTGGATTATGCTTGATCCAGTTAATTTTGATTTATTCTACAAGTCTTGACTATGTACAGATGTTCATAATGGAAAAGCTGTTATAGAATAAAGGGAAAAGGAACTCAGGAAAATGGTTGTAGTTCAAAATTCCCTTTCTTATTTTATTGACAGGAGGGCAAAGTTGAAACAGGTTTTAAAATAATATGATTTGCCCCTTGTACTCTCATGCACAAGGTGAGTTTTCCAGACATTACAGAATATGTAGTGATGTCACCGCTCTGACAGCTGATGGAACAGGTATCTGAGTATTCTTGTTTTGAAAGTTTCTGAGTTTTAATTTATAATACAGTAAATATGAAAAATATAACCCACCTTTTAAAAGCTTTAATCATTTTAAGAGTTTAAAAGAGTCCTGAGATGAACAGATTTGTGAAACACTTCTCACTTGGCATGAGAGGCATGCTGAGTTCCGTCTGACTCTTTGCAACCCCATGGACTGTAGCCTGTCAGTCTCTTCTGTCCATGGGATTCTCCAGGCAAGAATATTGGAGTGGGTTGCAATTTCTTCCTCCAGGGGATCTTCCCTGACCCAGAGATGGAACCTGAATTTCCTGCATTAGTAGACAGATTGTTTATTGCATAATTAAGTCGAATTTACAGACTTGCTCCTGTTGTTTCTTGTTTGCTTGTTGATTAGGTTTTAGGAACCATAACCTATTCTCTTTCTGCCCTCTCAGGGAATTTAATGTGAGTTTTAGTTGTGAGTGACAATTCAAGGGTTGGCTGTGAACAGTTCTTGCATAAAGGTAAAAAGCTGAATGTAGAGGACAGAACTTTCTTCTACTAGTACTAGCCCAGGGTGACTATCTTATGATGTGCTCTCATCACTGGAGGGATTTAGGCATAAATCAGACAGCTGTTATCGAGAATATCTTTAAAGATTAATAGTTCAGGTAGGAGATATACTAAGAGAGATCTAATAAAATAAGGTCTTGTTAAAAGACACTTAAAATCCCACAGTTCTGGACTGAAATCACTTTGGTTACATGTGAATTCTAATGCTAATAAATATAGTATGGTTCTTATTAATTGGTATTGCCTAGTTAAATTCTTTTCCTGTTGAATTTCTTAAAAAAATTAAAATGAATGATAAAATGGGCCTCTCAATTTGTTTATTTATTTCTGCCATATAAATATGATACATTTAATCAACTTGCTTACCTGTTTTTTCATGTGTTTTATTTCAGTTGGTCGAATTATGTTTCAGCTCTTTTCAGATATATGTCCAAAAACATGCAAAAACTTCCTTTGCCTGTGCTCAGGTAAATGAATTATTAGATTATTTCCAATGAGAAGTCCTGGCTTAAAATTTTACCTTGCTTAACAGAATAGCTATTTTCCTTAAAAAGTAATGGATTGTGAAATGAAAAATAAAAAATATTATTTTCACTGATAAGAAGTTAGGGAAGCATTTCTTAAAGGGAAGAGAGGAGAAAGAAATGGTCTCAAAAATTAAAAAGGAAGTACCACCATATGTAATGGAATCTTTATACATTGTAGTTTAAAAAATAATAGCATATGTATTCAAAACTGATTTATTTTGATAGAATTGAACAAATTTAGCCTTCCAGATCTCACGATAAATTTATGATTAGAGGATAGAGAAGCAGAACATAATGACGTTGTTACATGTAATTGGATTTATATTTTTAAACAGTAGATAAAATGGGGAGGAAGGACATTTATAATGTTGCTTATCACAAGGGAGGAATTTGACAAGAGCTAATTGAATGGTCATTCCCATGGAAGAATATGTTTGTAGCTAAACTTCATTTCTTTTTTTTTTTTCCAGGAGAGAAAGGCCTTGGGAAAACAACGGGGAAGAAGTTATGTTATAAAGGTTCTACATTCCATCGTGTGGTTAAAAACTTTATGATTCAGGGTGGGGACTTCAGTGAAGGTAGAGCTAAAAGTTATGCTCTTAATAACTGTATTAATTCCTAAAGCACCTCATTATTGTAAATATTATGTCACAATGTGATGTAAATATTAGATGGTCAGTGATTAGTTGTAGTTGAATGAATGTTGTAAGCCAAGAATGTATAAAAAGCAAAATATTAAGGTTTTTTGTTTTGTTTTTATGCAGTTTTAATAGTTATTTGGTGAATACCCTCTAGTGAATGCCAAAGTATTGTTGAATTGGTTTTACTCTTTTAGAGTTTTGTCAGTGTTTGAAATAAATGGGTTGTGGGGATAATTTCTTAAATAGTTTTTATTATAATGGAATTGGATTTATAGTTTAAAAATGAGGTTGATTGAGGATTATTAGAATTTTTATCATCTGCAGGAATTACAAGGTGTTAACTCCAGCAAATTAAAACCATAAAGAGTAATTTATGTATATTAGTATTTTTTTAGTTTTCATTATTGTTTAACATAGCTCATTATTTTCAGGTAATGGAAAAGGTGGAGAATCAATTTATGGTGGTTATTTTAAAGGTAAGGCTTAATATTTTATGGTCTTTTGTTTCATTTCTGATATAAAGCAAGTTTGATCATGTACTTTTAATGAGAAGAGGTTTACTTATAGTTCACTTTTTGCATGAAACTAATGCTGCATGAAAATACTTTATTTGCATGAACTTGGGGATAAATTATATTGTAATATATAACTTCTAATTGACAAGATTAATTAAGGCTAACTTTATGGTTAAACATGACTTTCAGCATGGAGGTTAGGCAACTATATACATGAAAACTCCTATCTTCCTGCCTAAAACTGTCAACATATTCTTTTGTTTATAGAGAATGTGGTCTTTTGCAAAATGAAAAGGTAAGAGAACGAAGCTCAGTAACACAAACTCCAACTCTTTTCCCTTGCACCCTTCCTAATAAATTTATGGAGAGTCTGGGTCAGGTTGTGACTGGATTTCTTATATTGCTTGAAGACTTGGAAAACTCTGTATACTATTTCATACATGCATCTGTATCTTTTTTTCTTTTTCCAATGGGTTATTATTTCCACATCAGGGTAAAGAGTCTAGTTGTTTTTTTTTTCTTTTCCCCTCTAAGCCAAACAGTGTCTTTGAATAAAAGTTGGTATTTCTTCCTTTCTCAAAGGTTTGTATGTTTTCTTTTGTATAATACAACTATATGATTGTGTTTTATTCCTACAATAGTATTTCCATAAATCTAACTATTACACTTGCCCCAAAAAGCCTTAGAAAAGTCAGTTGCAGAAATTTATAATGGGATCCAGTATTACTAGGTTTTAATGCCATGATAGCTTCAGTGTTATAATAGTCTTTTATATTTCTTTTGGGGAAAAATGGATTACTACTCTTTTTCAGAAGCCTGTTCCCAAGGTAATCTTTTTTTTGTTTTTGTTTTTTAAGTTTTCTGTGTTTCTGTTTGTTTAAAAGAAAGATTTGTTTGTATCAATGTTAAAAGGAAATAAATTAGTTTTCAGGATATTTCTGCTGGAATTAAATCCATCTCTAAGTGATCTTTATGACAGAGGTTTTCCTTTGAACTAGTATCGAACAGCTCTTCAGCTGATTCCATTAGCATGTAGCAATTTGAAATTAATACTGTAGGCCACTTTAACATGGTTGTTGCCTGTGGCAGATACTTGTATGTATATCTTAATTGAATCTTTAAAATTTTTGTATTTGCAGGGCTTTCCTCCTTAGTTTTTGATCCTATTGATTAGAATCTACATACTTGATTTAATTAGGCATGTCTCTAAACTTACTGTAATATTTTGGTTAGGGTTGGTTTCATCATCTAGCAACAATTTGACTGAGTAATAAATTTACCATAAGAAATTAAGCACATAAGAGGATTATTAAAGCTCCCATGAATGGTGCATTATGCAGGATGATTGGAAATTTGGAAGAAACGAGCTCTACTATAAAGATTTTTTTTAATTTTCTTGGTAGTTTTCCCTGAAAGTTAATAGTTTAAATATCATTTAGCCAATGTCTGTTGCTACTAAACGTGACTGTTCTAAGGCTGTTTGTATAAAGTATTAAATATATGTTCTTTTTCTCAAGGCTAAGTAGTAAATAAGTAGTATCTGGGGTTGTTTGTGTCTTTTTTATGCTTTCGTTATTTGATTAGTTAAAAGAATTTTTTTCTAAATAGTCAAGTATCTGTACTGACCAGAAGAGGAATTTCATCCTTTGCTTTCTATTTACTACTTTGAACATTACACGTTAAAAGTGGCTTATAATTGGAGACTGACAAATTTGTGTTTTCTTCAAACAGATGAAAACTTTATTCTCAAACATGACAGAGCGTTCCTTTTGTCAATGGCAAATCGAGGGAAACATACCAATGGTTCCCAGTTTTTCATGTGAGTAGGCATAATTCAGAGATGAGCTTTTCCTAAACAGAGAAGCGCTGTTCATGAGAAAGATGGTATCCTTGATCCAAATTTACTGCTAGGTTCTGTCAGCTTGAGTTTTATTATGTTATAGTAACTGGTAAGCTCTTAACAGCCATCTCAGTGTTAAGAATATATCCTGGATTTGAAGGATGGTGCTTAAAAGGCATAACTTGAAGATGTAAATTATTCTGTTGTCATCTTAAGAAATTGGCTTTGAATCTTAACAAATTTGGGGCCTCAGTTTATCAAATCTGAATTGGAATATAAACTCTTGATGAGCATTTAAAAAATTGTTCATGACTGGAACTGAATGTATCCTTGGCATGGAAAGCAGTTGGTTTGAGTAAACCATAGTATGGTTGCTTTTCCCTCTTACTGTTGTTCTTTGAGCCAGTTTGAGAGAGGTGCCATTATTTTCTGACATTAAATGATTAAATGATTTGGTGTTAAGCCAACATTTGTAGCAATCTTAAACTTTGTGAGATCTCTATGCATAGTTGAACTAACCCAATATTGCTTTCATTTTCACCAAAAATTTGTGCTGTTATTGCTTAGAAAACTTTAGAATGATAAATTTGTTTTTTAAAAAACAAACACCTTTACATGTACATGTATACACAACCAAAACCTTAGTTATTTCTCATCTGAAAGACTTTTGGCATACTCTGTGATGTGTTCTTATGTAAAGTTATTCCAAAACCTATTTTTATTATAACTCCATGATATAAAATATGAAAGGTAATTGCCTAGTATGGAGTTTAATGCTTTTGATTGAAGTAAATCTCTGCAGTTATGCTATGTGTATTGGAGAAATATTTTTTCCATACCAGAAAAAAATTTTGTCATCTTTCTGAATGGATGGGTATGAATGGCGCTTCCCTGTATTTAAAGGAGTAAAGTATTCATATAAAATAAATCTCACACTTTATATTTGTGTGAAAAATAAATTCCAACATGATCTGATAAAGTTCAGATAAGGGGCATTCTGTTCCCAAGAATGTCCTAAAAATGGAAAGCTGACAGAAGATAATAATGCTTGGAGTTGTACAGGAAAAAAAGAAGACCTAAAACAGTTATTCCTCTATCTTCTTTGATCCCATAGAGTATTAATTGCTATACTTCTTTACTAAAATATTTTTCTATTCTTAATCTCCTTGAGAGCCAAAAAAAAGTAGTGGGAAATGTTTTGAAAAACTTGATGTAGGAGCTGTTTACTCTTTGATTAAGGTTTCCCATTTCCATTTTTAAGCTTATCTGAACTGTGAACATGATAAACTAACGATTCATTGGTCAAAAGCTACCATCTGAGGGCTCTAAAGTTTCTTTTAGATTTCTTTTTATATCAGTACTTTTAAAATTTGATTTATTGGGTAGCAGCAGCTTCTTCCCATTGTTACATACTTATTAGCTTATTTATAAAATGTTAAGAGATAAAACCCATGCATGTATATGCATTGATTAAAATTCAGTATATGAGAGTCTGACTTCAAAAAATTTAGAGTATCTTGTTTTTTTGTTACTTAGTATTCGCTTAAGTCTTTTCTAGAAATGTTTAGCATCAAACACAATTAAAGCCATGTCTATTTTCTACATGACTTAATTTTACATCGGACTATCTTTTAAGGAATGCCAAATGAAAATTTTAACATTTATAAATTAGGATTAAGTTTTAACCTTGTTTTTATAATAATGGATGACACTAAGATCACTGTAAACTTGTGATTGAAAGAAACTTTTCTACTTTTAGTTTGAAATTTACTTTTGGAAATGAGTTTTCAGTTAAAAACAATCTTGGAAGTAATTAAACATTTTTGCAGTCACAAAATAAAATCCTCTTTTTTTTTTTAAGAAGCTTTTATGCACGTGCTTTTTTTATGTGGGCTGAAAGTACCAATTCCTCAGGAGTTTCAGAATAAAATAAAACTAACATTCACTTTTCTAAATAAAATGTTTCCTTGCTTTTATACAAAGAATAAGTAAAATGGAGATGGTGGCCCATGAAAGAAGTATCTTTGAAAATCTGTGTCTTGCAAGCCCAAATCTATTTGGAATTGGAAGTAGTTAGAAAAAGCATAATGTACAATCCTCAAGTTTTATAGATGATCACAGACAGTTGCTCTAAAAGTTGAGGTTCCGAGGGTTGATGGTCACTGAGCTGTCAGATAGCTTCCCAGGGGTGACTTCTACATTTTATCCTCCTCCCACACTTCTTTGGCACCTTGAGCAGCAGTTCTGCAGTCTGAAAAAGAAAGGGTAGTGTGAGAATGGATCATAAAATGCCAAGAGCTACCTTTATACTTCCGCTTAATAAGGACTTTTAATAAATCCTTGCAAAATTGTATTTGTAGATCTTGTTATAAATCTGTTGCCTTGTATTTCCAAGGAGTAAATTTGGTGCAGTTAGTATGGGTACTTGAGCAAAATGTTCCTCAAGAATTCTTGTGCTTTTTGTAAAAATTATTACATTACTTGAAACACTTAAGACCTCTCTTTCCTAAGGCATATACATCATTTTATTAAAATTTTTTGTATATATTGCTTTCTTTGGGTGGAAAAATTATGTGTGTGATAAAAATCAGATTGTCTTTTGTATAAAGCTATTTATAGTTTTTGCAGTAATTGCTTATATCTACTACTATATTAGTCATAGTGATTTTGCTTTTAGGGACCTAAATAGAAGAAAACTAATTGTTTTTGGAGTAGTACTGCTCGAGAAATACGAAAGAAGTAATACATGTCACTATCCCCATGAATCACTGAGGAAGTAATAGTTTGTTCATACTGAGGTATTTTTGAAGGAATTCAAAGACCTGGGACCATGTTAATGGGGTTCATTTTATTATTATTTATTTTTTAGGCCAAAGACTAGGAAGAGGCTGCAATAAAAGTTACAGGATTATAAAGTCTAGGACTAGAAAAGAATTTAGAGATCCTCCAGTCCAGTCTTTCTGTTCTATAGATAATGCTAAATAAGGAAGAAAAGACATATACAGTCTAGGTTATAGGGATTTTTCTCATAATCTTGAAGAAATTGATAGCTAAAAAGAGCATGCTGAACACTGTATGCTACATAGGTTTATTGACCAGTCTGCTCTGAATTTATTTATTTAGACTTGTGAGATATTAGTTCCAGGGATTGAACCTCAATAGTAAAAGTACAAAGTCCTAACTTCTGGACCATCAGGGAATTCCCCTGAATTTATTTTAAGTTTAGTCAGTTTTAGATGCATCAAGTGTTGCTCGAAAAATGATATGACACACAAGAAAGCATTTTTCTTGTCCTTTAGCTGTCAGTAATAACTGTTAAGTCTGGTTCTGATTTTCATTGTCTTTCATTCATCAGAAAGATGAAAAAGATACTGCATAACCTAGATGAAAGAGATTAGTTAGGTAATTTATAACTTTTATTAAGTAACTATATTCTCCTGGGTTAGAGCACTAACCTATCAGGAAACCTTGTATCTAGTCTTACCATATGCCTTGAGTTAGTTTTGTTTTTCCTTTTCTGTTTGTAAAGTATGTAGCTCAGTTTCAAATATAAATAACATTTTGGTGTGAAAATGCAGACATTAAAGGAAGAAAGTGTTTTTATAGGTTGACCCTAAATTTTTGAGTATATGAAATGATTTATATGCAAATATTATCTTGCCTAAAAGACATAGTTGTAATTGCTTAATTTTCATCAGTCTGAAAGGTGGCTCAAAGCAGCTTTGGTTCATCTTGCCAAAGTCAGCTGGTTTCTTCATTGGCTGCTGTTAGAGCATGTTGACAGAAGGCAATGGCAACTCACTCTAGTACTCTTGCCTGGAAAATCCCATGGACAGAGGAGCCTGGTAGGCTGCAGTCCATGGGGCTGCAAAGAGTCGGACACGACTGATCGACTTCACTTTCACTTTTCATTTTCATGCATTGGAGAAGGAAATGGCAACCCATTCCAGTGTTCTTGCCTGGAGAACCCCAGGGACGGCAGAGCCTGGTGGGCTGCCGTCTATAGGGTCTCACAGAGTTGGACACAACTGGCGCAACTTAGCAGCACCAGCAGAGCATATTGGAGTAATGATCATGCTCATCCCCCTTGGCTTAGTCTGTGAAGGCCTCATGTCACAGCAGGGAGTGGGAATACCCACAGAACCTTTGAGAACAGGCTTTGTCATTTGCCACTGTTAGTGGTCATGATAATTATAAAAATTTAAGAAAATAGGATAGTCAAAAAGTCGGACTTTGAACTTTAAACAAAAGTTCATCTTGTTTGTTACATCTTGTTATAAATAGGACTGTGGGAGGAAAACATAAGTTTTAGGATATCTTCTGTGTCATTTAGAATAGCTACTCACCTGAATGAGAGAAGTGCCAATTGTTTCAGAGTAGCAGAGCAAGAGGAGTTGAGGGGTGGTTTGGTTTCAGGGCTTTACAAAGCTATATTGATATTTGGGGGTAGAAATGCTTTTTCTTTCCACATACTCATGAGTTTGAGAAGAAATGCTACTAAGTATTAATAACTTGAGAAGTTCTGCCTTTTTTTCCTTACTTTTTTAGGAACAGTACCTTCATGTTAATTTAAAGATTTTTCATGAACAGATTTCATGACACTTAACCATAATCCATATTCTCTGGATATCAAGTGTCATCCCTGACATCCAGTCTTAGTGTTTGTGTGACATCTGTGTTAGCAGCGTGGACGGAGTTCTATATCTTGTGGTGTTTGGTGTGTATTATGTTAATTTTAGTGCTGAATTTTTTAAAGCTGTTCTATTTTAGTGACTTTTGGAATGACAGGTAGAGCACTGTAATGTGGCTTGGTTAGTCTCCATTGCCCTTACATGAGGTTTGTCACTCTGTACAATCTGGTGCCTCTTACAGTCATGACCGTTTCAGGAGTTGAACGGGAAAATTGCATGTTAAAGGTTATAACAAATAGATTGTCTTTATTTCCTTCTCTCATACTGCTTTACAAATAGAGTCACTTTTTTTCATAACATTCATTGGAAACACCACATTATTTGAAACATATTCTTTTTTGACAGTCATTCATGTATAAATGCCTTTTAACATTTTTAAATATTTCAAGATTTAGTATGTCCAAAACCCCTGTAAAGAATTTTGTTCACTGTATATAATATGGGTTTTGGTCTGAATAGTAATAGATATGTTTAAATTTTAATTGAGTTAAAATTGATCAGAAAGTGTATATTCATTGAACAAAAAATTTTTATAATGGGGAAAATCAGACATTTGAGAGGAAAAGAAAGTACCAAGATTTGATAGCATGCATTTTCTTATACTTGCATTTCTCTTGCCTTTTTATCCTTTGAGAAGATTCTTAAAATTCTAGGTATGCTGCCTTATTATTATTATTTTCAGTGACTTAACTAAAAGTGTGTATAATGGCAGTGAACAGAAACTACAATCTAAACATTTGCTCATTCACTCATAACATATAGTAGTCTGATGTGACGTGTAACCGAAAAAACGTTTCAAATGTAGAAACACAAAAGGTTCCTTAATTATTTGAAGTGAATTAGTAAAAAGTATTCTCTGGAATTCTGTTTTGAAGTCTCTTAACTCAGTTCTTTCCATTGAGATTTTTGTTTTTGTACCTCTAGTAACTGCTTCTGGGCATTCAGATTTTTATATTTACCTATGTACTCTAGATACATTATTATCTTTTTGAGAAAAATGTTAGTTGACTTAGCCAGTATCTAGGATTTGTAAAACAAAATATAATATTTTGTTTCTAACTATTATTCACACTGTGATGTTACAAATATTAGGGACCTGAGCAGATTCCCACTTCAGTGCTTCTCTTAAACATAGTTCGTCTCTACATACATATCCTATGTGAAAGAAAATTTAGAGCCCTCCTTTTTAAACGGCTTTCTTGCTTTGCATAAAACTTGAAAGTATTTAATTTCAAAGTTATATTGATATTAAAACATAGATTCAGTCTTGTCTTAAAAGTGTATTACAATTTATTTCTTGCCATTTTTGTGTAAAATTTACAGAAAGAGTGTTACACCGTGCGCTCCAAAGGTAATGTCTCATTACTCTAAGGCTCTCTCTTTTTCTTTCTTTACCTTTATTTATCTCTTTAATCCTATTGTTATATGCATTAAGAAAAAAACTTTCTGCTTGATCTGTGGCAGCAGTACATGTAAAATTAAGTGTGTTTTATTGTTCATAGTAAATCCTGGGAAGTATAATTTTAATTTCAGTGGCCTGTTACCACCAAGTTCCCACACATCTTGGGGAGTGGGGTATATCGTATATAATGGTTTATATCTCATTTCAGTACAGAACTGTTACTTTCTGTATAAGGCCAAAATCTGCTTTGATAATGGTTAAAAAAAAAAAAGTAGTTTCTTTTTTTGGCGTATCAGTCATACTTTTCTGTTTCTAGGATTTATGAGATTTAGATGAACCCTTGTGCATGTATTTTTAAAGCAAATTCAGAGATGAAGGGAACTGGAAAATCAGTATCTGAGTGACAGTAGAAAATGGAAATGTGAAAATATTGGAAGCTTTTCTAACTTGAAATGTTCTTGTGGTTATTTCTCCTTTAGGTGTGTTTCATAAGCATGCATAAACTTACATATTTATGATAGCCCTGGCTTTAAGGTCTTAACTTACTGGGCATATGTTATCACTACATTGGTCCTTAGAGCTGTATAGTTTCGAAACATCAATTTTTAAGAGTTGATGTGGTGAGATCTCGTTGTCTATTCTAGTAGAATTGAAGGGCTTGGACTAAGCATATCATTGCATATCATTTTTTTCCCTTGCCCATCAGCCCAATTCCAGTAAGCCTGCTTTACCTTGGAATTTCTGCTCTTAGAATGTGGGCTGAGAACTCCAGAGGGCTTCTTTTTGTTAGGCTACTTCCATTATTCTTATTATATAGCCTAACCCAGTTAAATCATAAGTTTGTATTTTTGCATCCTGAATTGCAGATGCGAGTAATAGACTTGGTTATTCACAACTGTTTAGGCATATTGGGCCAGTTGAGATTTATCCTTGAAAGAATTGCTCTTGTCTTCATTTGTTTTCCTTACTAGTGCACTAAAGGATTGAGTTTGTGTTCAGTTCTCACTTGAATTAAAAACAAAACCTGAATCTGTCATAAAGGTTCTATTCTCAACTTGAGTTTCAGGTAGTATGTCGCTGCATCACTGCAGTAAGTTCAAATTTTTAATCACACCATTTGTTCCAAAGATTTGCGCTAAGGTGGTTTTTACATCACTTCTATTAACCAGAGTGCAAACTGAATTGGATTCTGTGTGTTTTAAGAAAATGTATAGACTTTTCCTCAATACCAGAATATCTGAGAGTTGTGAGAGAAAGGCCCAAGGAAGAGAAATATATCTAATTAATGCATCATTGTTTTCACTGCTACATGTTTGAGACTGATCCTTTACACTACAGAACATTTTTTACATTTAAAATGTTTACCTCTTTCCATCTTTCATACAGTGGAATCACTGTCTAGCATATGTCCTAATTTTTACTATCTTTACTGTGCTTGGTAAAGTTGTGTAATTATGGGAAGCACATTTCTGTATTAAAGTTACTGTCAGGATAGTTTTTGGATGCTCCTTTCATGATTTAAGCATCAGTGCCTCACTGTTTGCTACATTTTCTTTTTCTTCTTTCTTCTGTTTTTATTCATTTTTATGGTCACATTGGCTTAAACTACCACTTCTCAATCTTCTAGGGAAAATTTGAGACTAGTGGTTTTAAAACTCAAGATTCCCTTTAAAATTCTGCCACTTCTTGAGTTGATAATTTAAATTTTTTAAAGCTAAACTGTAGTACTGTTACAGAACTAAAAATTCTTAATGTAAATATATGTGTTATATTTCCTGATAGAATAATGTTTTTTAGTATTGAAGGCTAAAGTTATGTTTTATTCACATATTTCTTAGAATTTACATAAAATGATTATAAAAATTGACATTAGAGCTTCTAGTATAATTGACTGCTTTCACATGGTCTGATAATCCAGTGACCATTCTCTCAAATATAATTTCTCTTTCTCATAAACTAAGATGTTTGTGATAGAGTCTACTTTTGAATTTTTTTCCACTATATAATTCACATAGTCTGAAGATCTGTGAAAATGCTATGGGAAAACCAGCTTGGGTTCAAAATATCTTAATCATAATATACCCCATAGGCTTCCCAACAGTGGCTGTCTGCCAATCTGTGACTGTAAAGCAACCAGTTGGATGTTTTTTGGGCCATGGAAATGTAAAGTATCTGTAATGTTATCTACGATTACTTTGTGGTCAGAAGTGTTGGCAGATAGATTTGCTCCCTATTACATTTTCTGAGTTGTTTTGAGTGGCAACTTAAGTGAAGCAAGAGGGGCAGGAAGTTCTAGAAATGGCTCCTGAGGCCTACCTCCAGCTACCTGCCTACAAGATGCAGACTAACCCAGTATGAAAAATAAGTAGTAGAAAAACTCACTTAAGGGGCACTTGTTAAGTGTTGATCACACTTTTCTTTCCATAAGCAAATGGCTAGATGTTTTTTATTCTTGTTTAATGATTTTGATAAGTTTTGAGTTTGTTTTTGTTACTGTCTTTGTTTCGGATTTGAGAGTAACTTTAATTTTAATGTATATTTATGCTGTGTATTTCAAACCTATTTCACATATATGTATATATATATATAGTCTTCATATTGGAGAGATAAAAGTTTGTAATGCATTGTCATCTTGAGGGTTTTTTTAATCAGTAAAATGACTACTATTGCTGTTTTTAAGCTTTTTAAGTTTAGATGTATATCATGTTTAACTTTTTCCCCTTTTTATCTTTACTTCTTTGTTCTCTACATGCTGTGCTTTTAAACCCTTCTGCTCTGTACACCTGAACACCTGGTTTCTGCCATCTTGTTTGTGTTGATGTTTGTTGCACAGTACCACAAAACCTGCTCCACACCTGGATGGGTAAGAGTTACATTCTTATTATTTTGGGGAGGTGTGCTGGTGGCCAGTCCAACCAATTAGACTGTGGTGAACCCTCAAGGGGGCACTCTTGACCTCTGGTTTATTCTCTCATAGCCAAGCTTTCCCTGAGGATCACAGGAGGCAGTAGTCCTGAGACCACAGGTGCTGCTCAGTATCAAGTGCAGTCTGATTGTTATACTCTCTGCTGTAGAATAGTTAAGAATCACTGTTTTAAAAGCAGAAAACTAAGGCCCAGTTTGAGCTGGTTTTTTTTTTTTTTTTTTACCTTTTATGAAGAAGAACTTCTAGTTTCCTTCTAGTTGCTTCATACATCAGACACTTTTATTTTCAGGTCTATGAACATGTCATTTACAACAATTGTCTTGATTACTGCTCTTGGCTTAACTATCATCAAACCAGTTTTTCTTGAATTTGTATTGTGACAGGGTGCATGTTGTCTTTGGACTAGTTATTTCTGGTTTTGAAGTAATCGAACAAATTGAAAATCTGAAAACTGATGCTGCAAGTAGACCATATGCAGATGTACGAGTTATTGACTGCGGGGTGCTTGCCACAAAGTCGACAAAAGACGGTAAGAGTGTTTTGAGAACAGAGGGAGCTTGGATACAGGTAACACTTGTTGAAAACTGTAACTTAGAGATACCGCCTAGATTTCAGTAGTGGAAGAAACTCCTACAAGTAATATACCAATAGCCCTGATTCCTCCATCTCACACCCTGTATCTGATCCATCAGAAATCTTTCCAACTCTGACTTTTTCTTTTTACTTCCCCTGTTGTCAACTCGGTCCAAACCCAAATGTCTTCTACCTGGGTTATTCCAATAGCCTCACTACTGTTCACTTTGCCTCTGTCATCGCTTCTGTATAATCTTTTCTCAGTAATGATAGCTTCCTAACTGGTCTTGCTTCCGCTTGACCCTCTACAGTCCTCAGCAGCAACCAGAGCCAACTTCTCCAAGGGTTCCCTCTCTGTCAACCAAAACTGAAGTCTTTACAGTGGTCTGTAAGGGATTCTGGCTTTCTGCTGTTTCTCTCATCTCTCCATATTCATTGTCTTCCCAGCAGTGTTAATCTTTACTCAGACATGCCAGACACTTGGGAACTTTGTGCTAGCTGTTCCTTCTATCTGGAATACTCTTTGTTCAGATACCTGCATGACCCCTGTCCCTCACTTCTTTCAGGTCTCTGCTCAAATGTTATCTTAAATTACCTTGACTTGCCTTATTCCCTTTACTCTGTGTTTTCCTCCCTCTTTAAGCATTTATCATTTGTTATATTATGTAGTTACTTATTTTCTTATCTGACCAAACTAATATATAAACTTCATGAGGGCTTTGTTACCTAGCAATCTCACCAGCAAATTGTATTATTAACTTGAAAAAAAAAGTTTATTTAAATTTTTAGTGTGATAAAACATGTTTTATAATACTTGGTAATCATTTTTTTTTCTCTGAAAGGTGGGCAGTGAAATCCAGTACTAATACTTTTATTACTATTTATTAAAAGTTTTTGAGAAAAAAAGGAAGAAGCCAAGTCATTCAGAAGTCTCGGATTCCTCTTCCAATTCCTCATCCTCTTCAGAATCATCCTCAGAAAGTGAAATTGAACATGAGAGAAGCAGAAGAAGGAAGCATAAGAGGAGACAGAAAGTTAAACATTCTAAAAAGAGACGAAAGGAAGCAAACAGTTCAGAAGAGCCAAGAAATAAACATATAATAAGCCCAAAAGGGTAAGTGTGAGACACCAGGGTAGTCTTCCCTAAAAAACAAACACCCTGGAATGGGAACAGTATGTGTGATTCTGTAAACTTATCTTTGTTACCTATTGTTGAAAAGGACAGTATTTTAGGAAGTTTATATTGAAATCTTGCAAATCTAAGGGTAGCACAGATGTTTTATATCAGAGATTTATGGCATTTGTAGGTAAAAATCGCTAAAACTCTTAAAGGATCGTTTGGCAATTCTTATATCAGAATTTTAGTGCAGTAACTTTCACTCGCTCATGTTTTATATGTTCTGTTTATGAAAATTATGTTGACCTTTTTAGTGGGATTTGCAACATATCAGTTTTGCTGTTAGTTATGTTATTATATTATTTAATATTAAAAATTTAGATAGACACATTTTAATTGGTGATTTGATTTGTTCTTTCTAAGTCACTCTGAGAGGAGTGATACCAATGAAAAAAGATCTGTTGATTCAAATGCTAAAAGGGAAAAGCCTGTGGTCCGCCCAGAAGAGATTCCTCCAGTGCCCGAGAACCGATTTTTACTGAGAAGAGATATGCCTCTTGTCACAGTGGAGCCTGAACCGTAAGGATGATTAACCTACATGTTTTTGTTTCTCTTTCTGATAATTCCTGTCAGCTCATTGCAGGTCCACACTCATTTATTGAGCGTGACCCATAGTAAAAGCACTTTGAAATACACCGTGGGAGATACTGGATTCATGAATGCCATGGACCCTACCTTTCAAAATTCATATTCTACTAATAGAAAAAGGGAATTTGCCAAGTTGACCTGGGAGAGTTCTTAGTGGAGATCTGGGAAGATTTCATTACTAACTTCATTTACTTAGCCTTTCATTAGAGGTGAGATTTTAGTTACCAGAACAGAGGGTTAGTTGAACTCTTTGGGTCCAGTCAGGTTTTAAAACATACCCCAATTAGTAGTGCAAAATTATTGCATGGTGACTGGCGATATAATTTAGTACCATATGTTACTGTTGTTAACTTACTCAGTGATAACTCCTCTATGTTAGAAAAGCTAAAATGTAGCTTTAGGTTTGGTCTCAAAAAATAGAAATTAATGTATTTTGTGTGTTACACTCAAGTGTAGAATTGTTAAGAGAAATGTTGTATGACTAGAAATACCATAAAGTGGTTGGTGTAATTGGCAATTGAAGAGTTATTTTGAAGTCTAAGAAGTTATAGAGATGTCCCTGTTCAGTTAAGTCTCTATAATGATTATTGTTTAGACTGTTAGATATTTCAAAATTCTAAGAATTCTGTCTTGTGAACAAATCTTAGTGGGATTCTTTTTTCTTAAAATACAAAACACCATTCATTGATCAAATCCATCTAGTTTCCAGAAAGTAGGAAACTTGAAAGGTCAATTTCAGTGTCATCTAGTAGGGGTTGGCAAACTACAGTGCTCCGTGGGCTGAATTCAGCCTGTTGTCTGGTTTTGTGCAGCCCATGAGCTAAATGTGATTTTTCTGTTTTTAAATGTTTGTGAAAAAAATCAGAAGAATAATAATATTTTGTGATATGTAAAAATTATATGAAATTCAAATTTCGGTGTCCATAAAATTTCATTGGAACACAGCTATATCCATTTGTTCACTATTTTCTTGGGCTGTTTTTATGCTATAGCAGCAGAATTGAGGAGTTGCAGAGTTTGTATGTGGTGCTGTCATTGGTATATATGCTGTTCAGTGCACTACACATCATAGTGTATTTCAAATTTCATTGATAAAACATTTGTGAAAACTTGTTTTCTTTTTGTTACATAATCATCTTAGTTTTCTTCTTGGCCTAGAAATCCTAAAATACTTTCTCTTGGACTTTTAAGAAAAAGTTTGCTGACCCCTATTATTTGGTATTTTTTAAAAATAGTTTATACCACTGTCTTGTATTTATGGTTGAATATCATTGGGAAGTTTATTTGGTCATCACTCCTCTTTGGTTACGTAATATCTTTGGAAGTTATATCCTGCAGAATTATTTTAAGTCATATTTGGTAGGTAGTTGTGTCATAACAAAGATAGCAGGTTGATCTATTTCATTAGAATGCTTAGGATTTGATCAGTCACTTGGGAGTTAAAATTAATGTGCTAAGAATGCAAGATATGCAATATGAAAGGATAAGAAACAGGGACTGTCAGCCTTAGAGAGCTTGCCATCTTACTGAATTTGCCAGCAGTTAAGCTCATTATCACTTATACTTTGTTTAGCAGAAGCTGGATTCTACACTTGCTCTAATTCATTTGTTCTCATCTTCAGCTGCACTTCTGTGTAATTTGGCAAGCTTTTAAAAATACCAGTTTCTGGGCCATACAGCAGGGTAAATTGGATTGTTGTGGGGGAGGAGGTGGAGAGTGGCAACATTGGATCAGCATGTAAAAGATACCCAGATGAACATTAATTCATGCTGAACAGTTAGAGGCAGGTCATTTGGTTCAGTGATGTGTTCTTCATGAGGAAAATGAGGTAAACAGTTGTCTACCAAGAGTACCTGCTTCTTTCATTGTGAGAATCAAATGATATCATGAATATGAAATGACTGAAAAAACTATAATATACTTTTTAGTTAAGGTTTTCTTATAGTGGCATTGTATGTTTATCTGGAGCCAGATTCCTGGCTGGGAAAACCCTGTTATATCATGGTTATAAAAGTCATGTTTCATTTCTCTATGTGATGTTGGACAACATTCTTAACTGTAATCTCAAAATTCTTTATTTTTAAAAAAGTTGATAATAGTACCTACCTCATAGTATTGTTATGAAAGTTAAATGAACTAATAATGCCTTTAATGGTATCTGTTAACATTTATTTAAAGGATTTGTTTGATGAGAACCTACTTATAGCACAGGAAACTCCACTCTATTCTCTGTAATGGCCTATCTGGGAAAAGAATTTCAAAAAAGAGTGGATATATGTATATATAAATAACTGATTGACTTTGCTGTACACCTGAAACTAGCAGAACATTGTAAATCATCTGTACTCTGCTAAAGATTTAAAAAATAATGGAGGATATGCTTAGAAAATTAGGTCATGTGGAGTGCCTCATTCTATAAAAGTGTTAGATCTGAATGAACTGTTTTTGTATTAAAGGAGCATAAATTCTGCATTTACACACTGAGAAAACTGCCTAGCATTTGCTTATTTTTAATTTTCAATCTTTTCCAGGAAAATTCCTGATGTTACACCCATTGTAAGTGACCAGAAACCATCTGTGTCAAAGTCTGGACGGAAGATTAAAGGAAGGGGCACAATTGTATGTGTGTTAAAACTTAATTTTTTTCAGATTAGTTATCTGAGCAGTAAACTGTTTTTCAGTTCAGTTCAGTCGCAGTCGTGTCTGACTCTTTGTGACCCCATGAATCGCAGCACGCCAGGCCCTCCTGTCCATCACCAACTTCCGGAGTTCACTCAGACTCACGTCCATTGAGTCAGTGATGCCATCCAGCCATCTCATCCTCTGTTGTCCCCTTCGCCTCCTGCCCCCAATCCCTCCCAGCATCAGGGTCTTTTCCAATGAGTCAACTCTTCGCATGAGGTGGCCAAAGTACCGGAGTTTCAGCTTTAGCTTCATTCCTTCCAAAGAAATCCCAGGGTTGATCTCCTTCAGAATGGACTGGTTGGATCTCCTTGCAGTCCAAGGGACTCTCAAGAGTCTTCTCCAACACCACAGTTCAAAAGCATCAATTCTTCGGCGCTCAGCCTTGTTCACAGTCCAACTCTCACATCCATACATGACCACAGGAAAAACCATAGCCTTGACTAGACGGACCTTTGTTGGCAAAGTAATGTCTCTGCTTTTGAATATGCTATCTAGGTTGGTCATAACCTTTCTTCCAAGGAGTAAGCGTCTTTTAATTTCATGGCTGCAGTCACCGTCTGCAGTGATTTTGGAGCCCAAAAAAATAAAGTCTGCCACTATTTCTACTGTTTCCCCATCTATTTGCCATGAAGTGATGGGACCAGATGCCATGATCTTCGTTTTCTGAATGTTGAGATTTAAGCCAACTTTTTCACTCTCCACTTTCATCAAGAGGCTTTTTAGTTTCTCTTCACTTTCTGCTATAAGGGTGGTGTCATCTGCATATCTGAGGTTATTGATATTTCTCCCAGCAATCTTGATTCCAGCTTGTGCTTCTTCCAACCCAACGTTTCTCATGATGTACTCTGCATATAAGTTAAATAAGCAGGGTGACAATATACAGCCTTGACGTACTCCTTTTCCTATTTGGAACCAGTCTGTTCCATGTCCAGTTCTAACTGTTGCTTCCTGACATCTGAATGCAGAGTTCCAAAGAATAGCAAGAAGAGATAAGAAAGCCTTCCCCAGCGATCAGTGCAAAGAAATAGAGGAAAACAACAGAATGGGAAAGACTAGAGATCTCTTCAAGAAAATTAGAGATACCAAGGGAACGTTTCATGCAAAGATGGGCTTGATAAAGGACAGAAATGGTATGGACATAACTGAAGCAGAAGATATTAAGAAGAGGTGGCAAGAATACACAGAAGAACTGTACCAAAAAAAAATGTTTTTACCTGTAGCAAATCCTAGCATTAATCTTAGGTATAGTCCAAAGTCTGTCCAAGGAGCTAGTTGTATTCTCTTAATTAATATGTAGTTATGCAAAGGCACTGCTGTTAGATCAGTGTTTACTGCTATGTTTGAATGGGTTTAAATATTGAAATGAATGTGAAATAGTATGTTCAAAAATCTTAGTATGTTGAATAAGCTAATGAGTATAATCATTAGGACTTCTAAGGAAAAGTTTGTGTGTGATTATAGGTGAATATCTGCCTTTCCTATTTCTTTTAGTTTGATTTAACTTTATACCATCATTATGGTACTTCAGTCATTATTGCATTTGAATGGCATCCAAGATTGAGTCTTATACTTAGCTGTCCTATAGCAGATTACAGTTGGGAAGTATTTTTTAAATAGTTATTCCTAACTTTGTTTTTAAAGCGCTATCACACACCTCCAAGATCAAGATCCTGTTCTGAATCAGATGATGATGATAGCAGTGAAACTCCTCCTCACTGGAAAGAAGAAATGCAGAGATTAAGAGCATATAGACCACCTAGTGGAGAAAAATGGAGTAAAGGAGATAAGTAAGTAAAAGTACAATCCTTTCTCTGCTGTATTTTAAGTCTTAAGGGGATAGAGACATACTTCTGGTTTTTTCACTAAAGATTTATATTTAAAATTAGATTGTGACCAGAGAATACATTTGGGAATGCTTGATGAAATGGAAGGAGGGATGATTGGCTTTGGATACTTTTAAATCAAAATTCTGTTTTCTCTCACAAGAGCATTACCCTACTGAATTTCTTAAAGATTTCTTGTTTAATTTTAGCAATAATCAGGACTTTATTTTTAAAAATTACGTAGCAGATTCTCTCATAGCCTTTTTTTTGTAGTCACTAATGGTAGATAAGAAAATTTGTAGCCAGTGTGTGTGTTAACGTCTGACCCTAGGGACTATTGCTTCTTCAGCAGTGTACCCATCTCTTGTCTTCGGTGACACTCCACAGTGGATTATCTATTTTAAAAGTGGGGCTGGCCCCAGAATAGCTAGTGCAAAATATATCAGTGGGACCCTGTGTAGAATTGTCTTTCTCTGTGGCCATCCAGCGGAATGGTTCAGAGTTCAGAGAGGGAGGACAAGGTGTGTGATGTGCTGTGTGCAAGCGGTATGGATATGGTAGCTCTGAGAACAGTTTTGAGCCCTGACATTAGCACTGATATTGTAAAGCCTGCATCTTAGTTTTCGTGTACTTTTCTCCCAATTTCTGTACTAAGTAGTTTAACTAAAACCTTAATGAAAAGTCTATGATTACCTCTATGATCCTGAGATAAAACAATAGTCATGCTAGTTTCTTAAAAAGAGGCAGGCCTCCCTGGTAGCTCAGTGGTAAAGAATCTGCCTGCCAGTGTAGGAGATACGGGTTCAGTCCCTGATCTGGGAAGATCTTACACGCGTTGGAGCAACTAAGCCTGTGTGCCACAACTATTGAGTCTGTGCCTGGGAGCCGCAACTACTTAAACCCATGTGCACTAGAGCCTGTACAAGAAAAGCCACCATAATGAGAAGCCCACACACTGTAACTAGAGTAGCTTCCACTCGCCACAACTAGAGAAAGCATATGCTGCAACAGTGAAGACCCAGCACAGCCAGAAATAAATAAGGTTATTTTTTTAAAAAAGAAAGAAAAAGAGGCTTGTCAGGAATTCCCTGGTGATCAGGTGATTAGGACTTGGAGCTTTCACTGCCAGGTCCCAGGTTCCATCCCTGGTCGGGGAACTAAGATTTCACAAGTCATGCAGCCAAAAAAAAGGAGGCTTCTCTTAAAGTTTTGGCAGTTATCCTATATCTACAGAGAATCAGCAAATTGTTTGGGAACTTGATTTGACTCCCTCAGAAATTATTCCTGAAGGCAGAGCATTATTGAGCAGATCAAAGCCAGGAATTTGGTAGGTCAGCAGTGCTTTTGTAATTAGTTGGTTTGCTTTTCAAAACTATTTCCTATCAAATTTGAAAATTCCTGATTTGACTTTGGAAAAATCCTTTTGTAAGTGAATCTGTTAATAGTTATTTCTTTGAAGTTTTATAATTTCAGGACCAGGCCTATCAACTATTTGCTTTATCCTTCCTACGTGTGCTTAAAGCATTAATAAGAGTTAGTACTTGGTTGTTAACTAGGCTTTTGTTGATGCCTAGTATTGACAACAAATGTGTTTTAATTTTAAAGGTTAGAAAACATGCTTGTAAATAACTGCCTGCATATTATGTCCTTTTTATAGGTTAAGTGACCCCTCTTCAAGCCGATGGGATGAAAGGAGCTTGTCCCAGAGATCCCGATCGTGGTCCTATAATGGATATTATTCAGATCTGAGTACAGCAAGACACTCTGATGGTCACCATAAAAAACGCAGAAAAGAGAAAAAGATTAAGCATAAAAAGAAAGCTAAAAAGCAGAAACATTGCAGAAGGCACAAACAGACCAAGAAAAGAAGGATTATTGTACCGTCTGACATAGAATCCTTAAAATCTTCAACCCGACGAGTGAAATCTTCATGTGATAGAGAAAGGAGATCTCATTCTTCCTCATCGTCATCTCATCACTCGTCCAAGAGGGATTGGTCTAAATCTGATAAGGATGACCAGAGCTCTTCAACCCATTCCAGCAGAGACTCATGCAGATCAAAATCTCACTCTCAGTCTTATTCTAGAGGAAGCTCAAGATCAAGGACTGCCTCAAAATCTTCATCACATTCTCGAAGTAGATCAAAGTCCAGATCTAGTTCTAAGTCAGGGCGCCAAAGAACAGCATCAAAATCACCAAGAAGAACAGCCTCTCAGTTAAGTGAAAATAAACCTGTTAAAACAGAACCTTTAAGAGCAACAGTGACACAAAATGAAAGTGTTGTAGTACAACCAGTGGTGTCAGAAAATATTCCTGTTATACCACTGAGTGACAGCCCCCCTCCTTCAAGGTGGAAGCCTGGGCAGAAGCCCTGGAAGCCCTCTTATGAACGAATCCAGGAAATGAAAGCTAAAACAACCCATTTGCTGCCCATCCAAAGCACTTATAGTTTAGCAAATATTAAAGAGACTGGTAGTTCATCATCCTACCATAAAAGAGAAAAAAACTCAGAAAGTGATCGTAGTGCTTATTCAAAATACAGTGATAGAAGTTCAGAAAGTTCACCAAGGTCAAGGAGCAGATCTTCTAGGAGTAGATCTTATTCCAGATCATACACAAGATCTCGAAGTTTAGCTAGTTCACATTCACGGTCTAGGTCCCCCTCATCTAGATCTCATTCACGAAATAAATACAGTGACCATTCACGGTGTAGTAGATCATCTTCATACTCTTCTGTTAGCAGTGATGATGGAAGACGAGCCAAGAGAAAATTTAGATCCAGTGGGAAAAAAAGTTACACTTCAAATAGAAGGCACAGCAGCAGCTCTGAAAAAGCACTTCGTAACAGATACGTCAAAGGCAGAGCCAAGTCTTCATGTCATAGAAAGTACAGTGAAAGCAGATCATCTTTAGATTACTCTTCAGACAGTGAACAGTCAAGTGTTCAGGTTACACAGTCAGCCCAGGAGAAGCAAGTCCAAATGGAAGTGAATAATAAACAAGAGAGAAACAGAGATGAAGAGAAATCTAAGCCTGAACGGGAATGCCCTCGTTCAAAAAAAAGAACTTTGAAAGAAAATCTTTCTGATCACTTTAGAAATAGCAGTAAGCCCAAAAGGAAGAATTATGCTGGGAGTAAATGGGACTCTGAGTCAAATTCTGAACGAGATGTAACTAAAAACAATAAAAATAGTCCCCGGCCAACTTCTGATAAGGAGGAAGGTGAGGCCACTTCGGATTCTGAGTCAGAGTCTGGTGAAATTCACATCAAAGCCAAACCCACAACTAAGTCTTCAGCAAATACTTTACTGCCTGATGGTAACAGTGCCTGGAAATCAAGCAAACAGCGCTCCTCAACCTCTGATTCTGAGGGATTCTATTCCAATTCAGAAAACACCAGAGGAAAGCCACACAAGCATAAACACAGCTCAAAGGAGAATATTAAAAGGGAACACACCAAAAAAGCAAAAGAGAAATTAAAAGGGAAAAAAGATAAAAAGCACAAGACTCCAAAACGAAAACAAGCATTTCACTGGCAGCCTCCACTAGAATTTGGTGAAGAGGAGGAGGAGGAGATTAATGAAAAGCAAGTTACTCAGGAGGCGAAAGAGAAAAAACAAGTTTCTGAAAACAGTGAAACCATAAAAGAAAATATTCTCCAAACTGAGAAGCCCTGTGAAGACAGCAGCCTTTCAGGTAAACATAGCACAGCAGTTTCATCAGATATTGATCAGTCTACTAGAGATGATGTTAAACTCAGCATTTCTCCTGTAACTGTAAACACTGATGAAAATGTAGTCAGTTCTCCCCCAAACATTCAGCATATTGAAGAGAGCATCCCAAGCGGAGCAGAGGATATGCTTCAAGCAGATGACAACATGGAGATTTGCACTCCTGATCGGAGCTCCCCAGCAAAGGCCGAGGGGGCTTCCCCTCTAGGAAATTCAGGACTTGATACCCCGGATATAAGCATTGTTCTAAAGCAGGATATGCCAGCAGAGTATCCTGAGGCAGAGTTGAGGAAACAGGAAAGCAGTATGTCAGAAATCAAAATGGTGGGTGAGATGGGCAAACAGGACAGCGGCTCTGCCAGCTTGGCCAGTGCTGTAGAAAGTACCATAAAGAAAGAGGCAGCTGAGAAAAGCCAGACCAGCCTCATGGATAATAAATGGAAGCCCCTGCAAGGTGTGGGGAGCCTTGCAGCACCGTCTGCTCCCACATCCAGTGCTACAGACGTTAAGGCATTGACTGCTATGCCTGAAATGAAACCACAGGGTTTGAGAATAGAAATTAAAAGCAAAAATAAAGTTCGGCCGGGGTCTCTCTTTGATGAAGTAAGAAAGACAGCACGCTTAAACCGGAGGCCAAGAAATCAAGAGAGTTCAAGTGATGAACAGACACCTAGTCGAGATGGTGATAGCCAGTCCAGGAGTCCAAGTAGATCTAGAAGTAAGTCTGAGACCAAATCAAGACACAGAACAAGGTCTGTCTCCTATAGTCACTCAAGAAGTCGATCGAGAAGTTCCACATCATCCTATCGGTGAGTGTTACTCTCCTTTTGTCTCCCAAGCAGAGTCCATTACTGTTTTGTTTGGAAGAACATCAGAGTTAGGGATAAGATCACTATTTCCAAATACCCGGGAGGAAATAAGGAGAAGGCTTGTGTTATGTATCTCACAGAGCAGACTGAAGACACAGGGAGTAGAGATTTCAGGGGAAGAAGTTTGGGCTCAGGGTGAAAAACTAGTGCTATTAGTTAAAGCTCCCTGGTATTTGCAGTGCATTGCCATAATAAGGGACCAGGTCTCCATCTTTAAAGGTGTAAGCCCACTCTCTGCTATCAGTCATACCTTAGAAGGGAATCTTGCATTTACGGAATATGTAGGATTTAGAAATCAGTAATTTAACCCTCCATTTTATACAAGTGGAAGGTGAGGGCCAGAGAGAGGCAAAGTTAGCTGCCTCAAGATGTACATCTAGTTGATCTTTATTCAAGGGGCAGGAAATAGTAAAAAATGATCATCTTTTGATTGATTGATTTTTTGGTTCAAGTTACATCTAACTTTTGTCATTGACATAGACTGGATAATGCAGAGAATGAGCATTTTTACAACTGAAAAAAATGGTGATGGTGGTATGAAGTTAATAACTAATTTGTATTCTTTTCTTGTAAACTTTTCATGGTTTTTACCTCACTGCCTCTTACTCATATCCTTTATTATTTATTTTGTGCTTGATGTGCATCACTCTAACTTAAAATAGACTAAGAATCTTTAACTTTTTTCTTCCTAGTTTTTTATCAGTCGTTTTTTTCCCCTTACCCAGATGTCTTTAAAAATAGGAACCAACATTTACCACCTATAATAACCATCTCCCACTTACTCTTAAATTGCTTGCGTTATGTAGTCCGTGCCTTCACTCCCCTCGTCTCACTCAGCTGACTTAAGATTTTCAGGTGCTTCTGCATGGCCAGTGCCAGGGCATGTTTTCAGTCCTTCTGGAAGCACTCTGCTGGCTCTCCTCATCCCTCAGACCATTCCATGCTTGAGTGTGGGCTTCTTTTCTTCTTCCTCCTGCTCTGATTCACAGCAAGCCCCAGAGAGCTGGTGAATTCTGGCCTTTTCTCTCTGGGTTCATATTCTAGATGCAGGTGCCTGTTTAGCTCCTCCAGTCTGCTGTCTGCTCATTGTCTACCTAGCATTCACCCTCAGATAACTCTGAGTTGTTGGTGGTTCTGGTCACTGTCATCTTCCTTCCTACCCCTGCCTTTGGAGTGGGTAGTGTTTCACTTCACAAATTCTGAGAATTTTGCTCTTAGGTTGAGCAGCTCACAGGTGGTAGACTTGAGAAAGCTAAACTGCCTCCCTGTTTTAGTTACCCATCCGGGCCTGACTTCTCTTCTGGCCTGTGAACTCTCTGGAATCATGGACTGTTCGCTACTCATCTATCAGTCACCTCACAGAGTTACCCTATAATTGTTTGAGTAAATGACTAGAATCTTATGAGAACAGAATGTCTTTGCAAATAAACTGTACCTGTCTTCCAGAACATAAGTATATACTAACTACAACCTGTAAAGATATTAGGTAAGTAGCATATACACAGGGATATTGTTCTTATCCAGAATGACAGGTACAAACTAGGAGGAAAAGGGTTGGGAGCCAAGTGAATGCAGGGTGGGGGCAAAATTGCATTAAGTTTCTTGTTTGTTTTATTAAATATTAAATAGGTATAAATTTTTTAATGATTAAGGTATAAAACATACAAATGGTTAAGGTATAGAAAACAATTTTCTATCTTAAAAAATAGAGCTTTAACATAATAGAGCCCAACCCGAAGCTACCCTACTTTCTCTCTTCTCTCCAAGAGTTAAATATTATTTTAAACTTCTGTTATAATTTTGTTTTTCTTTGTTGTCTTTCTGTGAATGTTTCTATCTATATATAATGTTTTTTGTTGTTTTTCAAATAGAATCCTTTTTTATATGTATAGATGTTCTACATTTGCCTTTTTCACTCAACATTATGTTCCCAAGATTTAAATGTGTTGATACATGTAAATGTAGTTAATTTTCCTACTTTAGGATATTTCAGTATATATCTGTGTTAATTTTTTTTAAACCCATTCTGCTGTTAATGAAGATTTGGATTGTTTCCTCTTGCTGATATTACAGAAGCGGCTCCTATGAACATACCTGTATCAGCCTTTTCTGTTTTTTCTATATTTCATTCTGTTCAGTTTAAACTCTCATTAGCCATCTCTTGTCATCCCTGCTGTGAGGAGTTTGAGAGACCTTTCCAAAGACCTTTCCTCTATTGGATTTTCCCACTTCTGCCCTACTAGTAATTAACCTTAACAGCATAATGAGTTAATAAAATTATATTTTTTCCTCTCTTAATTGTAGATCAAGAAGCTACTCTAGAAGTCGGAGTAGAGGATGGTATAGCAGAGGCCGCACAAGGAGTCGGAGCAGTTCCTACCGCAGTTACAAAAGTCATAGGTGAGCTCGTGAATCCCACCCTATAATGTGGTTTCCCATCTGTCTCCCTGCACAGGCAGAGTGGAGTAGCTGTTGAAAAGGGTCTTGTCATTGCTCAATACCAAACCAGTGTCCCACCTGTGTCTTCCCCTTCCCCACCCAGTTCTTCCCCATTGACTTTCTTTATGTGCACCTCATAGAAGAATTGTATAAAACTTAAAACCTTTCCTGTGAAATCCAACAGGCTTTAAAAAAAAAAATCCAGTGTGCTTTTAATACGAAAAATGAAATAAGTATAGCTGCTGGATTTCATTGTGTTTTCTCCTTAATGGGTAAATAAATGCCTAGATTTTTTATGTAGCCTGTCCTGATCCACAAATTGATGGTCCCTCATGTGGTTACTCTTAGGACGTCCAGCAGGAGCAGATCCAGGAGCAGCTCCTATGATCCCCACAGTCGGTCCAGGTATGGACAGGGACTGGGAAACTACTCCTTAATTCCCTTTTTAAAGGTGTTGTATTTCATGGGAAAATTCCGAGGTCCAGCCCCCACAGGGTCCAGGGGTACCCTCAGGATGAACGGTGTTGGCAAATGAATGAATGAATGAGAGAGGAAAGAATAGAAGCTGATATTCCTTGGTTTACACAGAAAGCCAATAAAGCCCCAGACAAGGGACTTGTTTTGTTCACGGAGGCCGCAGGCGCCCTCTCGCCGGAGTGAAGACACAGAGCGCCTTTTCGATCGGGTCTTAGAAGCCCAGGCAGGAAAGTGAACGCAGAGAGCCTCTGTGCTCCAAGGGCTCAGCCTGAAAAAAGAGAGGGAGGGAGAGGGAGAAAGGAGAGAGAGAGAAAAAAAAAGAATGATTGACACGGGGTGACCAAGCTTTGGTGAGTGAAGCCTCCAACTTTATTTTCAAAAGGAACTTTTATACCTTGACTTGTACATAGAGGGAAATGAAAGATGCAAGGTCATACAGAGTCAGCCCAAACATTACATCTGTTTTGTCTTTATCGAAACCAGTATTTTTTCTGCATACCTTTCCCATAAACAATGTTGTGTACATTATCTTCTGGCCTTGGAGGCCTGTGGACATTTTATGACCCTCTTTTGATAAAGGCTGCTCAACCAGAAAACTTATTTTTCCTTGAAGTGTTTTTTCTTTATATTTCTAATCTATGTCAGCCTCAGAAAGTGCTAAACAGGGTTACATTCTCATGGAGCAAAGGTGCAGTGAGTTGCAACAAAGAAGGAACCAATTAGCTCAAAGGTCTGATGTGGTTAAATTCAAGGCTACTATTTGTTTTTCTTACATTCCACCTATGTTAACTAATGCACTCCCAGGTGCACAATGGATAAGGGATATGGGAACTTGGCAGCAAGCATTGGCTCAACAATGAAATCCTACACCAGTGCTACTCTAATAGTTTTTAACTCTTCGAAAGGGCCTATATTTTTAGAGTGTTTTAGGCTTCCCGTGCCTCTCACAGTTGGGAGGCTGTAAAATCACATGCGTAGCTGCAAGAGTCTGGATAAACTTGTCAGGCAAGCTAGAATGCTAACAGGGGGGTTTGAATTGAAATACTCCTTTCGTGTCCAAGAGACTTATTAGCTAGAGCCCTAAGTTGATTTTCTCCAGAGAAAGGTGGCCAGGGATAGCCGCCTGTTAATGTCAGAAGAGTTGGTGAAAGGCACAAAATAGTAAGACAGACAGATTCTGGTTTTGGGGTAGATGCTCGAGCAGGTCCAGGGGGTCCCTCAAGTCCTAATCTGCCTTGCTCATCAGGTCTCTTCCACATGACCTTGTCATGGGTGGGATCTCCCGTGCTGGCTCCCGGCAGGAAAACACGTCTTTGACTTTTTAAACAGTTTTTATTTGTTGACCCATTTTGCTCTAGTGTCAAAAGTGATGGTGTCAAATTGTAATGGCAGGGATTTATTGACTCTAATTGCCTATAAGATGCACCAGATTCAGTTGAACTAACTCAGGGTCAACTTTGTGATATTTTTCAATGCAGAAAAGAAATTAACGTTTTTCTGTTTAATATGGTAAGTCTGATTCAGAGCAGTTGTTAAATGTTTCCAGTACGTGTTATGCACATATGTCTTCATTCTGTCATATAGTGCCCATGTTCTTTGAGGACACTTAAGAACCTAAAAAGAAATGGGAATATATGAATATTTGAATGGGAAAATTTAGTGTTTGTTATTGCTGTTAAAGCAGGTCCTACACTTACGATAGCTACTATAGCAGGAGTCGGAGCCGAAGTAGAAGCCCAAGGAGTGACAGTTACCACCGAGGCAGAAGCTACAATAGGCGATCCAGGTGGGTCTCTGTTCCTCAAGTTACTGCGGGCATTTGGGGTATGGGGCGATAGACTGCTACAGCAGAGAAAGCATTATCTTCTAAGGACAGAAACTCTTCTTTCTCTTGTTGAATTTCTTCAGTCCAAAGGCAGTTACTGAAAGTAGGCTTTGTATTAAGAGTTGCTGGGTAATGTTTATTGGTTGTGTTTAAACATTAAACATTTAAACATGTTTAAATCTAAAGTGGGTTCTTAAATATTCACATATCCTTGGACAAACATTTCTTTTGGAAGGAATAAAGAGAGAAGACCACTCAAACTGTGGACCATTCTTTAGAGTTACTTGCTAGAAATAACAGCCAATTTGTCAGTTTTAAATTTTTTAAAGGTAGTATTTTTTTTTAATATGTAATAAAATGTCACAGTCACTTGCTTCAGTAGCAGGATTTGTGGTTTAATGGTTAAAAATGTCTTTTATATGTTAATATGTATTCATAGATATGTTTTATGTAACATATAGTTATTGCAGAAGTCTTTTTGGTTACTTTTTGTGTGTATCTTTCCTGGTGGCTTCTGGTCTTACCCTCCCTCACCACCACTGCACTACCCCCATGCCTTGCAGTTACAGTCATTGGTGCTTATAGAATTTCAGTGTGATACAGACACTCCCTTATTTGAAACTCTTCAAGTACACCCCAGTGACCTTAGGGGCAGGTCCACCAGGCTCCTGAGTATTGCATGGAGGCCTCTCCACCTACCACCTCCAGCTTGGGCTTTTCTGTGTTCCCTGCACTAACATTCTGGAACCTTTATTTTCTGCCTAGAGATTCACATGCCCATTTCACCGTCTCCCATCCCACCTCTTGAAATAACCCATTCACTGCTCACCCTGAGATATGGTCCCTGCTGTGTGTTTTATTTATCTTACCCCCTATTCCAGACTACCCTTGAGCCCAGGGAACTCTATCTGCTGTGTGTGTGCCCTTAGCATCTAGCAGAGTGCCTGGCTTTCTGTGGATATTTTTCCCAAAATAACTGAATGGTGACCATAACCAAAGTCTTCTTGACTCACTATCCCAGCGGTCCCATCCCTGCCCCACCTCACCCTCACCCCTCATTGGGCTCACATTTTGATTTGATTTTGATTTCCTTTTTTTTTCCCCCTTGTCTTTTAATGAAACTCTTGTTGGCCTTTTTCCCCCTTACTTCTTCAGTCTAATTAAATATTGATGTTCATTTTGGGTAACATGGAAAATTATTCTCATTTCCTTGAGTGGATTTCAAGTAATTCCAAGTAAGAAAGAAGTGCTGCTTCTTCATCTACACCTCGACATCACCGCCCTCTGTCACTAACATCTTTGGGAAGTCCACAGTGCCGCCATGGTCAGCACTGTACTTTCCTACGCACTGTGCTGTGCCTCCTCGAGTCACTTGCTTTCAAGCCCCTTATATCAAAAAAGAAGCTCCAGCAGGAGTTCACAGGGTTGAGAGTTAAAAGGTATTTGTTTATTTGTTTTGTCTTGTTATACAGGAGTTGTAGATCTTATGGCTCTGACAGTGAAAGTGACCGAAGTTACTCTCATCACCGAAGTCCCAGTGAAAGCAGCAGATACAGTTGAAAGTGTCCCCCTTTTTTATATGAATTATATCTTACGTGTAAATATCTGGTAACTTAAAAATTTAAGAAACTTAATGGCAGTCTGTTGTTCTGTTTTGGTATTAGAGATGAATTTGAAAAATAGACACTTCCTAATTGTTATTTGTTTATTTACATGTACATAGAATTTAAAATACAGATATGTCTCCTTAAAATATTTGTATGCCACATTTTACAGTAGCCAACTATGGAAATTAATTTCTTTTTCTTGAATCAAGAAATCATGAAATTTAAGTATAATTTGCAATATTATTTTAGATAGATTATTTGTCTCATGTATTTCTTAGAATACAGATTCTTTTTGCCCATTTTTAAGGTTTTAGCATCTATGCTGCCCAAGCATAGAACTGAAGGAGAACTGTGGAAGGTGGCCAAATACTTCCATACCAGTTACACAGTCCTGTTCATGTGTGCTCTTAAAAACAAACCACCCAGAATTGATACTGATAGTAACCAGGAGTGTAGGGCAGTGGCTCCTTCTTTGTTGTTTCAGAGGATCAAGAACGTGGTCATAATACAGCCCACTGTCTTATTTCAGGCTGGTGGGTGAGGTTAAAAAGAATAGATCAGCCTTAACTATAAATATCTGCACTGTCTCTGTAGCCCTAACGTTTCATGTGCTTTTTTAATAAATACTATTAGAAGTTCAGTTTGTTTAAAAAAAAAGTTCTATTCCAGTTTATGCTCTGGTGCTTGGTAACTTTTGGTGCATTATTCTTATATACTATATATTAGAATTCCATCAGAGAGAGAAATTTTTTAAAAGTTCATTGGCACCAAGTAGGGTTCATTGTAAGCTGTATTCACTTTTAACTATTTGGAGAGCTTCTCTCAAGCACAGGTGTGGGCTGGGGGCCATGGAGCAGGCAGGATTGGCACAGGGCTGTGTGACCACTTGGGTATGCTGCCCAGAACTGATGCCTGGAAGAGGTGAATGGAGAGTGGACTACAAAAGTAACACTAAGATCTACCTGCCACCATTTTGGACACATCTTTCAGGGCTTTACTTTAAAGCCTTTCAAGTAAGAGATGTAAGAGCAGTTGAACTGTTCTTAGCACCCGCCAGCTTGTTCCCCTGTTTCAGTGGCCTGCAGTGATACAGTGAAATCTTGTGTGAGATTGGTAAAGCTATGACAACAGACAGGAAATCAGGGTGTGCAGTACTGCATAGATTACACATATTCAGTGTCTTGGGTGGTTCCTGTAAAAATGATTTGACCTATAAAAACTGGTGAGATTTTGGGTTTTTTTATCTTTAGTTTGAGCTTTTTCCCCAAGTGTACTTAATCACCTTAGTGCCAGTTTTATCCAGTTATGCAGAAGAAATTCATATTGGATATTTGATACAGAACTTTGTGCCATCCTACCCCTTGCCTGCTATACTTGGGAAGTGGGAAAGAACCCTCAGTTGAAGGGATCTGACCACCCCTGATGGATGGAGGGGTGACCTTGGATGTATTACAACCATCACCTATAAAAGGTTCATAAACAGGGTTAAGTGGCCAATTGTTTGCCAAGTTGATAGATGAGAGTACATTAGAAAGTAGGACCTGACTCAACCAAACACTTGATGGTGATTATAAAACAATCTGTGATTCATACGAGCATTCTCAAAAGTTGCCTGCAGAGGAGAATATTGCTTTAATAATCAGTGGAAAAAACTGCATTTAGAACATAAACCAAAACTGCCAAATCTAATTACGTTAAGAAAAGTTACCTTTAGGCAGTGTGTTAGTTTTCTATTGCTGTGTAACAGATTATCCCAAACTTAGCAGCTTAAAGCAATACTCATTTCTTAGCTTACAGTTCTGTAGCTCATGAGTCCAGCGTGATATGGCTGGATTCTCTGCTCAGGGTCTCACAAGGCTGAAATCAAGGGTCAGCAGGGTGGCATTCCTTTGTGGAGGCTCTGGGGAAGAATCTGCTTCCAGGTTAATTCAGGTTGTTGGCAGTATTCAGTTTCTTGCTGGCTGTCAGCTGGGGTCCTCTCTCTTGGCTTCTTAAGGCCGCTCGCATTCCTCCATCTCCAAACCAGCAATGGCCCATTGGGGTCTTCTCATGCTTTAGATCTCTCTGCCTTCCTCCTCTGTTTTAAGGTTCATGTGATTAGATCACGGTTCATGTGTGAGACAGTGTCCCTATTTAAGGTCAGCTGTGCCATAGAATGTAATCACAGAAGTGATATATTTACAGGTTTCTGGGATTGGGGCATGAAAAGAGGGAAGGGCGTTTTAGAATTCTACCTCCCACAGGCAATAACTTTGCAGGTTGTGCTATGGGTAGAATTTTATCCTGAAAAGGTGAGCCCTAGAAGCCTCATTTGTTTTCTCCGTGGAAAAGAACAGCCCTCAGCTGCACCATTCAACTTGTGTGTTTAATGAATGGACTACAGAAATAGCTTTTCTTCCTAAAGGGGATTGTTCTGTATTTTAAGTTATTTTTTAATAAAATTGAATTACATCATATATTGTGCTTCTTAATAGAAAATGCATTATTGGACTGTTTTTGTAATGTCCTCTTTATTGCAAATAAAACATGATATAGCTGGTATTGTTCAAAAATAGTAGAAAATACTTCTGTATATATTGGCAATGTCTAATGTGTATATACTTCATTTAAATTCCCTAAAACTTAAAAGGGAGGCCTTGTAGAAATTAAACTATATACTTAGCCTAAGTTTGAGTCTGAGCATGTTTCATCCTTCTTTATTCACCAAGACTTCAAATAGTCTTTCTGAAATGGAAAAGGAAGCATTGAGTCTCTTTGCTGACCCAGCGAGGGAAGAGATTTCATCTCTCTCTGTGGCTCATTTTCCTCTTCTGGCCGAGTATCTGTGGTGGGGCACTGCTGGGGTCCAGCCTCAGCAGAGTCCAGGGATACCCTCAGGAGGAACGGCGTTGGAGAAAGAATGACGCAGGGAGACCAAGCTTAGGTGAAGCGAGGCCCGTAACTTTATTTTCAAAAGGAGCTTTTATACCCTGACTTGTACATAGAGGGAAATGAAAGATGCAAGGTCATGCAGAGTCAGCCCAAACACTTCAGCAGTTTTGCCCTTATCGAAACCAGGATTTTTTTCTCTATGCCTTTCCATAAACAAGGGTCTTATGTACATTATCTTCTGGCCTGGAGGCCTGTTGACATTTTATGACCCTTTTTTGATAAAGGTTGATCAACCAGAAAACTTATTTTCCCTTGAAGTGTTTTTTTTTTTTTTTATATTTCTAATCTGTGTCAGCCTCAGAAAGTACTAAACAGAGTTACATTCTCACCAAGCAAAGTTGCAGTGGGTTATAACAAAGAACTTATTAGCTCAGAGGTCTGATGTGGTTAATTCCAAGGCTGCTACTAGTTTTTCTTATATTCCAACTATGTTAACTAATGCACTCCCAGGTGCACAATGGATAAGGGATATGGAAACTTGGCACCAAGCATTGGTCCAATAATGAAGCCCTTTACCAGTACTATTCTAATAATCTTTCACCCCTTAAAGGGCTCTATGCCCATTAGGACTTTTAGAATGTTTAGGCTTCCCATGCCATTCATGGTTGGGAAGTTGTGAACAATCAATCATGTGCGTTAGTTGCAAGAGTATGGATAAACCTGCCAAGCAAACTAGAATGCCAACAGAGGGGGTTTGAATTGAAATATTCCTTTCATGTCCAGGAGACTTATCAACTTAGAGCCCTAAGTTGATTTTCTCCAGAGAAAGGTGGTCAGGGATAGCCCCCTGCTAATATCAGAAGAGTGGTTGAAAGGCATAATACAGTAAACAGTAGACAGATTTTGGTTTTGGGGTAGATGCTCGAGCAGGTCCAGGGAATCCCTCGAGTCCTGATCCGCCTTTGCCTGTCAGGTCTTCTCTGCATGGCCTTAGTCATGGGTGGGATCTCCCGTGGTGGCTCCCGGCAGGGCACGAGGTGGTGCTAGAGACAACTTGAGGCAGAAATGTTTACCTAGGCAGAGAACCATTGATGGTGCTTGGTCATGCTTCCCCTACCAACTCCAGATTTCTTTCAGGTCCAGTTGTCATCCAGCTGAGGTGGCCTGCATACAGGCATCCTTGCAGAGAAGGGACTGTGTCCCACCCCATCTGTGAGATGCTGCCCAGGGACAGCATGTTTACCTGCTAAGCCACCTACAGCCTCCGCCTTCCTTCCCTAACAGTGGTTCACCAAGCAAGCACATAGCACTTAACTCCAGGAGAAAATATTCCTTGTGATATTTTTAGCATCCACATGAGAATTTGCAGGGCAAGTACAATTAACTTTTTTCTCCTCAGAACTCAAAGGGATTTGTACTTTGTTAGTGAATACAACATAACCTCACACAGTAAGGTTGGCAGAGATTCAGTTTCCAAAGTTGAGTTAACAGTAAACCACCAAGTCAGGTAGTTCCTGAAAACAGTCAAATCTGGATGTGTTGCCTTAAAATTTAAAGAAAATTGTAGAGTCAGTTTGCTGTAGGGAAATCCCCAAATGAGGTTCCTTTAGGGTCGTTTATTTTTTAGAAAGCACCATGATCTTTACTGATGTTCTGATAGCATCTTGATCGGCTGGGCAGTATTGGGAGGAAATGTGTCAAGGACTTTTGACTGTTCTGAATTAGCTAGCAAGAGGATTCAAGGGAAATAACTGTGCCTCACAACTGACCATGAATACTGGGCAGCCATTACTGGAAGAGAAAGGAGGTACCCCCAGTGCAGAATGAGTGACACAAACTGTGTAGCCAGGTGAGGGGGAAGAGACTGGGCTCAGATGGCTGGTCTTTAGGAGAGGGAATCCACTCTGCCGCTGCTCAGAGAGGTGAGCGCCTAAATCCCATGAGGGACTTGTGAAGAATGGACTGGGCAGAATGCCAAGAGGACTCCTGCACAGCAGTCCTTTGATGCTGTAACGGTTGGGGGGAGGAGCTGGTTCCCTGGAAGATGGCAGCTCGTAGACAGACCCTGGGCAGCTTCAGCCAGTACCTGAGGAACATGAGGCAAGGAGGGCCTACCTGGGCAACACGCAAAGGAGCAGGAGGCTCTAACAGACTGTTTTCTTGAATGATTTCAGTAGAAGGTAAGGGCAGAGTACTCCATTGCGCCTGCCTCCTTTACTCCCTATGAATCAGAAGGACTGCAGTGGGTCTATGCCAAGCTTGGGGTCAAGCACTTCTGCCTCTTGGAGACCCCAGGCCCCAACATTCACCTTCTATAGCTATTGAGCTCAAGCTCTACAGACTGAGCTGAGTTTCACAGTCTGCAGGACCCAGACTAGCTGGGGGAGGGTTGTGTCTCTTCAGCCAGCCTGGAGATCTGAGGGCATTGGGGTTAAAAAAAAAAGTGACCTGAGCACTCAGCACAAACGCTTGCATTCTGCATCTGGAGGCCTGCCACTCATTTGTAATGTGAAGCTAATAGTCCTTAGACTGCTGGTCTCTCAGCTCACACCCAGAAAGATGGTGCAACCAGACATGAAAACCAGGAGTGTGCACCCCTTTCCAGACCATCCTGGAGATGAATCAGCCTCCCAGAGAGCCCACAGGGGATAGGACTCTGGGCTGGCATGTCCCCAGTCTCCAGTCACCAGGGCCTCCTGCAACTAAAATCTCTGCCACCAGGCTAGATTCCCAGAGAAGGATCCCACCGGTCTCAATGTCTCTGGCCCAATTGGACTTTATTTTGAAGGAGTAAAGGATCTCTGTGAGCAACTATTCTGTGGCACAGCCCTTAAGGGTTTGGGGTCTGAGCCAGACTGCTTGGGTTCAAGTTTCACTCTGATACTTCTTGGTGGGTAACTGGGTAAATTGTTTGACCTTTATAGTTATTAATATAACTTCTCCATTTTAGGAGCGGTGAGGATTAAATGCTTAGAAGTAAGCACACGTTGAAGTGGTTCGGGGACACTAGTTCCTATGCTTGCCTCCAGGTGGAGAGTATGAGGAGGGCCAGGCTCAGTCACTAGTGAGAGGCCCAGGGCCCCTTGAACCAGCAGGGTGGAGAGGATCCTGGAAGCTGCTAGGGAGGCCTTAAATGCCTAGGCCATGACGTTTATGCTGCTGGAGGGAACTGGGCAACCTGCTGGTTTGAATTAGGCCCTACCACCTACAGCTGTAGCCTATTAGTGCTGAGCTCTGAACAGGAGCGATCCACTCCCCTCCAACCCCTCACCCAGGGATCTCTGCTCCCTCAACCTACAGAGCCCTGGGTCCACACCTAGTGGGTAAGTTGAACTTCCCTGCCACCCCTCCAGCCCTGTGCTGCAACATCCCTTTCTGTTTTCTGGCGCTGCCCACTCTACTCCCCCATTGCAGTTAACGCAGCTCCACGCCCCGCCTAGGGAGGCTAAACCCTGTTGTGTGCAGACACACGCAAGTGCTGCCCCAGCACGTTTTGGGTCTGTTCCTCCTCCAACATGGGAGAGAAGTTCGGGGCTAGAAGCTTAGGGAAGTTGTGGGGGAAAAAAAAGCAGAAAACACCGAGCTGGCCTCTAGAAGCAGGGGTGTGGCTTTGCTGACCTTGCCAGCACCCAGTCCCAAGTGTCTGAGGATCATCCAGCCCTGCCCTGGTCTCCACAAACTCCTGACTTGCCCCCGTGGCATGTGATTCTGGCCTGGGATCCCCCTCACAATAACTCGTCCCACCTTGGACCCTCTAGAAAGCCTGCCTTGACCAACCCTGAGGGGAAGATCCTGTGGCATGGCCCTTTTCAAGGCCAAGGGAACAATTCTGCCTATCTCCATCTGGCTACTCCTACAGGACAAGAATCTGGATTCTGCTACATCAAATCACCTCTGGTTCCCTGCAGATGTTTAACTGTATCCTCCCTTGGGGCATGTGCAGGGGAGTACCCTCCCTCTCCTTTTGCTCTAGTGTTACTCAACTTTCAGTCTTCAGCTCTGAGGCAGCCCCACATGAGCCCACCAGACAGCTCTTCGGACAGTGCCTTCCTGCCATGTCTCATGTGACCCAAGTGCCAGTAGCCTCTCCCAGAACTGGCTTGTCCTGGGGTTCCCCCAGTAGATGGGCTGTAGGCCAGAGAAGAAAGGGGAACAGCTGAGGTCTTCAGGAAGACTGAGCCCCCTATTCCTTCCTTTCTCACCCAACCTCTAGCCCCTTCTTTGGCTTGACTATTGCAACCAAGGCCAATTCCAAAAGGGCCAGCAGCCCTACCTTGGTCACGCTGGCCACAACCCCTGCCAAACCTTGGCTGGGAAATGGGCCCAAGAGTGTCCCTTGCAGCCGTCTGCCAGGCTCCTCCCAGTTTGTGGGGCAGGCTGCTCCAGCCTCATCTTTCCTTGGCTCCTCACACTGGTATCTGACTGTGAAATCTGTCCTGCTCTGCCTTCACTGTCCTTAGCCAACCAATGGGTACACAGTTCCTCTCTTACTACCTCTCAGGCCCGTGCAAGGGAGCCACAGAGTCAGATGAGGAAGTGGGTTGGGATGGTGGAAGAAGCAGAAGGCAGCCCTGAGGTGATGGGCTGGTCAGACATGCAGGTTGCTCTGGCCTGGCCTCAGCTTGAGGCCTTTGGGAGCTGAGTCAACTCACCCACCACAGCCACAGAGATGCAGCGTATCTGCTGTGTGGTCATCGCTGGGGGCATGAGCCCCCATCTGTGCCCCTTCTTCTCTTGCCATCTCTTTTTTCCACCAAGGTCTCATCTCACCCTCCATCCAGCTATGTGGTTTCTTCCTCTTTCTCTTGGCACTCTTTGGTCACCCCCATTTTTGCCCATGAGATGGTTTTCTCCCTGACCCTGGAATGGCCTTGTCTTAAGGGCCTAAATCCTGGCCTCACGGGAGGCCGTTGCAGTTTCACAGGACAGACATCAGACTGCGGGATGGCGCCTGCCTGGGATCTTGGCTTCTACTCCATTTCCTTTTCTGGCACCCAGAACCAAGTTACTCTGAACTGGCCCCAGAGGCCCTGCCCCCTCATGAGCAAGGTGGCATACTCAGGGGACACTGCTACAGCCAGGCATGGGCGGGTGTGTAAGCGCAAGTGCATGTGTGAGTGAAGAGGGTGGGGGATACAGTGTGGTACTGCCCAGATGTGGGCAATGTGAAAGTGACCAAACATGGGGCAGCCATCAGCTTGGAGTAGGGGAACAGAAGCATCTGAATGATGACATAGAGGCCCGCAGAGGCCCCCTCTCCACAATAATGGCCCAACTACCACCTAGACTCTGCGAGGCCCACCGCCCTGTGGTCCCCACTCTGCTGCCTGCTTGGCCTGGCAGTGTTTCTTTGCAGCCTCTTGCCAGCACAACCGCCCCCAGCCCCCACTGGCATCCCTGCCAGAGCAGCATTCCGCAGGCCTGGCTGCATCTCCCCAGCAGAAACAGCAGGAAGGCCTCTCAGCAGCCATCAAGCTACATGGCTGGGGGACACAGTGGAACCTGGGCCTCTGGCCCTCACTCTTCTAGTCTTGACTTCTCCCAGCCCTGGGTCTGTCACATGAAAGGATTTGATCAATGCCCCTGTGGTTCTCATTCTCCCATCTCCTGCCCTGGGCGTCCCTGTGCAGCCAGAGGCAGCCACCAGGTCAGTATGGATTGACAAGAAGCAAGTTCTGGAGACGAATAACATAAACCCTGAGCTGCCCTGGGATCGGGGTGGGGGGTCAGCTCAGCTGAGATCCCAGACTCACTCTCAGGTCAGAGCAGCCCAGGTCAGAGGGTGGGGATGGTGACCCAGAGAGGATACGCAGGGTTCAGTCCCTCAGTGTGAGGTCGCTCAGGGGAGCAGGTGTAAGCCTTTTCTGTAACTGGTTGGTGGGCGCGGGAGCGCCCAGCTTCCCCATTTCGGTGCCTCCTCCTCCTATGACCCCACCTCGGTGGCGCAGCTGGAGGGCTCCCAGGTTAGACTCCGGGATGAACTTCCCGGCGGAAGGGGGGCTCGGTGCGAGAGAGTGAGTCCAGGGACCATCTTCTAGGATGGGAGCGACGGGGCCTGGCCGGAGTCCGCGGCGGCCCGAGGCGGGGCTGGCTGCACCCGGACGGCGAGTACCACGCGTGTCCGCGCCCCCGCCGGCGCGCAGGGCGGCCTGGCCCTTTAAGCGTCCAGACGGCGGCCCCAGCTGACGCGCGGGCTCCAATCGGCGCCCCGCGCCCCCCGCCCGCCGCGCCTGAGGCTCTGGGGCCGCAGCTGCTCGGCGGCTGCACTCGCCGCGGCCCTGCGCCTCCGCCCGCCCGGCCGCGCCCCCGGGGGCCATGGTCGCGGGGCCCTGCGCGGGGGCGGCCCCCAGCGCGGCGCTACATGGAGCGGCCCGGGCCTGGCCGCCGGGGGCAGCGCGATCCCGCGGGGCCCTGTGAGCCCCCAGCGCCACGGCACCATGGTACGCAAGGCCCTGCCTGTCCCCCCACTTATCCGCCCACCTGCCCTCTCTGCCCTCTCGAGCGAACAGCCGGTCGTCTCGGAGTGGAGGGGTGTGAGGGTTCTTAGCCCTCTCCGGGTCTCCCCTACCGCTTCTCTGGGTCCCTGCCGGCTGGGAATGCGGAGCTCTGACGCGGCCCTGGGCTGGGAAGGGGTTAAATTCCTGGGGTTGGGGCCGGGGCGCGAGAGGCTGAGGTCCTGCTTGGCACGGGCGGAGGGGGGCGCTTCTCTGGGCCGGGGACGGCGCCGCCCTCGGACTGGGTGATGGGGGGAGGGAGGAGGTCGGATTCCCGCCTGGGCCTTGGGCCACGTGGGCGCTGGAGCCGCCCTGCCAGGGGATTCGGGGCTCCTGGGCCAAGCGGGATGGGGGGAGGACGACTGCAGCTCTGGTCCAAACTCCTGTGTGACCTTGGACCCGTCCCCCGCCCTCTCTGGGCCTGTTTCTTGGGAAGGACGAGTGGCCTGAGTTGAGAGGAGGCTGGCACAGATACTCTCTCCCTAAAAGGAGGAGGCTGTAGGTCATGAGCCTGTGCCCCCTGTGCTCATTCTGGGTCCACCCACTGCTTTCTGGGGACGGAAGAATTGACGTGGGAGTAGGGGCTGCAGATGGACACCCAGGTTTCATCCTGGGGCCTCCAGGGAGATGCTGGGGCAGGGTAGGGAGCTAGCTGGTGGTTTTGTGATGGTGAGGCAGGGTACCTCTCAGGAGTAGAAGGCTCTGCCGGTGGTGCAGCCTCCGCAGGTGTCCCTGGCACCTGGCCTGCCCCCACCAGCCTGGCTTGTGGGGGAGGGTTTGAGGGCATGAAATGCCCTGGCAACACAAGTCCCTGACCACTCCTCTGGTCTTGTGTCTTAGCCCAGCTGGCCTGGACTTGGGTTGGGGTGTGTGACTGCAGCCGGCACAGCCAGATGGGGAGGGGCATCTACAGCTTCAGGAAACTGGCACATCTGGCTGGAGAGGCAGACACAGCTGGTGGGCCCTGTGTGGGAGGTACCAGGCCACTGGGGGTGGGGGTGGGGGTAGCCATACCCCACTGAGGGGCTGCCACATAAGGACTCAGGCAGCATCTGTGTGCCTGGTCAAGGAAGTCCAGTCAGGGCTCCTGGTTGTAAGATCCTTGGGCCCCTCAAGGGCCAGGGATGGTGCAGCCTTGCCTGGGGGTATTGCCTCAGAAATGGAGTCTCTGGGGCAACACTACCCCCCAGGCTAACCTTTCCTCCCCTGCTGAGGCCAGAGGAGTCTTCACTGGATCCTGGGACCAGATGTGCACACAGGAAATGTTAGGCACTGCCCTTGACCCATGGCAGATAGGCACTGGAGGGCATTCTGTGAAGGAGCAGTGGACCTGGGATGGGTACCCCACAACAGGTCTGACATTGACAAGTCCTTATCCAAGCTACTTCCCCACCACTCTCTGGCCCCTGGAGGCCCTGAGGAACTTCTGTTACAACCAAATTGCATCCTGACCCCTCACTGACTTGCAGGTGGCAGCCGCTCTAGGGAGGAGGGTACAGGTTGCCGGAGGTGCTGGTGGGGTCTGGGGAAGCACAGCTGGTCCCGAGACGCCTCGTCCTGCTTTTTGAGTCATTAAAGGCCAAGAAATACTTCTGTGTGGACTAGTATCCAGTCCAACACAGATTGGATGGCCTCAGCAGGGCTGAGAGTTCAGGGGCTCTGCTTCTGTTGACTGTGAGACCCTCCCACTCTGAGCCCATCTGTGTAATAAAGTTTGGTCCCAGAAGATGAATTAGAATGAGTCAGAGGATGGAGATAAAAGGGGGTTGGCACCTTATTCCTGTTAGATTGGCTAGACCTAGATGGGCTAGGAGCCCTGAGACAGAGGAACAAACAAGTGGCTTCTTGGCTGGAGTAAAGGAGGTGCTGGGGAGGAACTCAAGAGAGATGGTGGTGGACTTCCCTGCTGGGCCAGTGGTTGGGAATCTGCTTGCCAATACAGGGAACATGGGTTCAGTCCCTGGTCCAGGAAGATCCTACGTGCTGCGGGGTAGCCGGGCCTGTGCGCCACAACTGCTAGAGCCTACAAGCTGCAGCTGCTGAAATAAAAAAGAGAGCATGAGGTGCGTGCTGCCCTGGGCTACTGGGTGTGAAGGGTGAAGCCCAGGGCAGGTCCTCTCATTCAAGTGACTGAAAGGACTGACATAAAGGGGAGGGGTAGACTGTGGACGAATGGGACTGGGGTTTCATCCCAAGGCTTCCAGAAAGATGCATAGGGTAGGAGAGCTGATGGCTTTGCAGTGCAACAAGGTACCCTCAAATGTAGGAGGCTCTGACTTAGTGGACAGGGCCTGAGGAGGGCCAGAACCAGGCAGGTCTTTGATAGATGTTAACTGAATATCTGCTGTGCGCTGGATCCATGCAAGGAACTGGGCACCCTGCCTGTCTGTGCTGCTCATCTTTTGGGGAAGCCGCTGTGGTGGGAGCAAGAATTAAGCCAGCCCTTGCTCCAGGCAATTCACAGATACTGAAAGTGGCCCAAGGATCTAATAATCTGACCAATCAGATTCAAAGGCCTCCTTCAGGCTCCACCAAGATGACATCATCTGGGAACATCTGGGCCTGGACCACACCTGACCTGGGGTCTGGGGGGCCTAGAGGGAAAGGGTTTGGTACAGGCCTTGGGATGCAGGACTTTTGATGCTAAAACCAGAGCTGTCCCCAGCAAACCAGTGCCGGGGTCCAGCCCCCGCAGGATCCAGGGGAACCTTTAGGAGAAACAGCATTGGCAAATGAATGAATGAATGAATGAGAGAGGAATAGAGGAGAGAAAGAAAGAAAGACAAGGGGAGACCAAGCTTCTTCAGTGAGCGAGGCCCGTAACTTTATTTTCAAAAGGGACTTTTATACCTTAACTTGTACATAGAGGGAAGTGAAAGATACAAGGTCATGCAGAATCAGCCCAAACACTCCAGCAGTTTTGCCCTTATTGAAGCCAGCATTTTTTCTGCATACCTTTCCCACAAATGATGTTGTGTACATTATCTTCTGGCCTTGGAGGCCTGTGAACATTTTATGACCCTCTTTTGATAAAGGCTGCTCAACCAGAAAACTTATTTTCCCTCAAAGTGTTTTTTCTTTATATTTCTAATCTATATCAGCCTCAGAAAATGCTAAACAGAGTTACATTTCTCATGGAGCAAAGGTGCAGTGAGTTACAAGAAAAAACCAATTAGCTCAAAAGTCTGATGTGGTTAATTTCAAGGCTACACTTGTTTTTCTTACATTCCAACTATGTTAACTAATGCACTCCCAGGTACACAGTGGATAAGAGATATGGGAACTTAGCAACAAGCATTGGCCCAATAATGAAATCTTATACCAGCACTACTCTAATAGTTTTTAACTCTTTGAAAGGCTCTATGTTTTAGGCTTCCCGTGCCTCTCACAGTTGGGAGGCTGTGAATAATCACATGCGTAGCTGCAGGAGTCTGGATAAACCTGCCAAGCAAGCTAGAATGCTAACAGAGGGGGTTTGACTTGAAATATTCCTCTCATGTCCAGGAGATTTATTAGCTAGAGCCCTAAGTTGGTTTTCTCCAGAGAAAGGTGGTCAGGAATAGCCCCCTGTTCATGTCAGGAGAGGTGGTGAGAGGCACAAAATAGTAAGACAGACAGATTCTGGTTTTGGGGTAGATGCTTGAGCTGGTCCGGGGGGGTCCCTCAAGGCCTGAAGCCTTGCTTATCAGATCTCTTCCACATGACCTTGTCATGGGTGGGATCTCCGGTGCTGGCTCCTGGCAAACCAGGACTGGGTCGTCTCAGGCATCCTTTCAGTATTTCCAGGCCCCGTGGATTCTCTCCCTGACACTCACTTACAGATAAAACCAATCCTGCCCAACCCCAAACACCTCAGGAACAGAAGTCACCTAGCTCACTGCTCTCTCTTTGGCCACTGTGCCTCCAGGAGAGTGACTGTGACTTTTCTTCCTAAAGTGTCTGGGGCTGGGCAGGATTGGTTTTATCTGTGAGTGAGTGTCAGGGAGAGAATCCATGGGGACCAGAAATACTGAAATGATGCCTCTGGGGAGACAACCCAGTCCTCGTTTTTGCTGGGGACGGCCCTGGTTTTAGCATCAGAAGTCCTGCATCCCAGGAAACCCCTAGGTTCCTGGCCCACCCGCATGGTTGGTCCCCCTCGAACCTTTTCCTTCCCCTTTCCTCCTTTTCCGCTTCCCTTCCCGGGATGGCTGCTCCCATTTCACAGTGGAAGAGCTGGAGGCCCAGAAAAGTCAGCCACTGACCCAGGAGCTGATATGCAGCCTCAGGAGTTTAAGCTCTGAGGGACAGCTGACTCGGCCTTGAATCCTGGTTCCCCATCGTCTTTGCTTGAGTTTCGGCACCTTCTCTGTCACGTGGAACCAAGAGTGATGGGGGGTGGGGGGCACCTCCTGGCTGGCCTCGACCTGACCTGTGCCGTCGGCCCCGCAGTTGCTGGTTGAGAAGACAACGGACTCACCGGCGGCCGAGTTCTCGCTGGTGGAGGACGTGGCGCTGCACTTCGCTTGCTTGATGGGCCGCCTGAACGAGCAGCGCCTCTTCCAGCCTGACCTGTGCGACGTGGACTTGGTGCTGGTGCCCCAGCGCAGCGTCTTCCCGGCCCACAAGGGCGTGCTGGCCGCCTACAGCCAGTTCTTCCACTCACTCTTCACCCAGAACAAGCAGCTGCAGCGCGTGGAGCTGTCCCTGGAGGCGCTGGCGCCTGGTGGCCTGCAGCAGATCCTCAACTTCATCTACACGTCCAAGCTGCTGGTCAACGCAGCCAACGTCCACGAAGTGCTGAGTGCTGCCTCACTGCTGCAGATGGCCGACATCGCCGCGTCCTGCCAGGAGCTGCTAGATGCCCGCTCCCTCGGCCCCCCGGGCCCCGGCGCCGTGGCCCTCGCCCAGCCGGCTGCTGGCTGCACCCCGGCTGCGCCAACCTACTACTGTGACATCAAGCAGGAGGCTGACGCCCCGGGCCTGCCCAAGATCTACGCCCGAGAGGGCCCCGACCCCTACTCCGTGCGCGTCGAGGACGGGGCTGGGGCCACAGGTGGCACGGTGCCTGCCGCCCTCGGGCCGGCTCAGCCCTTCTTCAAGGAGGAGAAAGAGGGTGGCGTTGAAGAGGCTGGCGGGCCCCCGGCCAGCTTGTGCAAGCTGGAGGGTGGGGAGGAGCTGGAGGAAGAGCTCGGGGGTTCTGGCACCTACAGTCGGCGGGAGCAGTCCCAGATCATCGTGGAGGTGAACCTCAACAACCAGACACTGCACGTGTCCACAGGGCCCGAGGGCAAGCCAGGCGCTGCCACCGGCCCGGCCACCATGGTGCTGGGCCGGGAGGATGGGCTGCAGAGACACTCGGAAGAGGAGGAGGATGAGGAGGAGGAGGAGGAAGAGGAGGAGGAGGAGGAAGAGGAGGGAGGAGGCAGTGGAGCAGAGGAGGAGGAGGAGGAGGGCGGCAGTCAGGGGGAGGATGAGGAGGATGAGGAGGAGGAAGGGCACAGCGAGCAACAGGAGGAAGAGGAGGAGGAAGAGGAGGGGCACAGCGAGCAGGATCAGGAGAGCTCAGAGGAGGAGGAAGATGAGGAGGACGGGGAGGCAGGGGGCAGGCAGGGGGGGTTGGGGCGCCGCAGCAGCCGGGCAGAGCCCCCTGCCCACAGTCGCATGGCCACGAGGTCTGCCCGGCGCTGTGGCCCCCCTGAGCCAGAGGAGGCCGGGCGGCGGGGCGGGAAGCGGCCAAAGCCACCTGCAGGAGTGGCTCCCGCTCCTGGCTCCCGAGGGCCACAGGCGGCCGATGGGCTGGGGGCCAAGGTGAAGCTGGAGGAAAAACAGCACCATCCATGCCAGAAGTGCCCGCGCGTTTTCAACAACCGTTGGTACATGGAGAAGCACATGAACGTGACCCACAGCCGCATGCAGATCTGCGACCAGTGCGGCAAGCGCTTCCTGCTAGAGAGTGAGCTGCTGCTGCACCGGCAGACGGACTGCGAACGCAACATCCAGGTGGGCCTCCAAGGAGCCTGCAGGGGGCAGGCATCCAGGCTGAGCCAGGCCGGAACTGGGCCCTGGGTTCCTGCTGCCCGCGTTGTCTGCACAGTCTGCAGAGAGCAGGCTCAGCCGCCACCCCCCAACCCCACCCCAGGGACAGTGGGACCAGCCACGGCCCAAGGGTGAGCCCAGGGTGGTGAGAGCTCAGGGGATGACATCAGGGAGAGCTTCCTGGAGGAGGCAGATAGAGCTGGGCTTCCGCAAGAGCAGAGATGTGCAGAAAGGATTGGAACAAACAGTACCCTTGCCAGAGGGGCAGAGGGGAGCCGGGACTCAGAAGAGAGTTGTCTGAGCATGTGAGGCTGGGGGACAGCCAGCTCTGAGGAGGGATGAGTCAGTGTTTTTGTAAGTCTTTGGACTGCTGCAAGGCCAGCAGGGCCCCCAGGTATGTAGTTTGGTAGATTGAGCAGTGCAGGAAAGCACAGAGGGAAGGAGGGGTTTGTCCGGAAGGGGGCGCCATTTTCCACTTACTGCAAGGGCTGAGTGGAGCAAGGGGCAGCCAGGCGGGAGGAACCCCTTCATTTAGCTCTTTGGAGGTACCAGCTGGCCTGGGCATGGGGAAGAGGGACTGGATGAGCAGTTCAGGAAGTGCAGGGGGCCCAACAGGAAGGCTGCCGGGGCCAAACAGGGGAGCTGGGCTGACTGCCAAGCCTTGAGCCAGCCTGCATCTGGGCCAGCCTGGCCTTTCAGGGTGAAGACAGCACAAGGCCAGCCAAGTGATTTTTTGCCTTTTCTGGCCAAGAGTGAGGTTGAGGGGCAGTAGGTAGGCGATGCTAATTGCCTGAACTAATTGCTAATTGGAGAAAGTGTTACCTGAGGGTTACCTGGATTCCTGCCCCACCCTCAGGCACATGCTCCCACTTGCCTGCCTGCTGGGCTGCCCTGTGACTCGCCACATGCACACCCCTGAGCTTCTTTCCTGAAAGGAAAAGACGCTTGTACTTCTTCTGCCCTGGGTACCCTGACCCAATTTCTGCCTAAGCCCTGGCCTACTGCAGGGTTAAGGGCCCAGGAGACGAGGAGGAGGGGAGTGTGGTCCCCAGGGTTCCCACTACCATCTCGTGTCCAAGAGGCCCTTGCACCTCCCGCAGTCCCCCAGCCCTTTGGAACCTTTTCCCTTGGGGCTCTCCGTGGTGTCAAGGTATGGGTCCCAGTAGGGAAGGCAGCAAAGATAGTGTCTCAGCTTTGCCAGGACCTGTTATCCGAGGGGCTCCCCCTTGAACTGTAGCCTCCTCACCCACTGTGGCCCTTCAGCCAGTTATGTATCTCCCCTCTGTAGAAAGATGTTTTGTTGAAATGAGCAGAGGAGGGACTTCATGGAAGAGGTGGCCCATGACCCTAGTGAGTTCAGGATGAGGAGGGAGAGCCCCAGGCTGCAGCCCTGGGTGGGTGGACAGGTGGGTAAGAATATTTAGGGATTTACCACCCCTGACTCTCAGAATATCAAACGTAGCTGGTCCTTGGCCATCAAGACCTCTCTCTTGAGCACAGTTCAGGTGAGGAAACTGAGGCCTAGAGAGAGGCAGTGACTTGTCCTAGGTCACATGGTCCTGACCCAGGGCCTAAAGTCTTCTCATTCCACAGTGTGTGACATGTGGCAAAGCTTTTAAGAAGCTCTGGTCCCTCCACGAGCACAATAAAATTGTGCATGGCTATGCAGAAAAGAAGTTCTCCTGTGAAATTTGTGAGAAGAAGTTCTACACCATGGCTCACGTGCGCAAGCATATGGTTGGTAAGTCTAGGCCTGTGGCGGAACGAGCCCAAGGTCCAAGCTGGGCCAGCTGCTGGGTGTGCTAGGAAGTCTTTCACATCCAGGGACAATATAAAGGGATGAGAAGGCGCCAAGTAGCTGGGAGGTGGGGCGGGGACAGTGGATGGGGCAGTCGGACCGGGGAGGGGGGAGGGCTAGTCTGGGGCCAGGGCTGCCATGTACGGTTGGGCAGGTTGCACACGGCACAAGGGCTCATGACAGGAGGGCAGGTGGAGACCAGAATCCAGCTAGCACACTGCTAGCCAGGCTGCCATCCCAACAAGGGGCTGGGTCCACCAGAGCACCTTCTGCTAAATTACACAGAGTGCTTGCTGTGTGGGCTGACACAGCCCCTGTCTCAGTCTGAGGACAGCTGTGCCCCTGACAGGGCTTCAGACTTCTCTGAATGCAACCCTCCTCCCAGGGGTCATACCTGGACACAAGTGTGTCTTGGGCCACTTCGCTACCTTGGGCATGGCTGTCCCTCCCCTCTAGGTGGGCCTGGCTGAGTCTGGTGTCTGGGTTGCCCTCCTTTCTTTGCCCACTTGGGAGATGGACCTCTCCCCACTCCCTAGCCAGGGAGAGAGTGAGCCCTGGCCAAGCCCGATGCTCTTTCTCTACCAGACAGTTCTGGAGGCTTCCAATAAGAACTGACTGGGAGCTGGGAACCTGGGGTATAGGTATCAACCAGGAGCATGCTAGGTAACGCAGGATTGGTGGTCCTTCCTGGGCTTGGATTCCCCAGCTCTGAACTGTGAGGGGGGCCCTCCCTGTCTCCAATTGCTTCCTCCCACATCTTCCTTGGAGTTTGTTTTGGCGGGGAGTGCAGATAACTCCTTCTGGATGGCAGGGGACCCAAGGCTGAGGCCTTTACAGGTGCCATCCTCTGTAAAGCCCAGCCACCTTGGAGAGCCAGGACCACTCTTCCTGTTTTTATAGAAGAGGATGCTGAGACTCACTGAGGCTCACAGCAGCCATGCAGGGAACCAGCAGCTGGGCCAGGATTTGAGCCGAGGCTAAAGAACCATGAAGGCCTCTGTGCTTGTCTGAGCAGACAGAGACCTAGCAGGGGGTGTGGGGGGGAGGGACAGGGAGGGATGGGGAAGGACCTTGCCTGGGGGACAGAGGCCACGGGGCAGGTCCCAGGGTAGATGGTGCCCCAGAAGGTGGGTTCAAGGCTCAGCGTGGCGGGTGGTCCAGCAGGGGTCCCCTGGGAGAAGCCAGATGGGTCCCCCCCAAGATGTCATGGCCATGGTGCCTGCCCCGTAGCCCACACCAAGGACATGCCCTTCACCTGCGAGACCTGTGGGAAGTCCTTCAAACGCAGCATGTCTCTCAAGGTGCACTCCCTGCAGCACTCCGGGGAGAAGCCGTTCAGATGCGAGGTGAGTCCACTTCCGCCCCAGGGACCACCCTGAACAGGGCAGGGATCAGGGGCAACAGCAGCTTAAAAACCAGGGGGTGGGGGGACTGGAGTATAGGGTGCAGAAAGAGAGGGGGCCCTCCTGTTGTTTGCATCCTTCCCTGGTTGCCCACCTACAACCCCCCTACCACATACCCCTGCTTCCTCTCCCTATCTCAATGCTGCACGTTCAGGGTGGGAAGTCTGCGTGGGTTGGAACCACAGGACAGGCTTTCTGGAGAGGTGGAGAAAGACACATCTTAGGCAGAGATCAGAGATAAGAGTTGCAGGTGGGGCTGAGGGAGGCCTTTGGACAAGGAGGAAGGATGGAGAGTCTTAAGCACAAGGGCTCCCTCCACTCTGGGGCCTTTTCCCACTTGCTGAGCCCCATTCCTGCCTGGGCCTCTCTACCTGTGACCCGTGCGCTGCCCCACCCCAGAAGCACCTCAGCCAGCCTTGGCATCCACCCCTCCTTGCCCAGGAGTCCCTCCCACTGTGTCCTTCCACGGACCTGTGAGCTGGAGACCAGCACTTCCCTCCCTGAAGGTTATTCCCCTGCTCTGCCCTGGGTCTTGCCCCCACCCTACCCTGCCCTCAGAACTGCAATGAGCGCTTCCAGTACAAGTACCAGCTGCGGTCACACATGAGCATCCACATCGGCCACAAGCAGTTCATGTGCCAGTGGTGTGGCAAAGACTTCAACATGAAGCAGTACTTTGATGAGCACATGAAGACCCACACAGGTACCCATGTCCAACGGTGATGGCTTCCGCGCCATAGCGGGCATCCTTCTCTGCCCTTTTCTGATGCTAAGCCCTGGCCTCCCTGACTCCCAAGGTCGGGTGAGGGAGGCTGGCTCACAGGTTGGGGATGGGGGGCGTGGTGGCCCCCCAGCAACTCTCCTAGGCCCATCCCCACCCACCCTGCAGGAGAGAAGCCGTACATCTGCGAAATCTGCGGCAAGAGCTTCACCAGCCGGCCCAACATGAAGCGGCACCGGCGCACGCACACCGGCGAGAAGCCCTACCCCTGCGACGTGTGTGGCCAGCGCTTCCGTTTCTCCAACATGCTCAAGGCACACAAGGAGAAGTGCTTCCGTGTCAGCCACCCCATGGCCAGCGACGGCGCCCCCGTGGCCCCGGGCCTGTCCCCCGCCCCGCCCCAGGCGCTGCCCCTGCTGCCCGGGCTGCCACAGACCCTGCCACCCCCGCCGCACCTGCCGCCCCCGCCGCCACTCTTCCCCACAGCCTCCAGCCCGGGCAGCGGGAGGCTGAGCACCAACAACTAACTGCCTGCCTGCTGCAAGGGGCCCAGGACCCTCCCCTCCTCCTTGGGGGCAGTGACACCTCCGGAGTTGGCTGGACACGGGCCTCGCCCCGAGGCCCCTGACCCTGGGGGGTGTGCAGGCTGGCAGCCCCCAGAGCTGGCCGAGGACACCTCGCTACCAAGTGCCCCCTTTCAGTGACTTCTTGAAGCCTTTACTTTTTTTGTTGTTTGTTTTTTGGGAAGTGAAGGATAAAGAAAAGAGAGGAAACCATTGGCAGTATCCCCCTCCAGGTGAGGGGGGCGCTGGAGGCGGCAGGTAGGGGGGACAGGGGCCCAGGGAGCAGGTGTGACTGGTCACTCTGCTGAGGCCTATGCCAGAGGGAGGGGGGTGGCCCAGCCCAGATCACCTTCAGCCACTTATTTGCGCCTCTCCTGGGCCCCCTAACTTGCGCCTCATATCCTGGAGGGTTTGGGGAGAAGTTGGGGTGCCATCCCCCTTTGGAGGAGGCGTGGACCCAGTGTGAGGGCTGCAGATATCCAGGCAGGGGCTTGAGCCTGGATGCCCTGGGAGCGTGCCGGGAGGCTGTGGCGAGGCGCGAAGACTGCAGCTCTGCATAGGGAGGGTCAGGGGGGTGTGGGGCGGGCAGGGGCTGGACCCCAGACATTTGCTTTCCCCATTCACAACCCTGCGGCAGGCACAGGGATCCCCAACCTGCACTAGGCTGCACCGAGGGCCCTGGGTCCTGGAGAAGATGTCCCCAGAAGCCGCTGGGCCTCAGGGTGTTGTGGGCCAGGCCCTGGGTGGACAGACGGGCTGGCTCCCACAGCACCAGCTCCCAGGGCCTGCTGCCCAGGAGCCCCTGCAGATGGGTGGACCCCAGGGGCAGGCCCCTAAGGAGGAGGCTTGGGCCAATGTTCTGAGGTTTCAAGGTGCTATCAGTGGGGCGGAGGCCAGGGCAGCTGTTCACAGAGCACCCCATCCCTCACCAGCTGCCCCAGCTGCATCTCCCACACTAGAGATGTGTGTGTCTGTGTCCGTCTGCTCCCTGAAGGCAGAGCAAGCCTCCTCCACTCCCTAGGCCTGGTCACAACCCGCCCCTGGCTGGCATCCAGCACCCTTGTCCCTCCTGGGCCTCTGTGCTCATGGATGGCACAAGGAGCCTGCATGATCAGGCCCGGGGGGTCAGGGTCGCGGGCGCTGGGAGAGCCCCAGCCTGTGCCCAATGCTTGCCCTCACGAGGCCAGCACTAATAGGACATCCTTTTTTTGTTGTCATTTAACGTCTTGATTCCTGCCTTTAAAAGGGGGAGGAAGGTTCCATAAGCTACATATTTCCTAGTTAAGCTCTTTCCTATTGTGTTTATACAGTTTTGTTTGTTATACTCTTTGCACCTTAAACCCCCATGACTACCCCCACACCACCACCTTCCCAGCATGGCTGGAGTGGGAAGAGGCCTGAGCCCAGTGGGTGGTGGAGGGGGCACTGGCCCCATCAGCCCAATGGCTGAGGGGGTCGGGACCCCTCAGACCTCCTTGTAAGGTCCATGGCGCTGGGGCAGGGGGCTGGGGACATTTTAATCATCAATAAACGAAGCACTTTATTCTGTACAGATGTGGGTAAGCCCAAGGAGCCCGAATGATTTGAGGATTTAGAATCCAAGCCACACAGCCCAGATTGTTCTCTGGGCTTAGAGGGTTTGAGTTTGGGGCTGTAGCAGGAACAGTGCAAGCCAGAGCCTACGTACGTACCCTCAGATGCCCCTGCTGTCCTCTGGGCACCCCGTCAAGAGAGGAAAGCTCGCTGTCTGGTTCCCAGCACTGCAGCTCCCCCACCCCAAGGCTGAGGGTTCTAGCCTCTTACGGGGTCAGGGTCGCACCTCTCAGGCTCCTGCTCTACTGTAGCTCTTTTCTTCTCCTGCACCCCTTGATCTCTGGGCTTCCATGACGTCCTCAGGGTCCCCCCCCCCCAACTTCCCCCTCTCCTTTGCTATTTCCAACCTCCAGTCCCAGTGCCTGGCAGCTCTTCAGAGCTGGCCCACATTTTCCTAAGAAAAGTCTGATTTCCCCAAATGGGCTGTAGGCTGGGACTCCCTTGAGCTTCTCACCCCCTGTGGCTGACACCAGGATCTCCCGTTAGAGCTGGTGGCCCTGTCACCTGCTACCGTCACTGCAGCCTTAGAGAGCCTAGGGGGCCCTGGCCAGGCTGGCCCTCTGATCCATGAAGTCAGACTTTCACAAGCAAAGGCTGGAGATGGGTGTAGGGAGCTGCTGGCGAGACCTTGTCCCAGGACTCGGGGCTCCTATTCTTGTATGCTTCCCTTCTCAGGGCACGAGAGGGGTCCAGACAGCAGGCTGGGCACTGGTCAGATGGTCATGGTATTAATAGCTTAGATGGGTACGGCCAGCCCCTCTCCTGGGAGGCCCCCGTCCTAGCGGGGACAGGAGCCCTGTGTCCCTGGTGCTAAATGCTCTCTTCCCCTTTGGCCAGTGTTGGTGGGAGCTCCTTTCTGGCCAGACCACAAGGGTCTGAAGCAATAATGGAACCTCAGCCATGCCAGTATGGATAGGGGTTCTTGTTTTACCAGCTTTTACATTTCCTTTTTAATTTTTAAAACAAATTAACAAGCACCTGGATATTGGAGGGAGGGGCTTGGGCCATCACACCCACTTCCCAGGGCTGGTGATGGGGAAGGGGCTTGGGATGATTACCTCCCACTGCAGATCTGCCAAGGAGGGCCGCTCTGTCCAGCTGGACTTCACAGCCCACTTGGCCAAGCCTCGAGTCCGGAACCTGGCCTGCCCCTCCCCAGCTCCCCTTGTAGTCCCTGGGCTTGGGCCAGCTGGGGATGAGTGGCCAGAGAGATGACCATTCAAGCCCCATGACCACAGTCCTAGGAATCCAGGCTCGGGGTGGGGGGCAGTGGGGGCAAAGCCTGAGCCTCTGATCCTGACGCTTGCTGCCATGGCCCACATGGCACCCCTCAGCAGTCGAGGGGGTGGCACTCAGTGGCGAAACGGCTGTGCCCAGGTACGTGGACCCTTGATGTCTGCACTGTGTGGTCATCCCACAGCCCCAGAGTGTGTGGGGGACTGCAGGAGGGTGAGGAGAAGAGTGGAGGGGAATAAAGGCAGTACAACTGTCCCTTGGCCCAGCCTCTTCTTTACACATGCCGCCCTGACCGTGGGCTGAAAGGACGGGGACCGCAGAGAGACGGAGGACAGCGCAGCCGCCAACGACCACATGGACACCTGTGCCCGGCGCATCCCCGGGTCCCGTCTCCCTTGCCTGAGGATGGCCTGGGCTCCTGGGGAACCTCCAGAGCCAGGGGCTGAGGTCTGAAGGAGCTTGGTGTCTGCGCCTGGGAGAACAATTCAGATGGAAGACCATGGCCTCCGAGGAGGGAGCAAGCAACTCTCCCCGTGGACCTGAGCATTATTTTGCTGGGGCGCCGGGCTCCATGCGGGATAGAATTCTAGGCTGTGGGGACACGTGGTGAATGAATGAATGCCCCTCACCATGTATGTAGCACTTGGTCTCAGATGCCCAGAGAGGGGTCTCAGATGAGATACCAGGGTATCTGAGGGGTCTCAGACACTGGGAGGGACTAGGAGAGAGGCTGCTGGGTGGCTCACTAACTGGCCAGGAATGGGGTTCAGGTACATAACCAAGGATGAGGAGGTTGCCATCCACACACCCCCACTTCTCTGAGGGGAACAGGGGCTTGCTCGTCACCCTGAAAGTGCCACTTGCTGCTAGGCCTGCGGGCCTGGCTGTTCCCCGCTCAGTGTCTTGTGGGGATTCAGCCTCCCTGTTTCCCCTGTGCTACCTGTCCATCAGTGCCTTGCCTCCATACCACCTCTTCCTGGCAGCCCCACTGTGCTGTGAGCAACAGTCCGATGTCAGCATGGTTTTCTAGAGAACCTCTAAGGAAAATATCTATTTTTTTTAATTAAAGTTTTATTTGGACATAGTTGAAGAAGCCAAATATTTCTAGAACTTTTTTTTTCTTTTACAAAAACCTGCAGTTCCCTGCATCTCCTCCTTTCCAACTCCCAATAAGTGAGCAGTTCCAATTCAGTTGGTATTTTTGGTGTTTTCCTGCCCATGGAAAGCACACCTCCAACACTGCTTTCCTCCTCTTTTCAGTTTTAGGCATTGGCTATTGATGTATTTCTTCAACACTCCCATCACACACACAAACAATATATACACAATTCCCCTCCCTCCCAACATGGTTGTTACTATTTGAGGTTAGATTAATACTTAATATCTACATTATTATGACTATGTAGACACTGATCTCAACCAAGCCATATAATACAATATGATTCCATTTCCTTTCTCATAACTTTTTACTTTTGGCTCTTTTAAACATAATTTACTTTGGTTTCTAGGTGTTTTATCACTGCTACATTCCCAAACCCCTTGTCATAAATGCAACTTTCCTTCCAGTATGTGCAAACAGCAAGTGTTCCATCCATTGCATCACTCTTATAACCAAGGAGCAGTACAGGAAGATAACCCTAGGAACACAGTGCAACCAGCTTCCCACAAGGAGACTTGAGAAACTGCCTAACAGCCTCCCCCAGCCTGTCATCCCCTGTCCCTCTTTGCTGAGACTATGTCCTTTTGAGTTCACTGCAGAGATCTTTAACTTCTAAAAGGTTTATGTCTTAGTGGACTCCTTTTTCCTAACCCTAACATTTACCTTCTCCTCCGGACCACTTCCAGGAATGACATTCTGAAGAACTTGACTGTATCTCCCTGGGTGTAAAATTCAGGCTGGAAATGACTTCCCTCAGAATTTTAGACGCTGGCATTTCCGTTGAGGAGCCCAATGCCGTAATGTTTAAAAGGATGAAATGAAGTGACAGTTCCCTCTGATCAACATCAAGCCCTGGAGTCTGCTTTCTCCCTCCCACATGTGATCCCTGGGCATGTCCTTGGGTGAAACCAGAATGAGAGGGGCAGGGATGACACAGGACTGGCCATGACTTCATGACTTGATAGGTGTTGAAAGAGGGTGCTCAGTACATGAGAGATCAGTATATTACTCTCTCGCTGGAAATGTTTGCATTCCCCACAATTATAATTTAAAAATAAACAGCGGTTCCCCATTTCACAGAGGGCAAAAACACCCATCTGTACACTGGTCATACATGATACCATCCCCTCTTACCTCTCGGCCCTTATCTCCTACTCACCTCCTCGTTCATTGCTCATTGGCTTCCTTGCTGTTCTTGGAACAGGACAGGTGTGGTCCTGCCTCAGGGCATTAGCTCAAGCTGTTCCCCTGCTTGGAATCCTCCTCCTCCATGGTTTAAACCTGCTCAAGCATAGTCCACTCAGTGAGTCCATCCTGACTATTCCATTTAAAAGTGTGACCTCTGCCACCCATCACTTCCCATGCCCCCTTCCCAGCTACCTGTTACCACAGCAGTTATCATCTGACACCGTGTATAACTATTTACTTGTTGCTGTTCCCCTTCCCTCAGCTGAAGTTAAGCTCCAAAAAGACAGGAATTCTTACTCGATGTGTTCACTGCTGAATCCTCAACATTTAGAACAGTGCACAGTAGGTTCTCGATGAATGGATGAGCCACATATAAACATTCTAGTAGAATGCCTGGTAGGAAGTGAGCACCATGGGACTCATCATAATCTAAAAATATGCCATTGAATCATCTGATAAATATAAGTTAATTGTTCAGCCAGTACCTTCTGTCCTGGTCTTTGGAAAGTGAGACGACAATTAACGGACATTTTCTTTGGAATCAGCAAGGCAGGGAGGATTCCCACAGTCTTTGGAGGTGGGCAGATCTGCTTTGAATCCTGGATCAGCCACTTGCCAGCTGTGTGACTTGCCAGCTGTGTGACATGGCTGAGCCTCTCAGAACCTGGTCTCCTCACTGATGGTGCTGAATGGAAATGTTCTGCAGTATAGGGCTGGGCTGGAGGCCCCTGGGTGAGCCTTTGCCCTTCCCGGAAGACAGACAGGATTATTTCTAGGTGATCCTACCTAGGTGCTGTGTCTCTCTGAGACCTGCTAGAGGGGTCAGCAAGCAATGGTTGAAAGCACTGCTCAGGAGGGACAGGCATTGACATCACTGGGATCACAAAATGGGGTGGTGATTCAGTCCTGGCCCAGACTCAGCCCCCCTGGCTAATCCCCCCGCCCCTCAAGCCTGAGGTTATAAACAAGTGACTCAGGAATGATGGGAGAATGCCCCATAACAGTTCACACCAGTGTGTTGGGGGCTAAATTTAACCCACAGCTGCAGCCTCTGGCACTTTGGGAACAAGTTAATCTTGGTGGCTGAGGCTGATGTGTGTGTGCATGTTGTGGAGCGGGGGGAGGCAGTCAGGAGTCCAGAGCAGGGTGGGCATTGGGACTGGCTGCCCCAGACCTCTACCCGGATTCCTCAGATGCTAGACAGGTGTAGGGGCCCCAAGGCTGGTCAAGCTTAGGATGGACGAAGAACTGAGCATAGACAGCTTCTCTGGAATATTCAACTCTGAGTGTAACTTTTTGTTTGTTAGTTTTTTGATCCCTGGGGGTTTTAACACCTAAGATAGTTGAACCTCCGAATTGAATCTAGCACGTCTGACAGCTTACAATGTGAAACGCTGTGCCTGTGTATTCGCAGGGACACAGAACCACAGTGAGTGGTACTGTGTGATTCTGCCCCAACACCAAACCACAGAATCACACAGCAGTGGGATTCTGCTTTCGAACCACAGCAGAACTGAACTGAAGCCCTTAAAAATCGAACTCACCCATCTCTTCACTGTGCAGGAAGGGAAACTGAGGTGCAACAGAGTGATCTGGCCTTCCCAGGCCCCACAGGAAAGTGGCAACCTTGTTTATTCAAGCATCTTCTTGCTTTCTTGCACAGTCCAAGAAAGGTCTCCGAGCTGGGGGAGAAAAGTCTTCCCATTTTAAAGCTGAGGCAACAGGTTCCCCAGGCCCAAATTCACTGAGTGGGAAACCTAAGCACACCGTGTCCAGGGTGGAGGGAGATGCACTGCAAGGAGGATCGGGGCAGCTGGGCAGGAAGGCCCACAAGGCCTGGAGGAAGGGAGACCCTTGCAGAGGGATTTGAAGGCTTCTCCCTGCTTGCACTGAGAGGCAGAGCTTGGGTCATCCCCTTCCCTGAAGCGCATCACCTAGATGAAGGAAAGCAGTGAAGGCCTCACTATGCTCGTGTACAGAGGAGGCAGGGAGGCCCTCATCTTTCAGGGAGGACAGTGACACCCTACCCCAGTCCCATGAACCCCAGGGGCTGAGTCAAGGTTGCTCTGGGAGGGGGCCTCAGCCCAGCTGTCCCCTCTGCGTCATGTGCGGGAGGCCAGGCAGCTCGCCTTACCCGGCCGGGTCCAGCTCTATATATAGCCCGGCTTGGACAGCTGCGTAGACTGAGTGCGACCCAGCAGGAAGGCAGGGAGGGTGGAGAGGAGGCCACCCACCATGGCGCTGGGCTTGGAGCAGGCCGAGGAGCAGCGGCTGTACCAGCAGACGCTCCTGCAGGACGGGCTCAAGGACATGCTGGACCACGGCAAGTTCCTCGACTGTGTGGTGCGGGTGGGCGAGCGCGAGTTCCCGTGCCACCGCCTGGTACTGGCTGCCTGCAGCCCCTACTTCCGGGCGCGCTTCCTGGCCGAGCCTGAGAGCGCAGGCGAGCTGCGCCTAGAGGAGGTGTCCCCTGACGTGGTGGCCCAGGTGCTCCACTATCTGTACACGTCAGAGATCGCGCTGGACGAGGCGAGTGTACAGGACCTGTTCGCTGCGGCGCACCGCTTCCAGATCCCTTCTATCTTCACCATCTGCGTGTCCTTCTTGCAGAAGCGCCTGTGCCTGGCCAACTGCCTGGCGGTCTTCCGCCTCGGCCTCCTGCTCGACTGCGCGCGCCTCGCCGTGTCCGCTCGCGACTTCATCTGCGCGCGCTTCTCGCTGGTGGCCCGCGACGCCGACTTCCTAGGGCTCTCGGCCGACGAGCTCATTGCCATCATCTCCAGCGATGGCCTCAACGTAGAGAAGGAGGAAGCCGTGTTCGAAGCGGTGATGCGATGGGCAAGCAGCGGTGACGCCGAGGCACAAGCCGAGCGCCAGCGCGCACTGCCCACGGTCTTTGAGAGCGTGCGCTTCCGCTTGCTGCCACGCGCCTTCCTAGAGAGCCGCGTGGAGCGCCACCCTCTCGTGCGTGCCCAGCCGGAGCTGCTGCGCAAGGTGCAGATGGTGAAAGATGCCCACGAGGGCCGCATCACTGTGCTGCGCAAGAAGAAGAAAGAGAAGGGGAAGGAGTCGGCTGGGGCCAAGGCCACTGACAAGGGCACAACCGAAGCCAAGGCGGAGGAGGAGGAAGAGGAGGCAGAGCGCGTCCTACCGGGAATCCTCAATGACACCCTGCGCTTTGGCATGTTCCTGCAGGACCTCATCTTCATGATCAGTGAGGAGGGCGCCGTGGCCTATGACCCGGCAGCCAACGAATGCTACTGTGCCTCCCTCTCGACCCAGATCCCCAAGAACCATGTCAGCCTAGTGACCAAAGAGAACCAGATCTTCGTGGCTGGAGGCCTTTTCTACAATGAGGACAACAAAGAGGACCCCATGAGCGCTTACTTCTTGCAGGTGCCTGGCCAGCCTTGGGAGGGGAGGCCAGTACTGATTTCTGGGCACTGGGGGGCGCCTTGGGGCCCAGAAGAGGCCTGTGTCTACTTGTTGGGGAATGTCATTGGATCTAGGCTGAGATGTAGACCGGGGAGGATGAGTGACAGCCATTTGCCTGAAGGCCTTACAGGCAGCTGACAATAAGACGCATAACTTTGGTGTCTCAGTTTCAGGGAGATGTCCGCTTTCAGATAGTCAGTATGTTGGAGACCCTAGGTCTGTGCAGGGATTGAAGTCAGGGACAGTGAGAAGGAGCAAGGTCAGTGTAGGGGTCCTGGCTAAGACCTCTGCATGAAGCTGGGACTGGAATGTGGAATAGTGTGTCTCAAACAAAGGGACCATCCTCCCTTCCTTCCCATTGCACAGATAAGGAAAACTGAGACCCAAGAAGGAGCAGGAGAGTGGAGTGCCTGGTCCAAGTTATAGTGTGACAGTGGGATCTCAGAGGGCAAACGTGGTTTCCTTGTGACTGGCCATGTAAGTTTAAGCCTTGCCAGTTGGGTGAATTTGGAGACGTGGAGGGGAGGGTGCAGTGCTTCTGGTGGGAACCAGCATGGAACAGAGGTGCGAAGGAGCCTAGTGAATAGCATGCTTACTGAGGCCTAACCAGGCTGGAGAGGGGTGGGGGGCAGAATGGTGCCAGTGTGAAGCTGAGGGGTCGGGAGAGCATCTCCACCAGCCAAGGCACAAGGTGGGCACACTGTGTATACTCTCTAGGCCTCTGTTTGTAAATGGGGATGTTATACTTCCTTGCTTGATAAGATTGTCTGAAGGTTAATTGATGGTTATAAAGTGTTCATCAGCACAGTGCTCAGCGCTCAGAAAACTCCACCAAAAGATGAGCCACTAGCATAGTTATTAACAGACTGTTGGGAATTCCCTCTAGGTCCAGTGGTTAGGGCTCCATTCTCACTGCTGGGGGTTGGAGGGGTGGGGGTAGGTGGGAGGGTGTGTGTGTAGAGGGGGGTGGAGGGCTGGGGTTCAATCTCTGATTAGTGAACTAAGATCCCACAAGCCATACGAATGTGGCCAGAAAAAACGACTGTTGGAGTGCACAGGGCCATAGACTTATTACACTGTAAGTTTGAAGGAGTGGGTGGCTGTATTTGGACCTTTCCTGTGCAGTGGGATGGGATGGAAAACAGGGGTCAGGCAGGCCTCAATTCAGGAATTGTACTGGGGAAGGGCCAGGGAGGCAACTGGGCCTCCCTCTCAGAGACTCCTTCTCAGCTCTGCAAGGGATGCCCCATCACGGTGCTATAAAGGTGATCTCCGGGCCCCTGGGGGTTGGGACCCTCAGGCTGTTCTCAGCCCGATAGGAGGAGGGGCACTGTCTCCAGGCACCGCCTCCGGGCTGCGCGGGCCCTACCTGCAGGCCCGGACTCCTCATGACCCAGGGCGGGGGGTGGCCAGAAGGTGCTGGGCTGGGGCTGGGGAGAGGAGTTGATGAGAGGGCGTGAGGAGGGTCGCTGACTGGCCGCCCGGCCCGCAGTTTGACCACCTGGACTCAGAGTGGCTGGGGATGCCGCCGCTGCCCTCGCCGCGCTGCCTCTTCGGCTTGGGAGAGGCTCTTAACTCCATCTACGTGGTCGGCGGCAGAGAGCTCAAGGACGATGAGCAAAGCCTAGACTCGGTTATGTGCTACGACAGACTGTGAGTGCGGGCCAAGGATCAGGGGGCTGGGCGGGGCGGGGTGAGCGAGAGCCTAGGGCTCGGGGCGGGGCGAGGCTGGGCTGGGCGGGGCGGGGCGGGGCGGGGCGGGGCGGGTGAGCGAGAGTTCAGGGCTGGGGGCGGGGCGGGGCTGGGCGGAGCGGGGCTGGGCGGGGCTGGGCGGAGCGGGGCTGGGCGGGGCTGGGCGGGCTGAGCGAGAGCCCAGGGCTGGGGGCGGGGCGGGGCTAGCAGGTGAAGAGGGAGCGGGGAGCTGAGCGGTCTGGGGAGTTCCAGTTAACAAGCCGGGTGCATCCCAACACGTGTTGGGTGGTGGGCGGATGCAGAGACGGACAGAGAGCGCCTTACTCTCCTCCCCTCTAGGTCGTTCAAATGGGGCGAATCGGACCCGCTGCCCTATGCCGTGTACGGACACTCTGTGCTCTCTCATATGGACCTAGTCTACGTCATTGGCGGGAAAGGCAGCAACAGGTGAGGCCCGGGCCTGGAGGGGAGAGTGCAGTAGCCGGGTCGGCGGGCGGAACCGAAGCAGAGTCTCCCCGAGGCTGTCAGGGGTCTGTCCTGCCTACCTTGGAAGGCAGCTGGAGGGACTGGGCCAAGGGAGAGAGGTGGCTCTGCCCACCCCCGCCTTCTCCTTTCTCACTCACTGCCCCTCCACCCCGATCCCATAGGAAGTGCCTGAACAAGATGTCGGTCTACGACCCTAAGAAGTTCGAGTGGAGGGAGCTGGCGCCCATGAAGACTCCCCGCTCACTCTTCGGGGCCACCATCCATGACGGCCGCATTTTTGTAGCTGCTGGGGTCACAGACACAGGGCTGACCAGCTCAGCCGAGGTGTACAGCATTGCAGACAACAAGTACGGCTGCTTCCCACCTCCCCACCCGCTTCCGCAGGACAGCCAGGGACGAAGGTCCCAGTGTAACCCTCTGGCCCCACGGCTTTGGGCCTATGTCAGCCCTCTCTGTGTCTGCTCTGGCAGGAATCATAGCACCTAATTTGGGTCTCCACTGTTCAGCTTGGACATCAGCACAGATGTAGCCCCTTTACTCTGGTCAGCAATGAGGTGGGCTTCCCCTACAAGAAAGGGGCAAGTGTTATGGCCAGCCTGGTTTGCAGACGAGATCTCCCAGGAGATGCCAGGTTCCTCACTCAGAGACTCATACTGGTCACTGGGCTTGATGGCTAGAGATAAGGGCAGTAACCAAGATAGAAGCTGCCCTGCCCAGGGAGGTCAGGAAGAAAACTGTGCTGGCAGACCAGTTGGACTCTGCAGCTAAAGGGGTGGTGGGAGGATGCCCGAAGGCAAAGGAAGGCTAGTGCCAAGGCAGTTAGGAGAAAAAAAAAAGGCAAGCCCATTGGATAAAAGGGCTTTGGCAGGCTGGATAGAGTGTGGTGGGTGAAGGGAGGTGGGGATGGTGGATACTGGGGCTGGAGAGATGGCCAGTGGGCTGAGGCACTTTATCCCCAGAATAATGAAATGCCTCTGATGGGTTTTAAGCTCCCATCTGTGCTTTACCAAGATGCTTCATGGCAGACCATGTAGAGAAGAGATTAGGGATTTCCCAGGAGGCGGGGGTACAGCTGTGTAGCAAGTACTGATGGTGGCCTGGAGCCGTGGGTACAGCAGTGATGGGGCAGAAAGGATGCACCAGAGAAAGGTCTAGGCCAGTGTTTCTCACATGCACACGAATCTCCTGGGGGTCATGCCGGAATGCAGATTCTGAATCTCAGGTCTGGGGAGGGATCTCACAGTGTATTTCTAACAACCCCCCGGGTGATGCTGCTGCTGCTGGTCCATAGGCCAAACTCAGTAGCAAGAGTTCAGGAGACAGAAGAAGCAGGATTTAGCAATTGATTGGATGGTGGGGGTGAGAGGGAGAGGTGGATGGTTTTGAGTGAGGCTGGGAGGTCATTTATTGAGGAACTATTGAAGTTAGGTAGGAAAAATGAGGGTCCACTTAGAACATGTGGACGTGAAGTGCTTGGGGGTGTCCAGGAGGAACCTTCTGGGGCAGAGAGAGGGCTGAGCTGGAGGGTGAGATCTAGGGGTCAACAGTACTCCATGGAGACAAGCTCCCTCAGGAGAGAGGGTGTGAGTGGGAGAAGCTGAGGCCCAAGCCCTGAGGGACAGCAGGGGCAGGTGCTTTATTCAGCAAGGAAGCCTTGTTATGTCAACAGAGGTGTGTACTGTGGGCCCTGGATTCTGGTGGTTGGGAGAGCAGTTTTGGAGGGATGGAGGTCCAACCTCAGGAGTTAGGGAGAGTGAAGGCAGCTTGAGAGGCTCTGGGCTGTGAAGGGGAGAAGAGGGAAGGGGCAGGAGTGCACAGGATGGTCTTAGTGGTGACTGAAGTGACCAGTAGGAGTGGGTTTAGAAGCAAAGGTGGGACTTTGGGGAGGTCCCTGGTGGGTTTCACCGAGGGTAGGTTGGATGGAATGATAGGGGCACAATGAAGGGAAACATGAGGGGCAAGAGAATGGGGAGGAAGAGAAGACCAGAGGGTGTTCCTAAGCAGTCAGGGAAGAGGAGGTTGTGCTTGCAGAATGGGTGCCTGGGAGTCGGATTTTGAAGGTTGCAGCTGAAGCTATGGATGCTGGCAGGGGACAGTCACTGGGCTTGCCAAGGCCCATGGGGGCACCCCCCTCATGCCCTCTTTTTCCCATCAGGTGGGCACCCTTTGAGGCCTTCCCACAGGAGCGCAGCTCACTCAGCCTGGTCAGCCTGGCGGGTACCCTCTATGCCATCGGTGGCTTTGCCACTCTGGAGACTGAATCTGGGGAGCTGGTTCCCACAGAGCTCAATGACATCTGGAGGTGAGCCTGGCCCCAGGGAGGTAAGAGGAATTGTGAGCAAGGCTGGGTGGGCACCGAGGCAGCGCCTGGCAGGCTCATGGGCGGGGCAGAGCTGACCCCCTTCCAGGGAACCCTGTGGGGACGAGACAGCAGGCATGCCTTGCTTAGCCCAGGGTCTCTCCATTTGGTTGGGGAAGTCTGGGTACGCACACACAGCACTGCACCCCACTGTGGAATATCAGCAGTGTCACAGTCAGAAGCCAATGCCAAGGTTAGGACCCAGACCCACAGAAATCGGCCCCAGGGAGCAGAGTGGGCTTTTCCTCTCTCCGCCCTCCTGAGGGGGAGGGCTGGACTGGGAGTGAGAAGTCCCTGGATCCTAGCTTCTCAGCGCCTTGCTTCTTTGGCTGATCCTACCTGGGGGTGGTCGGGAGAGGTTTCAGCCATCTGGGGCAGCTTTTGAACCTTCAGTGATGCCAGTGCTGCAGGCGGCCTCTGGGGAGCAGCACTGCTGGGAGAACAGGACCCAGGACATGGAGGGTGCTGGGGGTTACTTCTTCAAGGGTTCAGTTGAGAAATTCTCAAGAGGAGGGGATTGAGGAGGTGTAGACCTTCCTGGAAGGAGGTGGACTTCAAGGAGTATGGGATTCTTGGAACTTCCCTGGTGGTCCAGTGGTTAAGACTCCATCCTCCCAATGCAGGGCGCATGGGTTCCATCCCTGGTCAAGGAACTAAGAACCCATATGCTATGTGGTTACAAAAAAAAAAAAAAAGTGTGGAATTCTTGAGAGGGAGCCCTTCCTAGAATGTAGGTGTTCTTTAGGTAGGTGCCCACCCCTTTCCCAGAGCATGGAAAGGAAGGAGGTGGGCCTGGGGCTGGGAGGCAGCACCTCCCAGGGGTGGCCTGCTGCCCTCTTCCTGCGGGGCCCCACCCTGGACTTGGCTGACTGAGCTCTGCATCCTTGTCCCCACTCCTCCCACCCCAGATACAATGAGGAAGAGAAGAAGTGGGAAGGGGTCCTCCGGGAGATCGCCTATGCTGCTGGCGCCACCTTCCTACCTGTGCGACTCAACGTGTTACGCCTGACCAAGCTGTGACCAGCCCAGAGGGCCTGAATGTGCCCTGTCCCCCATGCTGCAGACCACAGAGGCCTGGCCTTCTGGGTGGGGACTCCAGGGAGGAGTCCCTGGCAGAGGAGTTTGGCAGAGGCAGAGCCCACCTGGATCCCAACCCGTCATGGTGCCCCAGAGACTGCTTCAACTGGGAAAGGGAAATCGCTGCCCAGTGCTGGGGCTTCGGGCAGGGATAAGAAACTTTCGGCCTCTCCAGTGTCTCATATCCCCCAATGTTCTTGGTCCACGAGGCAGAAGCTCACGGGGTGTCAGGCTGCGCCCTGGTTCAGCCCCAGTCTGGCTGTGTGCTGGTAAATGCCCCACAGGACTCAGCCTCCTTGCCTGTCAGGTGGGGAGCGACCCCATCAAGTGCCTTGCAGCCTGAGTAACTCTCCTTCTGCGAGAAGAATAAAGTGCCTTCTGAGCAAGCTGCTCAGTGTCTGGGATGAGATGCTCCAAGCAGCAGTGACCAGGTGGTTTGAAGACTTGGGGCTTCTTGTGTTCAGTTGCTGGGCTGCCAAGGTCGGTGGCCTCTGCCCTCCATGAATGTCTCCTATACACTCTGTGTGCGCAGAGAGTTTGAGCCCCCTCCCTGGACCTCTAGCTCCTCATCTGGCCTGGACAGGGAGCCGGGAGACCACGGGAGGAAGGGGAAGGGAATGGCTGAACCATGGTAGAAAAGTCTTTTATTCTATCAGTCAGGCCCCATCTGGCCTGGCCTGGATCAGGGCCCAGGAAGAGCTGAGCAGGACCCATCCCTCTTCCCCTCCGCCCCTACTCCAGCTTCTCTTTGTCCTGCTTCTGTTCCTCCTCCAGAGCCAGGGTTCGCTCTCGCTCCTTCACCAGTTGGACACCACAGTAGGTGACAAACAGGATGGCCAGCGTGGTCTGGGGGAACCCTGGGTGGGGAACAGGTCATGGGTCCTAGGAGCAGAGCCCCCCTCCCCCCCGTGACTCTTCTCAGTTGACTGTCCCCTCCCTGTTGGGTCCTTGAGGAATTACGGTGGGGTGGGGACATTTCAGGAGGTCACGATTCTCGAAGTGGACGCAGGGCACACTCTGGATCCACTGTCCTCACCTGAGAGCAGCAGACGCTGGGCGACCAGCTCTGAGAACTCGGGGCTGTTCAGGCTTACAAGGTTGTACATGATGATGGCCCAGAAGTTCATGGCCCCAAAGACGGCGCGGACCCTGCGGGACATCTGCTCTGACAGAGAGGTCTGCTTGGTCCAGGAAAACATTGGCAGTGAGACAAGAGGCCCAGGGGAAAAGAGGATACAATGAGTCAGAGGCCTTGCCCACATGGCCACAGGATCCTAGGATATGCCCGTGTCTCTGAGACTCACAGGTCAGCTCTCCCTCTTTGTTAAACATGGGAAACTGCACCCTGGAAAGAGGACACGGCCTGATCAACACAGCGAGGGCCAGGTGCCCCTACCCTGCAGAAGGTAAGGGAGGGCCAGACACCCACAGGAGGAGTCATAGCCCTGATGACAAGGAGGGAGGCGGTGAGAAAGTTCTGAACTGAGAGTCAAGTGTGGCTGGAAGACTCCAGAGGTCAGTAGTGCCACCCATTCCAGGGCACCAGCCAACCCCAGCCCCAGACCTTCCCTGCTCACCTCAATTTGCGCTAGGGGCTCCAACTCTGCCAGCTTCTGTACCCAGAGCTCAAAATTAAGGCCAAAGCAGTTAAGGCATGACCACAGGTAGACAACATCACAAGGCCCAAGCCACAGAGTGGTGATGGCAAATGTGGCTATGGTGGCCCCCAGCTCTGGGATCACCGCTGAGTGCTCCCCACCAATGTAGTCATACACATACCTGCAGGAAAGGTGGAAAAAGGGGCCGGTGGGAGTGTGGGCAAAGGCAGGTGGGAGGTGGGCAAAGGATACACAAAGTGGGGCAGCTTCCTCAACACTATCATCCGGGGCATATTCAACATCCTGGGCCTCAGGTGGCTGCTCCACTTCTATCCAACTTCAAAATATGGAGGGCTCAGCCTGGAACTTCCCGTCCTCTCCAGCTACCCTCCTTCTTCAAGTGATCTCATCCACACCCAGACTCTGAATGCCATCTCTATGCTGATGAGCCTCAAATGTATCTCCTGACTCATAAATCCAACTGTTACCAGACACCTCATATGAATGACTGACTCCCTCATCCCTGCCCAAACCTGCTTCATTCCCATCTCAGCCACCATCCATTCGGTTGCTGCCAGAACTCTTGGTGCCATCTTGGATTCTCAATTCCCCTCTCCACTCACATCCAAGTGAGCAAATTGTACAGCCTCCACTCAGTCCTGAGCACTGCTCATGCCTCCAGTGATACCACTCGAGTCCGGGCGATCATCTCCTCTTACAGAGGTTATTGCAAGGACCTAAGATGTCTCCCTGCTTCTGCCTCTGCCCTCTACCGTCCATCGTCCACACAGCAGCTTTTGTTGCTCAGTCACCTCCGACTCTTTGTGACCCCATGAACTTCAGCATGCCAGGCTTCCCTGTCAAGGCATCTTTTAAGAGTGTAACCCAGATTACCTCACTTCCACAATTATACCCTCCCTCAACAGCTCTTCATTACAGTTACACTCAACCACCTTCCTATGGCTAGAAGATCCCACGTTGTCTGGTTTCTGCCTCCCTCCCTGACCTCATCACCCACCATTCTCCACCTCATTCACTGTGCTTTCCCTTACCAGTCTTTCTGACACTCAGAGACACACAGCTGGTTCCTGTCTTGAAGCCTTTGTACCTATTTTTCTCTCTGCCTGGAAATCTGTCCTCCAAATTTCCTATCATTCAAGTCTCAGTTCATCTCACAGAGGCCTGCCTGAACCCCAACTAAAGAAGATTCTATCCCATTACATTCTTTTATTTTCTTCATAACACTTTCCACTCTCTGAAATTATCTTTCTCTCTCTCTCTCTCTTTTTTTTTTTTTTTTACCTGGTTTATGGTCTGTTTCTCCCTACTAGACTGTAAGTTCCATGAGTTCAGGGTCTTTGCCATATTCACTACTGTATCCCCAGAGCCTAGAACAGTGAGTGCCTGGCACACAGTAGATAGATACTCAATAAATATTTGTTAAATAAATTTGGTTGAAGACCTGTTGCATAGCCAGTGTCTCTGTTACTTGACTTCCTCATTTCCAGTGACTTCTTCTCCACTCCACTCCAGTCCCCCACTCCCACGGCCACACCCCAACTTTTTCACCACTTCTTCTACTTCTCCCTGATTCCCATCCTTCACCCAGCCCCATCTGATCTGACTCCCTAGCTCCACTCCTTCAATCTCATTGACTCCCCCTACAGTCCTCATCTCCTGATGCCCTTCTATTTTTACCACCCTTCTTAACAGGCTTATATTCAATAAGTCATCATCACAAATAACCTAAAAACTGTTCTCCCTCACTTTTTCCTTCTCACCCATCTGGGAAAGCCCAAATCACCCACTTCCTCCTAACCTGCACCCTAGAAACTAAACCCTAATGGGGAGAATCCCACATCTTGACATATTAGAATCCATAAATCCACCACCTCCCACACTATCTGGGCTGTCAATGTCAAAGTTTCTCTAGCCAGCTTCTTCTTCTCCCAGGCTCCGCAGTGGCTACTCCACCTTCATCTCTCCTGCAGGTATGAGTGGGTGTGTGGTGATCTAAGCAAGGGAGGCTCATAGATGCTGCCTCCCTCCATCCCCAAGCAGACAGCTCTCAGCTGATGACCTTGCCTTTTATTTCACAGAGAAAATCAAAGGCTTCGGGAGGAATCCCTCACCTTGCCACACTCACCCACCATTCTTCTGCATCCACACTGGCTTTTCTTCCTCCTCCCTGTCCTGAAGCCAGACCTCTGCCTCGCACTGGTTCCATTGCCTCTTCCCTTCTTAGGGACCACCCTCCATCAATCACCCCTCTATCCTACACTGTCAACTTCTTTCCCTCTACTGAATAATTCCCCTCAGCACCCAAGGATGTCTCATCATTTCTTGTCTATAAAACACCTACTTCTTCCTTCAGCCATTCCTATGTGTCCCCCTTCAGTGCCACACTTCTTCCAGGGGTTGTCCACATCCGGACTTCCCTGCAGTTCCTCAGTGCCTGCCCCCCAGCTTTCCCTCTGCTCCCCCGCCCCTGTGTCTCTGGGGAAACGCTGAAAACCTGCAGGCAACCAACACTCATGCTCACTCTCTGGCTTCAGCAGCATCCAACCTGCTCACCTCCACCATGCCAGGATGGGCTTCCCTTAGCTTCCGGGTGCCCCATGATCCTGACTTTTCTCCTGCTCCTCTGACACTCCTTTTAGGCCCTTCTGCCAGCTCCGCCTTCTCCCTTCAACTAGAGTCCTTCTTAGCACACGACTTCCTGGGAGTCATCGCCTGCTCCTTCCTGATGCCCTCAATCCAGGGCCAGGTCCTGTCCAGGCTGCCTGCTGTGGGTCTCCACTCCACCATTCTCTCACCTCCAGGGCCCCTACACACGTCCAAACCCCATCTTTCACTTAAACCTCTACCATGACCTCCTCACTCCCGCCTTGCTTCCTCTGGCCCAGGGGGTGACCTTTGAAATCGTGGACCCATCTGGATACTGCCTTCCTCAGATACTTGGGGGATGGCTGTGACATCCCCCGACCCCACCCCAACTCACTTGCAAAGCCAGTCATTGATGCCACGGTCAAAGTGTCTGTGGGAGGAGAGGAGAGAAGACAGGTTTAAATCGGACAGGCGCCCAGCTCTGGAGCATGGGGAAAGAGGCTAAGGGAAGGTGGGGATATCGGCGGCGTGTCCCTGGACCTCACACTCACGTCTCTGCGAAGACATAGAGGGCTGTGATGCACTTGGGAGGCTGGGGCGGGTCCAGATGGTCGAGGCGCGCAACAGTGTTGACGACTCCGAAGAGGACAGCTGCCTTCACCCAGTCGTACACCAGGTTTGAGTAGGCTAGGCCAGCTGCGGGACAGAGGGTCGTTACTGCCTGGGGGCCGTCACATTGGTATCCCTCCTTCCCCCTACCCTGCCCCGGGCCTTCCCAAATCCAGCAGGGTGGTAACTGAGCCCAGCCCTTCCCGACGGAAAATTACTAGCTCCTGGGGCGGTCCTTGCGCCCGGACCGCCCCCATGGGGGTCCCCGCCTCATGGAGGTCCCGCCCCCATGGGAGTCCCGCCCCCAAGGAGGTCCCGCCCCCAAGGAGGTCCCGCCCCCACGGCGGTCCCGCCCCACTCCGAGGACGGGGCTGGCCCCGGGGAGATGCTGTCCGGCTGTGGAAATCGTCCCTAGGCCCCAGGTGGAGTGGGGCGCCCTCTGTAGGATACCCCTCCGGGCCTCACAAGGCAGGCCTACCTCCAAGTCCCGCGCATTTCAAAGAGAAAAGCCCCGCTGCCCCACCCTTCCATAGACGCTGCCCCGGCTGCGACTCCGCCGCTGTGGGGGCGCAGAGGTCGGTTCTGAGGTGGCTGCCCAGCCCTCGTCCCGGTGCTGGGCCCGGCGCGCACCCACCGAGGGCGCTGTCCGGGAGACGGTTGACGAACTTGAGGTCACTGGGGATGGTGAGGATGTAGAAGAAGTGGAAGAAGACGTCCACGGCCAGGATGGCTACCACGCTGAGTCCTGCTTGGGCCCGGATGCGCCACAGCTCGCCCTCTGGCCGCACCGGCTCCACCTGGCTCACCTGAGGGGACGCCCAAGTGTCTGAGCGGGGAGGCCAGCCCTGCCTGCGGGAGGAGCCCTGTCTGAATGGTGAGTCACCAACTGTCTGGGGACCTGAAGGTGAGGGGAGACGCCGCTTCATCCTGGCTGCCCCGAGTGTGGAGACCAGGCCCCTCTGGCTCCTGCGAGGGGTTCACTGCCAGTCATGGTGCGGGGGAGGGGCTCAGTCCTGTCTTGGGAGCCCACAGGATGTCTGTCCCCTCACCTGAGCGTGGAAGCGATCAAAGGTCATGATGGGTCCGAAGAAGAAGAAAGGCAGGTAGAAATTGTACTTGAGGAGGTCGGCTAGGGAGTAGCGGTGGTCAGGGTGGGCACAGCTCTCCAGCGCAAAACTGGTGCAACGCAGCACCGTGAAACCGCAGCCCCCGTGAAACAGCACCTCTTGAAGATCAAAAGTCCCTGTTACAAACCCGCTCTGGGTGGGAGAGAACAGGCCACCGGCTCACCAGGGTGCCCCTTGTCTCTGGGAAGCCCATCCCGCTTCCAGCAGGGGCCCAGCCTGGTCCTGCCCTCTCCCTCTGCTGGCGCCAGTCAGCACGGGCCGCCCACTGCCAGTTAAGTGCTGGGGTAGAGCTGGACATTTTTGCTGAGGTGGAGGTGATTGCCTCATGGGCCAGGCATGCTCTGTAATCAAAGGGTTGAAGACAGGTGGGAAAGTGAAGGAATTGCTTGGGGAGACTCTGGAGGCCAAGGGTTTGGATGGAGTGAAATATTTGGGATCCTGTCCCTGTACCCTCCACCCCTGCCCTGCCCCAGCACACACCTGCCAGGAAATGAGGGGTTCCAGCTTGAAAGAGGCAAGGCTGGCCAGACCGACGCCAAGACAGAGCCAGGGCTGGCCAAGGAGTGAGACAACATAGAGGCCCACACAGTGGCCAAGCAGCAGCAGCAGGTACCAAGGGCCCATGGTGCCCGCCACGGCCAGGGCCCCATACACAGCATACATCCAGGAGCGGAGCTGTGGACAGGGAAAGTGTGAAAGTGAAAGTGTTAGTTGCTTCAGTTGTGTCTGACTCTTTGCCACCCCATGGACTGTAGCCCGCCAGGCTCCTCTGTCTGTGGAATTCTCCGGGCAAGAATATTGGAGTGGGTTGCCATTGGAGAAGGCTTCAGTTACCTCTTCAAGTAAATGGAAGTGGGACTCCTTACTCGGGGAAAGAGAGGGGGCGGCTGGGGTGGCTCAGGTCCAACTCACCTGAGGGGCAACCATTGTGCAGAGTTTAGCAAATAGCACGTGTCCGGAGAGGGCGAAGATGATGACATTGCGGAAGGAGGTGAACCACATGACCCACTCGAAATCAGCCACATCCTGGGGCAGGTCCCGGCAGGTTAAGGTGGGGTGGGGGCAGAGTGGGCCGGTCAGGGTCCCAGCACCTTCCCCGCCCCCAGAGTCTTCTTATACATTAGAGGAGAGCAGTGGCGGAAGGTCCCTGCCTTCCCCTCTTAAGACAAGTACCAGGAAGATAGGTCGAGAGGAATGAGGGGCCCCATATGGGCTGCCTGCTCCTTGGAACTCCCCCTCTGCCCAGCCCCTTGCCTGACATTCTGCTATTATTGCAGTGTTCTGGGGAGGATGGTGCTGGAGGTCCTGCTGAAGCATGCCTCGAGTTGTTTCTTAAATGAGCAGGGTCTGGTCAGACTTGATGTGACCCCAGGAGGACAGAGGAGGGGCCACTGGAGGAATTGAGGCTGCTAAAATTCAAGCCAGGGACCCTCCCCACTGAGAGCCCTCTTGTTAGGTGGGACCATTGGGAACAGGGGAGAGTCAAGAAAGGTTTGGGACGGAAAAGGTGTGCCAGGGATCAGGGACCCCAGTCAGGTACCCCGAGGTGTGGGGAACCTACCATCTTCCGACCAATGTACTCCCAGCCGGGTCGCACAGACTCCCGGAAGGCCTTCCTGTGGGCCCCATCTGAGAACAGAGTGTGGCCTCAGGGGGAGGGGCCCCTTCACACCCATACCTGCTTCTATAGCAAGGCTGACGCCACCCTGGGGAGAGGCGAGAGGGTCTGGGTCTTTCTCTGCCTTTGATTCTCTCTAGGTTTCGCTGTGTGTCTGGGGCCAGGTCTCTGAATTCCTGAGTGTCTGAGCCTCTCTGTTTCTGTCGCTCTGGCTCTGGCTCTGTCCAGGTCTCTGTTGATTCTTCTGCATTTGAATCTCCCTGTGATTGCATTTGGCTCAACACCGCCCCACCCCTTCCCTGCTCAGGGCCTAGGGACTACCTTTGAGTCTGGGGCCTCTTAAGTTTCTGACCTTGCTGGGCAGAGAAACTTGCTGAGAACCCCAGGGGAAGAAGGGTCCCACCCCTCTGCCCCTGGGCCCAGCTGTTACCTTGTGAAGCCTCAAGGAGGCCCCGGCCAGCATAGGCTAGGGCCCCACTCAGCACCAGGGAGTACAGGCCCAGCTCTGCCGCGGGCAACGCTGTCTTGATGCCCATAGCCTGGATGGGGCTGAGGGAGAAAGATCGGGTGAGGGCCCTGAAGCCCCCCAGCCCTGCCTAGCGCAGTTCTTGGTCCCTCGCTGAGGTGGTAGGGACCCCACTATGAAGAGAAACTGCCTTTCCTGCCCCTTGGGGACCT